>NC_142636.1:11022500-11333409 GCF_059453375.1 Lepisosteus platostomus | reverse complement strand
CTCTGTCCGCCGACTCCCAGACAACTCGCCTGTCCGGGGCCGCCATGTTGTGCCGACCCCAGTAAGCGAAACACGGCGAGTCTCCTCCCTTACCCGCCGCTCTGAGCGCCTCCCGACGACATCACTTCGCCTTTTTGTTCCTCGCCTCCTTGCTGTGTTTTTAAAAGCTTTAAAAAATTCGCTGTTCTTGCAACTCAAATCCGCAGCCTTGTAAGCAGTGAGTCCGGAACCTGGCAACGAACTACTTCCGGGGTCACCGGGGCGACCGGACTGAGTCTGCGTCACCTGCAGCAGCGCTGGGGAGCGCAGTTCCTCAGCCGGAAATGGCAGGGGCTCTGTGCCATTTTGTACCGATAAACCAAAGTCTTTTTTTGTTGTTGTTGTTGTTGTTGTTGTTTTTATTTAAACACCAAAAATTAAAAAAAAGTATAAAGAATATTCAAATAGTTACAAAAATAGACACCTCACAGCCAGAGCAATTCACAATTACAAAAGCTGGAAATGATACTTTTTAAATATTTTAATTATGTCTTGCTTTTTGATTCTTTACATTTCTAATGGAATTTAAATAAAAAAGGAATTCTACCTGAAAAGCATTAATAGGGGGAGTAGTATGAGACCATGTACTTTTGTGGATGAAGTATTTCGCCAAAACAATGAACAGATTAATAATAAAAACATACCCTTTATACAAAGTAACAAAGTCTTGCCATGGTGATTTTTTAAAAAGGCCCTGGCTAAGAAGTTAGTTTTCACACACCTAATCCCCCAAACTCTCAGAAAAGGAACCCCAGACGACGAGATGTCTTTCGCAGGCGTTTGGCCTATAGTTTATAAAAATAAAAATAAAAAAAGAAAGCTCAAAGTGCGTTCAGGATTGGCGATCAGACAACGAGAAGTTTCTCGGGAGTTGGGAGGCTCTACGCCAGTGGTTTCTGTGTTGTTTCAGACTTTTTATGTTTGAATGAATATTTCTGACATCTTTCGATGTCAAAACAGTGGCACTTTGAGTACAATACGGAAGCATCACTTGATCATAACATTATTCTCTTTTAAACTTTTTATCGCAACAACAAAAAAAGTACATGCAATACACACAATATTACAAATAACAGCACCAAGGGTACATAATACAGTTGCATTTGACAAAAAAAGAAGATTAAATGAGGTAAATTAAGATAAGGTAGTCACAGCTTTCATGTTCTTTTAAATTTTTAAATGAATTCTGGAGATGCCCGTACGTCTGTTTTGAATTGTTCAGATGTAGGTCTCTTCCCAGACCATTTCTGTTTCAGAGTTCACTGTCAAAGCGGAGATAAATGACCTTGCTCAATTCGGCTACAGTGGGGTCAGCCCTATTGTAATCCTTTCCACGAGGGGGCGCTACACCACCATACTACTTAAGCAGCCAGATATTCTACCAGTCAAGACAGGCTGGTCCTGTGAGCCCTTTTGAACTAAATACATTTGAAATACGTTGACTTTAGTTTGTTTTTATTATTAACTACACGTTACTGTGTGACTAAAACATATCATTAAAAGTAAAAACTAACGTTTGCAGCTCATCTCTGGCATTATGAATAAACCTTACAGGTGCGCTTTCGAAAGTGTGCTCATGTGTGGTAACACGGTGTGGTTTGGCTGCAGCTCGTTGTCTGACTGGAAGGCATTACAGGGCGGGATCAGGTCAGCCCAGTCCATCACTGGAGCACAGCTCCTCTCTATTTCAGATATTTTTACAACTCGCTGCCTCAGGAAGGCTGGGAGTATCACTATGGATACCAGCCATCCTGGTGTTTCACTTTTCTCCCCCCTTCCCTCTGGGAAGCGTTATAGGAGCATAAAGGCACGAAACTAGAATCAGAGACAGTTTCTTCCCATAAGCTTTTTTTAAATTGTGTGTTATTTAACTCATTGTTGCCGATGCTGTTCTGTCTTTATGCTGTACTGTGTTGATGGTTTTGGTGATTCCTTAATGTCTTTGAATTGGAGCATACATGCAAATAAGCATTTCATTGCACCTGTGCATGTGACAATAAACTGAACTGAAAAAACTGAAACTGAAAACATCTTGAGCCGTTTGCATGAGGTCTCTCCTGCACATGGCCTTGGTTTCTGTAACACATTTCATGATGAGTGCAATTAGAATTGCATTGCCTCGCATTTACTGTTCATCCCAAAGGAACCCAGTTTTTACCCTGATCTCACCGCGCTTTACTGCACTGGACTGTGCTTTTACCCTGATCTCACTGGGCTTTACCCTGATCTCACTGGGCTTTACTGCACTGTACTGTGCTTTTACCCTGATCTCACTGGGCTTTACTGCACTGTACTTTTACCCTGATCTCACTGGGCTTTACTGCACTGTACTGTGATTTTACCCTGATCTCACTGGGCTTTACTGCACTGTACTGTGCTTTTACCCTGATCTCACTGGCCTTTACTGCACTGGACTTTTACCCTGATCTCACTGGGCTTTACTGCACTGTACTGTGCTTTTACCCTGATCTCACTGGGCTGTACTGCACTGTACTGTGCTTTTACCCTGATCTCACTGGGCTTTACTGCACTGTACTTTTACCCTGATCTCACTAGGCTTTACTGCACTGTACTGTGCTTTTACCCTGATCTCACTGGGCTTTACTGCACTGTACTGTGCTTTTACCCTGATCTCACTGGCCTTTACTGCACTGTACTTTTACCCTGATCTCACTGGCCTTTACTGCACTGGACTGTGCTTTACTGCACTGGACTGTGCCTTTACCCTCCTCTCACTGTGCTTCACTGCACTGTACTGTACTTCCACCCTGACCTCACCAGGCCTTCCTGTACTGTACATCTGTACTTTTCTGTACTGTGCCTCTTGCCGTGTTTGCCACAGTTTAGCACTGCAGGGTTTGTGAGAGCTGGCTGTGCAGCCCTGTGCGCGTATGTGTGAATCTCTGCAGGCTGTCGGTGTTTGCCCGCACGCCTGTGCGCGCTTGTAGGTGTGTGTAACACAGTAGCTGACGAGCACCTCACCACAGCGTGCCGAGCACAGATTGCAGGGGTTTGGGTGGGTGGGCTGGGTCGGGCTCGGCAGACCACACTGCGCTATAAATAGCCCCCCCCCAGAGCCCCCCGATTCCTGCGTGGAGGCAAGCTGGGGGTGGAGAGGTTTGAGGGGGAGGCAACAGGAAAGGAGACAGAAACACGCGACAGCAGCTCCAGTTCCTCTGCAGAAGCCACATCAAACAGGAAGTGTCTCGGAGCAGGGTCGCGTCGCCCCTGGAGAGCGGAGCAGCGGGGTGGGTGCTGGGCGGGGGGAGGGGGGAGGGATGATGCAGAGAGACTCACAGCAGCCGTTTCCTAGACTGCTACACCACCCCCTGCAGCACAAACCCCTGCACCGGGCCCGAAAGATGCTGGAAAACTACCACTAATAATTATGTGAATTCCTTACACTGGTATAGTACTTTACAGGTGATGGGGACTCCTCTCCACCACGAATAAGTAGCCCTATGATGCACCAGTCCACACCCCAGCTCTCAGTGGGGAGGAGAGCAGAACCCTCTGAACTGGGATGGAGCCAGTTCAGAGAGGGGGATTATTAGGAGGCCATGACCGGTAAAAGACCAGGGGGAAATTTGGCCAGGACACCATAACACCCCTACTCTTTTCGAGAAACACCCTGGGATTTGTAATGACCACAGAGAGTCAGGAATTCGGTTTTATGTCTCATCTGAAGGACGGTCCCTTTTTTTACAATACAGCTGTCATCCTCACAGCACAGAGACACTGCTGTCACCCTCACAGCACAGAGACACACAGACCCTACTGTCACCCTCAGTGCCCAGACACTACTGTCACCCTCACAGCACAGAGACACAGAGACACAGAGACACTGCTGTCACCCTCACAGCACAGAGACACACAGACCCTACTGTCACCCTCAGTGCCCAGACACTGCTGTCACCCTCACAGCACAGAGACACAGAGACACTGCTGTCACCCTCACAGCACAGACACACAGAAACACTGCTGTCACCCTCACCACACAAGCAATGGGAGCAAGGCAGGATACACCCTGGATGGGACACCAGTCCATCACAGGGCACACAAACACAGACACACACCAGGGCCAATTATCCCAAGAGCCAATAAACCTACCAGCAGATCTTTGGACTGTTTGAGAAAACCTGAGCTCTAAAAGGTAAGCCGTGCGAACACAGAGAGAACATACAAACTCCACACAGACAGCACCCCTGGTCTGGAACTGAACCCTGAGCCCCAGCACTGGGAGGTAGCAAAGCGTCACTGTGCCACCCGGGAACATGAAATGGTCAAACTTCAGTCTTAGTGCAGACTGTTTTTCACCTCCTCCAGTGGAGAGTCTCAGATAACGCCGCGGCAGCAACACATTTCGGCACGAGATCACAATCTGACTGCTTGGAGGAGTGTGAACGTGCCCCAGTGCTCGCTGAGAGGACACACAGGGCCCCACAGCTCTCACAGGTCTCTTGCACTGCTCAGGTTTGCCTGTGCGTAGACTGCTGTCTTCACCTCTTACTCCACAGGGCAGTCCAGTCCATTCCCGTCATGTAAAACTGTCCATACCAGCGTATTTCAGAAGACTGCTGGGAGGAATGTAGCAGGAGACCTCTGCTGTAGCTGAATACAGGAACCAAACACTGACTGTAAGAGTCTAGAGCCCTGTGACTGGGCTGTGTCAGTGTCCCAGACTCCACAGGGACTGTAAGAGTCTAGAGCCCTGTGACTGGGCTGTGTCAGTGTCCCGGACTCCACAGGGACTGTAAGAGTCTAGAGCCCTGTGACTGGGCTGTGTAAGTGGACTGTAAAAGTCTAGAGCCCTGTGACTGGGCTGTGTCAGTGGACTGTAAGAGTCTAGAGCCCTGTGACTGGGCTGTGTCAGTGTGCCAGACTCCACAGGGACTGTAAGAGTAGCAGCCAGGTACATTGTAATCACTGTAATGCACACTCAGCTGAGGTAAAGTCGTGAATGACACAAACTTTTCAGAAATCATGTCAAAGCAAAGCAAATACTGCAAGCTCAGTAAACCTGGAGCCAAAAGTACTGTAAACTGGTCATTTCAGCATCCTGCCAACAGGCAAATCACCAACCCCCTTAATTTGTATGAACAGGAAGGGTTTAGAGCCACTCAGCCTTATCATGGCAAGAGAATCAGAAAGCACAGAGCTTGCCTGCACAACAAAGACTAGGAGCACAAATTTAACCTGCACAGCACAAGGACACAGCACATGGCTGTTAACAGCCCAGAGGCACAGAGACACTGCTGTCACCCGACAGACTGTAATAAAAAGGGATTTACATAGGAAGACTGTGTTGTCTGGACTGTAGATACACTGGAGGTTCTGACTGTAATAAAAGGGAAATTATGTAGGAAGACTGCCTTGTGTGGACTTTAGATGCACCGGGAGCTGAGACTGTAATAAAACAGGATATTATCTAGGAAGATCACCTTGTCTGATCTATAGATGCACTGGGGGCTCTGACTGTAATAAAAGTGACATCATGTAGGAAGACTATCTCTTCCAGTCTGCAGATGTGCTGGTGGCGCTGGGAGATACAGTGTACCTGTGAGGGGGGCTCCCAGCACCCTCTTAATTGCTAAGTGGTGTAGTCAGCTACAGAGCTAACATTTATCAGATTAAATGTTGCAGTCATCCGTGGCAATTCGTCATTGAGGAGATGTTTTTTGTCCGAAGCAGCTCGCAGACGCGACAGCGGCTGTAGTACTGACTCCGGCGGCAGCACCGGCTCGGGAACTCGCGCCGGGAGCCGACATTGGCGCGAAGCCATCATTTTCCCGAGCCGGGGCAAGATTAGCGCTGCGGGAAAGGAGCAGGCTGGAACCTCTGGGGGGGTCAAAAGGGCTTTCCAGCGCCGAGGGGGTCAAAGTTAGCAGCGGAGCCCAAAAGAGGTGAAAGACGTTCAAGTCCCTCACGGCCCCAGGGCTGACACCGCACGAAGAGCGACCTCTGGCGGCCATCAGCGGCGTGAGCCGGCGAACGGCGGCGGACCGCAAGCGTGTCATGAGCAGACTACAGCGCAGGACCGACGGCTCTCCGACCAGCCGGACAAGCTGCCTCGGCGCGAACTGACCGCACTGGTGTCACCGCGGCGGGACGGGCTCTGGGGGGGAGGGCAGGAGGCTCTTCCGCACACCGCCCAGCGCCCCTCCGCTCCGGGGGAGCGGGCTGGAACTGGCGGACGGACAGCCAGGCTGGGGGAGAGGCTGAGCTCAGAGGAGGATGGGTCCCCTGTGGGAAAGGGCGCGTTGGGGGAGGCGGTGTGGGCGCTGCACATCCCGCAGCCGGAGAGCAACGCCGACCCTCTCCTCTCCTCGCCGAGACGTACCTGCTTCAGCGCTACCTGCCGCCCCGAGCAGCAGCAGCAGCCCCGCCGCAGACTCGACTCCGAAATCCTGCCGGCGGCTCCGGGGAGCGCTATTTCTGAGGGTCTCCGCCCAGGGTGTCGTTGTGTTGTCGACAAACAGGGCTGCTCCGACCCGGCCGGGCGACTCTTTCCACTGAGCCCCCTGGGCCGCTGGAGGGGGGGGGGGAGGAGGGAGGACGAGGGAGGCGGGCAGGTCATGGTGCGCGCGTGTGTTCACCTGTTGCGGCGCGCCCCTCGCTCGCTCGCCCCCCTCGGCGCGTCGCGCACCCGCCGCCGGAGGGGGGGGGTACGAGCGCGACACCGGCCCCACCTCTGAGGGCGCGCCCACCTTAACGCCGCGCGATCCCGAGGGAACCTGTTGCTGGCCGGAGCGCAACCCCCCCCACAAGCGACAGCGCCGGCGACCAATAGCGGCGCGCCGGGGGTTTCCCAGGGCCCACCGTCCCGGCGGCTCCGCCAATCCGCTGTTTGGAATAAGTAGGACAGCCGCTTCCTGGTTGAGAATTAAGGAGGAGCTGGATGGGGAGAAGTAGCGGGGAGGGAGGGGGGTGTTATTGAGAGCTGACGGGTCCGCAGGGAGATGTGAGAGAGCGAGGGAGACCAGGAAACGGCTCTGCACGGCGAAAACACCCCCGGACAGCGGCGCACAGGGGGCACGGGAATGAGCCGGTGACGGACCCGCGGAGCTGGACGGGGCAGGCGGACAGAGAGCCTGTTGCCCGCCGCAGTTCTGCCCCGGCGGGGGGAGACGGGAGTGCGTGTCAGGATCCAGGAAGTACGCGGAGATCAGGTAGACAGCTCAGGTGAGTCCCTCCGCGACAGCCCGCGGTTCAGGTCGCCTCCCGCTGCCCCGTTTGCCCCCTTCCTCTCCCCGCCGAGACCCTCTGCAGTGGCCGGGGGCTCTCGGCCAAGGTGTCCCCGCCTCACCCCCCGAGCCGGGCGCCGCCGCCGCACGGGTCACGGCGGAAGACCACCCACGTCACCGGTGTCCATAACTGCCTCTGGCGTCACAGCCTACCTGTCTCGCCTCCCAGGTCCTCCGATTTCCCCTCTGCGACCCACGCAACCTCCATATCTACCACACGCGCGGCTGCGAGCGCTTCAGCCGGGGAGTCGCTGGGAAGTTCAGCGGGGAGGACAGACGGATATCGCCGTGCGGGGGCGGGGGGTCGTCTCGTCGCCGGAGAGGGCCAGGTGAGCGCCGTCCGCCCGACGGGCTCGGCTCAGGTGGCGGCTCACCTGAGGAGCTATTTATATCCGCCCTGGCCAGGGGTCGCGCTCGCTGGCCCGGGAGGTCGTTACAGCTGTTTTAACGGGCTTGGTGGCGGTCAGCCTTCTCCCCCGGGGGGGCTGCGGTGCCTGTTTCTGTCCCTGACGCGACCGGTTCCACCCGCCCCCCCTCCAGCGCCGCGCACGCGTGTGGGGTCGCAGCTGCGTGGCGCCGCGCCGAGCTGCGTGGAGGCCCCTTCCTCAGGCGCGAGCTGCTGTGGGAGACGGGTCCGGCGAGCCCACTCGCCCCTCGTCCCGCGTGGGAAGGGGCGCCGTGAACAGCCAGCCGGGGGTGTGTGTGGCGCTGTCCCAGCCCACCCGTGACCGGGAGTGACGGGCGCCCAGCCTCAGAAACCTGCTCCCTTCACTTGAGCTGGGAAGAGACTTCAGTTCTGTAACTTGTGAGGTGTGATGCTTCTTACTGGTGTAGTTTTAAAGACTGGAGGCGTGGGGGTGGGGAGAAGGTTTGTCTCTGTGAAATCAGGCACTGTCCTGCTGCCTGAGTGCGCGTGTGTGCGCTGGGGACCAGCAGGCTGGCTGGAGTTTCAGCCGGGGGGTACCCTGTTGCTCTCCGAGCGACCCCGAGAAACACCCGTTTCTCCCCTGCGCCAGGGCCCTGGGGTCTCGGGCGAGCCGGTGCCTCGCTGACCCTGGGCCCTCTGAGGTCAGCGGCCTGTCCTCCTCACCCCCGTGCTAGCCTCCCCACAGCGGCTCCCAGCACGGTTCTGAACTGCCGTGTGAGTGTTTTCCCACCGGGTCCGTTACCGTCGTGCTGTTCGTTCCGGTGGCTGAACCGGGACAGCGGGGGACGGAGGGGGGACTCAGTCCCGAATCCCGATTGGGAAGCTCGCTCCGCACGCGGATCAGGAGTGAAACTCCCCACAGCGCACCTGACGCTGGGGGAGAGACGCCCTGGGCTGCGGGCTGGTCTGCTGGCTGCTGCCATGGCCACCAGCTGGTAAACACTGGGCACTACCCTTTGGGGATTGTGGGAGCTTGGTGCTGGCGCAGGGTACAGGCGGTGGGTGCCCCCCCCCCCCCGTGCGGCGCCAGCACTGGTCAGAGGGGAGGGGGTCTGAGTGGCGCTGCTGGGAGACTCTGCTTGCTCAGACCTCTGCGGCGGTTTCTTCTGTAATTGCTGTTTGCTTCTGGGATGACGTGATCAGAAGGTGTGCCACATCCCCCCCACCCCCCCCGCCTTCCCTCTCCCTGCCCTGTCAGTTGTGCAACTGAGCTGCGCCCTGCCCCACGTGCCCCAGGCTCTCCTGGCACAGAGCCGCCCTTGGCACCAGCGCGTGAGCTCGGCAGAGACTCCCCGATCCCGGGGCGACTCAGATGGCTCTGCCAGGACTCTGCTGCGTCCGCGTCCTGCCCTGCCTCGCCCGGATCCCGCGCCAGCCTGAGCCCCACACCCCCTCTGTTGTGCGCAGCCACCCTGTCTGCACTCCCACACCCCCTCAGAGGAACACAGACACCCCGCCTGCACCCCCACACTCCCCCACTGCACACAGACACCCCACCTGCACCCCCACATCCCCTCACTGCACACAGACACCCCACCTGCACCCCCACATCCCCCCACTGCACACAGACACCCCACCTGTAGCCCCCACACCCCCTCAGAGGAACACAGACACCCCGCCTGCACCCCCACACTCCCTCACTGCACACAGACACCCCGCCTGCACCCCCACATCCCCTCACTGCACACAGACACCCCGCCTGCACCCCCACACTCCCCCCACTGCACACAGACACCCTGCCTGCACCCCCACATCCCCCCACTGCACACAGACACCCCGTCTGCACTCCCAAATCCCCCCACTGCACACAGACACCCCGTCTGCACCCCCACATCCCCTCACTGCACACAGACACCCCACCTGTAGCCCCCACACCCCCTCAGAGGAACACAGACACCCCGTCTGCACCCCCACATCCCCTCACTGCACACAGACACCCCACCTGTAGCCCCCACACCCCCTCAGAGGAACACAGACACCCCGCCTGCACCCCCACATCCCCTCACTGCACACAGACACCCCGCCTGCACCCCCACATCCCCCCACTGTACACAGACACCCCGCCTGCACCCCCACACTCCCCCACTGCACACAGACACCCCGCCTGCACCCCCACACTCCCCCCACTGTACACAGACACCCCGCCTGCACCCCTCACTGCCCTCACTGTGTCGTAATGCCCCGCCTGTCCCCCCCGCAGCTCCGCTGACGGAAGACCGGCCCGCCACAGACAGAGACCCGCTGCCGCCGCCGCCCTCCTGGGGTTCATGGACCGGAGGCGAGAGGGGTGAGTTCGCCGTTCCGATGAGCCCGGGGGGCAGCAGTCCAGGGAGGTCGGGGGGGGCAGGTCTGCCGCGAGGGGAGCCCCGCTCCCCGCCGGACGTTCTCCTGGCCCGTGACGGAGCCCAGCCCATCGGCGGGCAGGCTGGGCAGCCCGACTCCACGTGTGCCCGCGGCGCCAGCGGCGTGTGGCCGGCGCGGCGCTGCCGCTGCAGTGCACCTTGGGAAGGCTCCCCGCCGGCGGCCCCAGGCAGCGCCTGGCCCCCGCGAGGTCTCGGCGTCACATGTCGGGGCATGTGTGAGCCTAGTTCCCCTTCTCGCCTGGTGTCGTAGCTCTGCTCGCTTCCAGGAGCGCTGAGCTTGCGGTTTCAGTGCCTGTCTCATCTCCTCCGCGCTCTTGGGTCAGCAGTTTCTCTGAAGCCCCCCCCGGGCGCGGTGGGCCTGTGGTGGGCGCTTCCTGTGGCGCTGCGGTTACAGTTCTGCACGGAGCGCCGCTGCTGGGCTCGGCAGTGTGAGACTGAGACGCCGCGCCGCCCTCCCCCAGCCAGCCGGGTGCTGCTGAATCACCGGGCTGGAGCTGTGCCTGGATCGCCGGGGCTGGGACTGGGTCAGAACCGGGCTGGATATGAGCCCAGCAGCAAAATGGCTGAACGTTGGAGGAGATTCAAGTTAGTTTTCAAAGATTGTTACACCAGGGGGACAGCTGGTCCAGTGGTTAAGGCACAGGGCTGTTACACCAGGGGGACAGCTGGCCCAGTGGTGAAGACACAGGGCTGTTACACCAGGAGGACAGCTGGTCCAGTGGTTAAGGCACAGGGCTGTTACACCAGGGGGACAGCTGGTCCAGGGGTGAAGGCTCAGGGCTGTTACACCAGGGGGACAGCTGGTCCAGTGGTGAAGGCTCAGGGCTGTTACACCAGGGGGACAGCTGGTCCAGTGGTGAAGACACAGGGCTGTTACACCGGGAGGACAGCTGGTCCAGTGGTGAAGACACATGGCTGTTACTGTTACTGATCCCCCCATGATCTGTCTTTCAAAGGATACAAACAGCACTGAGCTCCTCCTGTCTGTTAGAGAGGCTGCAGTCCTCTGGCTCATCTGTGTCAGTGGCCTTGGAGATGAGTGTGTGTCAGGTGACATGGTGCCGCAATTGGTGACAGGACAACTCCGGACAACAGCGCCCCCACAGGCAGCTCCCAGTTAGTCCGGGAGGGCCAAACCGCTGAGAGTCACGCAGTCGCGCTACCCCGGCCCCTGCAGGACGGGTTGTCTCCCTGTACTGTAAGGCAGCTGTGTGTCCAGGGCCTGAGTAATGCTGAGGTGCACAGTGACGGGCAGCAGGGCCGGGAAAGGGCAGGGGGTGCGTGGGGGGGTACAGTGACGGGCAGCAGGGCCGGGAAAGGGCAGGGGGTGCGTGGGGGGGTACAGTGACGGTCAGAAGGGAAAGGGCAGCCGGGAAAGGGCAGGGGTTGTTGGGGGGGGGGGGGTGGGGGGTACAGTGACGGGCAGAAGGGAAAGGGCAGGGGTTGTTGGGAGGGGGGGGGTGGGGGGTACAGTGACGGGCAGAAGGGAAAGGGCAGCCGGGAAAGGGCAGGGGTTGTTGGGGGGGGTTGACGGGCAGCCGGGAAAGGGCAGGGGGTGTTGGGGGGGTACAGTGACGGGCAGTAGGACCGGGAAGGGCAGGGGGGAGTGTAGGCGGAGCGCAGGAATGGCGGAGTGCAAACATCAACAGGGGGATTTCTCGCTCGCGATGGGTGAGCCATCAGCCTGCTTTCCCCGAAAGCGAAACCCCGGTGAAGCGTCCCGCGGCTCAGAAGGGGAAACCTGGGGCGGGTGTCAGTCGCACCCACGGCCGTGCAGGGAGGCTTGGTGTCATGCGTCCTAATTTAGCAGCACATTCCAGTAATGTTGCCGTTTCTGCAGGGTGATTCACCCGCCAGCGTGAATCACTCGAGCTGGGGTCGCTCGTTTCCCCTGAAGCCCTCGCCGCAGGGCTGCTGCCGTCTCTCTCTCGCTCTCACCTGCAGGTCTCGTCTCCGCGGGGTCCCCTCGCTCGCTGGCTCGCCTGCTCTGCCGCGGGGAGCGGTGAGGAAGCCGCAGTAACGCGCGGAGTGCTGCAGTACTGTACGCGCACGCACTGCTGCCCTTTCTGTTCATGGGGCTGGGGCTGGGCGGGGTGATTAAGACCCTTAGCAGGCTATGTGAACCTTAGTATTAAGGCACACAAACTAACACAGCTATGCACACTCACACTCACATCTGCATGCGCACTAACACAGCTATGCACACTCACACTCACGCCTGCACGCGCACTAACACAGGTGTGCACACTCACACTCACATCTGCATGCGCACTAACACAGCTATGCACACTCACACTCACGCCTGCACGCGCACTAACACAGGTATGCACACTCACACTCACGCCTGCACGCGCACTAACACAGGTGTGCACACTCACACTCACGCCTGCACGCGCACTAACACAGGTGTGCACACACACACTCACGCCTGCACGCGCACTAACACAGGTGTGCACACTCACACTCACGCCTGCACGCGCACTAACACAGGTATGCACACTCACACTCACACTCACGCCTGCACGAGCACTAACACAGGTGTGCACACTCACACTCACACCTGCACGCGCACTAACACAGGTGTGCACACTCACACTCACGCCTGCACGCGCACTAACACAGGTGTGCACACTCACACTCACGCCTGCACGCGCACTAACACAGGTGTGCACACTCACACTCACGCCTGCACGCGCACTAACACAGGTGTGCACACTCACACTCAGGCCTGCACGCGCACTAACACAGGTGTGCACACTCACACTCACGCCTGCACGCGCACTAACACAGGTGTGCACACTCACACTTACGCCTGCACGCGCACTAACACAGGTGTGCACACTCACACTCAGGCCTGCACGCGCACTAACACAGGTATGCACACTCACACTCACGCCTGCACGCACACTAACACAGGTGTGCACACTCACACTCACGCCTGCACGCGCACTCACAGGTGTGCACACTCACATTCACTCCTGCACGCGCACTAACACAGGTGTGCACACACACACTCACGCCTGCACGCGCACTAACACAGGTGTGCACACACACTCACGCTTGCACACGCACTAACACAGGTGTGCACACCAACTCACACCTGCACACACACTAACACAGGTATGCACACACTTACACCTGCAAACACACCAACACAGGTATGCACACACAAACCTAGGCATGCATTCATACACGCACAAACAGGTGAGCATTCAGTCACAAGCACACAGTCAAATACAGAGGTGGAAACACAGGGGGCACACACAGACTCGTACAAACGTGCACACATGCACACTATCTTTGTGGGAAATTCCAACTTACTCCTACAAAATGTTTTTATTTACACTTCTATACGGTGTGAAAACAGACCCAGAAATGAGATGTTTTGCCACATTTAGATTTTAAAGAAGATGCCATTTATAAAAAACCTTGTGGCGATGAGCACAGAGGAGGTACTGTGGCTGTAGGCATATTCTGTCAGATCACACACCAACAGGTGTACACGCATGCTGACACCACCTGGTGCACACTTACTCACACTGTCACTAATTGGTGCACACTCACTCACACACTATAACTCATACGGACTCGCACACACACGCGCCTTCTGTCTTTAGTTCCAAAGCCACCTGATTCACTGTGTTAAATGCTGAGGCCTGAGGCCTGTGGCTCTGCAGGTATCGCTCAGGTGGCAGTTCAGAGCCCCTCCCCCAGCACCGCGTCACTCTTCGGATCCGGTCTTATCTGCGTCCAGATCAGCGGCACCACTGTTATGCAACGCCTGAGCTCTTGACACACAGCGGGGTGTGAGGAAGGAAGACGCTGCGTCTCTGACCTCCTTACAGTCACCCGAGAGCCCACTATCTACAAACTCCGCGCTCTCTAAGCGTGTCTCCTTCATCTCCCTCGCGCTGTCACTCCTCTTCCTCTCAGCACGACCTCTCTCCACTGCAGCAGCTGATCATCTCAGTGAGGCGCCAGATATCCCCGACACAGTGCTGCACTAGTGTGTCTCTGCTCCATGTTGTGGTGTGTGGTGTCAGGGCTCTGAGCTGTGCTCTGCGCCAGGGAGCTGTGATCCCTGGTTGTTGTGCTGCGTCTGTGTCAGGGCTCTGAGCTGGGCTCTGCGCCAGGGAGCTGTGATCCCTGGGTGTTGTGCTGCGTCTGTGTCAGGGCTCTGAGCTGGGCTCTGCGCCAGGGAGCTGTGATCCCTGGGTGTTGTGCTGCGTCTGTGTCAGGGCTCTGAGCTGTGCTCTGCGCCAGGGACCTGTGATCCCTGGGTGTTGTGCTGTGTGTCAGGCCTCTGAGCTCTGAGAGGTGAAATGTCACCTCTGGGCTTTGTGACTCAGTGCCAGAGTTAGCTATAACTGTTATTGCAGGAACTCTGTGTCCCAGGACACTGTATGCTCTCCTCTTACACCCACACATTGCCAGCTCTGACACACACAAACACATACATGTGCACGGGCACCCAGCCAGCATTGTCACACACACACCCTCATACACCTGAGCCAGCAGAGCCCTCAGCAGCCAAAGGCTCTGCCCTTTTCATCGTGACAGGGCGGTTTGTCCTAAAATCCCCTGTAAAGTTATCTCTGCATCTCCCTGGTCTCTCATACTGTCTGTACCTTTCCTTCCCTTTTCACAGAGACTCTCTCTCTGCCTGTGTTCACCCTCTCCCTCTCTCTCTGTGCCTCTGTTCACCCTCTCCCTCTCTCTCTGTGCCTCTGTTCACCCTCTCCCTCTCTCTCTGTGCCTCTGTTCACCCTCTCCCTCCCTCTCTGTGCCCCAGCCTGACCGCGCAGTGTGGGTGGCTCTTTGCAGCTCCTCTCTCTTGTAGAGGCACAGATTTTTTGAATCCGATTTTCCTCTCAGATTAAAACCCACACCTGCCATGTGTGTGTGTCAAAGAAGTGGAGTTTTCTGTTTTTCTAAGAATATGTTTTCATAAAAAAAAACTTATGACAGCGCTGCTCTCCCTGTACTGCTGCTCTCCCTGCTCAGCTGTCTGTCCCTCAGACCCGCTGCCTCTCCATGTGCGCCTGTCGGTCCCTCAGACCCGCTGCCTCTTCCTGCTCAGCTGTCTGTCCCTCAGACCCGCTGCCTCTCCCTGCTCAGCTGTCTGTCCCTCAGACCCGCTGCCTCTCCCTGCGCGCCTGTCTGTCCCTCAGACCCGCTGCCTCTCCCTGCGCGCCTGTCTGTCCCTCAGACCCGCTGCCTCTCCCTGCGCGCCTGTCTGTCCCTCAGACCCGCTGCCTCTCCCTGCTCAGCTGTCTGTCCCTCAGACCCGCTGCCTCTCCCTGCGCGCCTGTCTGTCCCTCAGACCCGCTGCCTCTCCCTGCGCGCCTGTCTGTCCCTCAGACCCGCTGCCTCTCCCTGCGCGCCTGTCTGTCCCTCAGACCCGCTGCCTCTCCCTGCGCGCCTGTCTGTCCCTCAGACCCGCTGCCTCTCCCTGCTCAGCTGTCTGTCCCTCAGACCCGCTGCCTCTCCCTGCTCAGCTGTCTGTCCCTCAGACCCGCTGCCTCTCCCTGCGCGCCTGTCTGTCCCTCAGACCCGCTGCCTCTCCCTGCGCGCCTGTCTGTCCCTCAGACCCGCTGCCTCTCCCTGCGCGCATGTCTGTCCCTCAGACCCGCTGCCTCTCCCTGCTCAGCTGTTTGTCCCTCAGACCCGCTGCCTCTCCCTGCGCGCCTGTCTGTCCCTCAGACCCGCTGCCTCTCCCTGCGCGCCCGTCTGTCCCTCAGACCCGCTGCCTCTCCCTGCGCGCCCGTCTGTCCCTCAGACCCGCTGCCTCTCCCTGCGCGCCCGTCTGTCCCTCAGACCCGCTGCCTCTCCCTGCGCGCCCGTCTGTCCCTCAGACCCGCTGCCTCTCCCTGCGCGCCCGTCTGTCCCTCAGACCCGCTGCCTCTCCTTGCGCGCCTGTCTGTCCCTCAGACCCGCTGCCTCTCCCTGCGCGCCCGTCTGTCCCTCAGACCCGCTGCCTCTCCCTGCGCGCCCGTCTGTCCCTCAGACCCGCTGCCTCTCCCTGCGCGCCCGTCTGTCCCTCAGACCCGCTGCCTCTCCCTGCGCGCCCGTCTGTCCCTCAGACCCGCTGCCTCTCCCTGCGCGCCCGTCTGTCCCTCAGACCCGCTGCCTCTCCTTGCGCGCCTGTCTGTCCCTCAGACCCGCTGCCTCTCCCTGCGCGCCTGTCTGTCCCTCAGACCCGCTGCCTCTCCCTGCTCAGCTGTCTGTCCCTCAGACCCGCTGCCTCTCCCTGCGCGCCCGTCTGTCCCTCAGCCTCCTCTATCTCTGGATGGTTCCTATACACATCTGGCTTGTGTGCACATTGTATCTGCTGCACGGGCAGCGTGTCCCTCGTCAGAAAGAAATCAAACTGTATTTGCCCATCTAGCCGCCAACGCCAGAGAAGTCTGCCTGCACTCACTTCATCACTGCTGGGCACCAGGGTCCGAGCAGGAGAGAGCCACCGCCTCCAGTTGAACCCGAGTCACCGGTTACCAGCCCGGGCTGGGCTCGGCAGGGGTGGGCTCCTTCCTCCTCTGCAGGGGGGGCTGTTCCAGCCCGCGGCGGGAGGGAGCGAGGGGCGCGGGGGCGTGGGGGAGGGACCCGGAGTCGTGTGTGACGCCTCTCTCTGTCTCCCCTCCCCTCCCAGCATCAGCAGGAGAACACACCCCCCCCGGGCGCGCTGCAGCCCCAGAGTCAGACACCTGCCTGTGAAGACGCAGAGACGCCGAGAGACACAGCCATCTCCCGCGGGGTGCCACAGGTACGGCCGCCGGCTCTTTCCCTCCACTCCGCTCCGCGGCGCGGTGTGCGCGCGCGTGTGTGTGTGTGTGCGCGTGTGTGCATGTGTGTCCTCCCCTCCCGCCCGGTTCCTGCCTCCCCTCACCGGCGGCGGGCAGGGAGAGCCGGGCGCGGCCGCTGGCGTGGCCTGTGTGTGTGTGTGTGTGTGTGTGTGTGTGTGTGTGTGTGTGTGCGCGCGCGCTCCGGCCCTGGGGGGGGGGGGGGCGCACCGGGGACCAGATTGAGATCTGGGGCTTAAAACTGGGGAGGAGAGTCGAACTCGGGATAGACAGGGGTGCCTCCGTCTTCCGCCCTGGTTCTTGAACTCGATCTTGAGATGAGTGGCGTAGCTGCAGGGCGCGCACACGTGTGTGTGTGTGTGTGTGGCTTCACCCTGTGTGTATACGGTCCTCTCGGCTCGTGCCCGGGGGTGTCTGAGCGGACTGTGGGTGTGAGGTCAGTGGAGGGCAGGGGGTCGATGCCGAGCTCGTGTCTGTCTGGGCCGGGCTGAGCTCGAAGCCTGCGGGGCTGGGATCAGTGTGTTTCTGATCCGCTGCCCCGTTAGCCCAAACGCTGCCCTGCTGCCCTGCCTTCTTGTGCACAGGCTGGGCCGAGCTCTGGTCAGCGCTGGCGGTCTCTGGCACTCAGTAACTGCAGCGTTCAGGGGGCTGATTTGTGAACACACAAGTGCAGAGGGTGACGTGCACGGTAATACAGCCTGCAGACATCAGGAGAGAGAAACACTGAGCCTGAAGCAGCTGCTCCTGAGAGAGACTGAGGGGTCTGTGTGGCTCCGTCTTCCAGACACAGTGGGGGACAGAGAGAAGAGAAACCGGGGCGTGGCGCTGTGTGACAGGTGTACAGGGCTCTAGCACTGGGGACAGTAACGAGTGCTGAGGTGCCGGTGATACACAGGGGCGTGCGTTGAAATCTGAGAACCGGAGGCGCTTCTTTACACAAAGGGTGGTGGGAGGCTGGAACAGGCTGCCCAGCCATGGTGTTGAAGCCGATGCTCTGAGACGGGTGGATGCGGTCTTTGGATCAGGCAGTCAATACGCACCACGCGAGCGAGACGGGCTGAATGGGCCCCTCTCGTCTGTGAGCTCTTTGATGTTGCGGATGAGCGCCGTTTCGTTTCGGCAGAGAGCTCTGCGGGGCCCTGTTCTGATCGCTGCCTCCTAAAGGCCGCGCGGACCCCAGAGCGCCCCGCCCAGAGGCCCGCGGCGGTTCTGGGACTGGCTCTCCCCCGCTGCCCGTCGGGAGAGCGGAGGTGTAGCCCTGGCGTCTCCCGCGTCTGAGCCAGGCCTGTGCCGTCAGCCGCTCGTCTTTCAGGTTTATCCGGGAGGGGGTGCAGGGCTGGGCAGCCTTGTCAGATCGGGGTGGGGGAGGGGGGGTGTAGGGAGGGCCCACTGAGCCGCGGTGGTGCTGTTCCTCCCGGCGCACTCCCTGCACCCCGTTCTCCAGCTCTGGGCCCCCGAGTAAGGAGGACGCGGGAAGCAGCCCGGTCTAAAGATCCCAGCGGACCCCGTATTTTAAACCGAGGCGGCGTGTTGGCTCAGGTTGGCCCGCGCCCACGCTGTGCCTGGGGCTGTTTCAGCTTGGATCCTGGATTGAATATTCCGAAGTTCAGGTGAACCTGGCACACGCCAGTGCCTGTTAGTCCTCGGTCTCTCTGCGCGGCCCGAGACGGCTTGATCTCTGGGGGGGCGGCTCGAGTTCAGGGGTCTCTGGGGTGCCTTGATCTCGGGGGGCTCTGCTCTTTGGGGGTTCTCATCGCTCTGGAGCACCTTGATCTCACGGGGGAGAATCTGCTGAGCCCAACCTGTCTCAGAGTGTGGGGGCTCTGTGTAGGTGGCGGTGCCTTGATCTTAGGGGGTCCGTGCAGATGAAGGCACTTTGATTTCGGGGGGGGGGGGTCCGTAGGGGTTGTTCTGAGCTGCCTGTTTCTTGACTGCTGTGGTTCCTGAGCCCCACTCTGCCCTCCGTTCCAGTCTGAATCACCATGGTCTGCCATGACCTGCGTGACTGATGATGCAAAACTGCTAAATCCCGGAGTCTGGGCCGGGCCGGACTGGCCCACAGTGGGCCACAGAGGGGTCTGGGCCCAGCCAGAGCTTGGCTCAGAGGCCCCAGACTGAGGGACGACAGCGCAGCTAAATACAGTTCATGACGAACAGGTGGAGCTCCCAAGAGCTCTGAAGCTCTCTCCTTCTTTGCCAACGAAGGGAGACCAGCCCATCGCTGCCCCGCGCTGGAGCTGACCGCTCCGGCCTCTCCAGGGGCTCGTGGGAAGGCGGCTCAGAGTCCGGTTGCAGAGCCGGGCGGTGGTCCGCTCTGGGCTGTGCCGCTCTCTGGAGCGTCTGTGCTCAGCGTGCGTCTTCCGCTGCTCCGTAGGTACAAGTGATTGGGGGCTCCCCCTCCCCCCGCCACCACCACCCTCTGTGACCTGGGGAGCTCACTCTGCCCTCACCCCGACACGCAGGTGTAGCTCCGTGCCCTCCCTCCCGGCCCGATCAGCTCCGAGTGCCGCCTCTCTTTCCTGCATGGAGTTACTGGAAAGGTGGGAGGGGAGGGGAAACCGGCAATTCCCAGAAGTGTGGAGTCGGCGTGCGTGCGTGGCGGCGAGGCAGCGGGTGGGGGGGGGGAGGTGAGGGTGTTATCGCTCTTGTTGTCGCGCTGCTCGGCTCGATGACAAACATAGGAAAAATGCGGCCCGGCGGGGTCGGAGCGCCGAGCCGGAGCAGGAATCGGCGTTTTTCCGCCCCAGCGGGGTGGGGGGGTTGCGGTGAGGATCGGGGTGATGTCACGTCCTGTAACGGCTCCTCTCCTCTCCCTGTGATCTCTGATCTCTTGATCTCTGATCTGTGTGCGGCGAGAGGCAGGGAGACGGGCGTCACGGCAACCTCTTTCCACCCGCGGCGGCCCTGACGTCTCTTGGCTCGCCCTCAAAGGTTAAGGGGTGACATTTAAGAACTCTGCACCCCACCCCCCCCCCCCCTCAACCTCGGGTCTCCCTGTTCCAGACTCGCGCACTCGCGTGGAGGAGCAGTCTGTAGAATTCTCCGCCGGTCCGTAGACGTCCGATCTCTCGTGCGGAATGGAGCGGACGAAGCACAGAAATGCATCTTTTAATTCTGCTTCCCTCCTACTTGGTGTTGCTCTTACCTGGCTTGAAATCTCAGCCCCCTGATGTTGCTTCTGTATTAAGCCCTGGAGCGGACAGCGCACTGCTATGCACTGGCCGTATCTCAGGTGATCCCCCGCCTTGTTTTTGGCTGAGCTGGACTGGACTGGGCTAGGCTGAGTTGAGCTAAGTGCTTCCAAAGCATGCAGGTGTAGAACAGGACTTAATGCATTTTTATACAAAAATGTGTATTCTATATTCTGGTCGCTTGCAGATTAGAATGGCATATGTTTAGCAATAATATTATTTATGGTACCTGAAAGTTTCAGGTTGTTGCACAAAGCTAAGGTATGCGTATACGTGATCTGACAACTGGAATCAATTTCCTGTCATTAAACTCTGTTTATTTTTAACCCAACTAAGTTGGGTTGGGCTGGGATGAGCTGAACTGGGCTAGGCTGGACGGGGGCTGGGCTAGGCTGAATTCAGCTGAGCTGAGCCAGGCTGGGCTGAGCCGAGCCAGGCTAGACTGAACTTGGCTGAGCTGGACTGGTCTGAGCTGAGCCAGGCTGGGCTGAACTGGGCTGAATTGAGCGGAGGCAGGCTGGGCAGCGTTCATCTTGTCGGTGATGTGAGCTATTTGTCTATGGTGTCTGTGATGGAGAGTGAGTTGGCGCTATGGTGCGGGTTGTAGCTTCTCAGTGCCGTTCGGTCTCCCGGAGTGCTGCGGGGACAGAGCGGCGGTGTTCAGGCCAGCGGCCTGGCTGTGTTTGTGCCCCCGGGCCGTGTGGGCCCCCGTCAGGGCAGCGGCGGCTCTGCTGGTGTCTGCGGTGAGGATTTGTTTTTCAAATACCTGATGTCATTGTGGTCGGCCAGGAGGGAGGCTGGCGCAGGCTGGTGGGGGCGGGGGGAGTCTCGGCTTCTTGCTTTTGTCGCTCGGTTCGGCGGCCGGCGGCTCTGACTGTGCGTCTGTCCACCAGACCGCGGGGGGGGGGGTCGGGGGGTCGTCTCCGTCTCTCACTATAATCGCGTTCGGTGGCCAAGCAGGCAAGCGGCCCTGACCACACATCCATCTAACAGGCCGCAGGAAGTGGGGGGGCTCGTGCTCCCAGACGGGGGGCCGAAACAAGATGGCCTCTTGTGTTTCAGAGGCGACCCGGTGACAGACGCCATCTCGGACAGAGGCGCGGAGCCCAGAAACCCTACAGGCCCAGTCGGGCCCAGCCCGGGGGAAGGCTAAAGATCCTCAGGGCGGCTCTCGGGTTCGATGAACGCTAGGTGTATTTTCCACTTTCAGAATCTTCATTTGGTTTTGTGTGTGGAGTCTTTTCTTCAAAAGGCTGCGCTCAGACTAGAACAGCGATGATTCAGCGGTTCTGGGAATCACTCACACAGCTTTGCATAGACAGAAATTGAGTGTGTCTGCGAGGACAGAGGGTTTCTGGAAGCTGATAAAGTTTAACTGTTGATTTCTCCTGTCGGCACGGTTATTTCCCGTGTTCCTGTGGAAGAGATCGTTCATACGTCCTGCTCTGCTAGATCACCTCTTCCTGACTAATTATATATTTACTGTAAGCCTGCCACAGCACCCATTGGAAACAACATCTGTTTGTCAGCGTGGAACTATTTACCACGGACAAAGTTATTAAACAGCACACAGTCTGCCGAGTCTTGGGAGGTGGGCTTCTGGCTCGCTGGGCTGTCTGGAGCTTTGGAAGGTGGAAGCCATGAGTCATGTTTTGTCAAGTAATGATTAAAACTTTGTCGAGCCCCACAGAGTCCCTGTGTCTCACCCCTGACACAAAGGAGGGCTCCAGGCGCACAGACACTCTGATCTCTCAGTCAGTGACAAGAGGAGCCCGCGATCATAAACCACTCCATTAGCAAAAGTGACTCCGTGTGAAACAGTACGTTGTCTCTTCGGGTTTACCTTTTCTGTCTCTAATTATTTCATGAACCTGCTGAATACTGGGACTCAGCTGTGTCTCCTGTCCAGTCAGGTGTGTGGCAGTGTTAATTCTGGGTGAGAGGAGAGGGACAGCAGTGTCTCCAGTCCAGTCAGGTGTGTGGCAGTGTTAATTCTGGGTGAGAGGAGAGGGACAGCAGTGTCTCCTGTCCAGTCAGGTGTGTGGCAGTGTTAATTCTGGGTGAGAGGAGAGGGACAGCAGTGTCTCCAGTCCAGTCAGGTATGTGTCAGTGTGTGAATTCAGGGGCAGTGTGAGAGGAGAGGGACAGCAGTGTCTCTAGCAGTGTCTCCAGTCCAGTCAGGTGTGTGTCAGTGTGTGAATTCACACTGATAGTGAGAGAAGAGGGCACCTCTTTATACAAAGGGTGGTGGGAGTGTGGAGCAGGCCGCCTAGCCAAGCTATTAAAGCTGATGCCTTGGCTTCTTTCCAGATCCATCCTGTCAGGTGTCCCTCAGGCCAGCCCCTCCTCCGTGTTCCTCTCCAGAGTTTTCCCAAGGAGCCCGTACAAGTTAATGTGGGCGAATCCAGCAGAGAGAGGCCCGACCAGGACTTTGCCCTTAAACAGAATTTTCAGAAATGATCTTTTTTCTCTCCTGGGAGTCCAGAAAAAGAGGCGCAGTTCGGTCACTGGAGCCGGATCTCCGGCCTCAGCCCAAACCAGGCCCGCTCCCTCTCTCTGCCCGCCGGCAAACGGCTGCCGATTTTCCCAAACTCCTCTGAGCTCAGAATGGGGCGGCTGCTCCCCTGGCCTACGCACTGTCACTGGTGACGCGCCCGGCCTGCCGCCGGTGAGAAATCACCGCGTGAATTTCCAGGCACGGCTTCGCAGAAGCGATCCCGGCTCCGGCGCCGGCCGGCACCGAGGGAGGTGGTGGTGGTGGGGGGGGGGGGAGGGCGACGAGGAAGTCGGCGCTGTCGGTTTGCCCGTGGGCGGTTCCGTTCCGCAGCGCTACCTGTTCTCGTGCGAGCAGAGGAAGTCTCCTCCGCAGCGGGTTCGCAAAAAAACCCGCCAGCGAGGCAGAGAACGCACGGAGCTCGGGACGCGCTTTTCCGCTGAGTCAGGACGGCTCCGAGCGTGTGGCGGTCCGGAGGCCCGTGTGGCGAGTCCTGGGCTCCCCTCCAGGCTCGGCCCGGTCGGCACTGCGAGATCAACTCGCTCCCCCGAGTCCGAGAGAGACGTCTAGACCACCCCCCCTCCCTCTCCCAGCCCCCGATCAGAACCCCCCCCCCCGAGCAGGACTGGACCTGGAGCCCCGCACACGCGCAAATCTAGGACTCTTTCCAGATCCTGGACTTCCTGGGCCCAGATCCGGACAGGCCAGTCCAGACTTCCTGGGTCCAAACCCAAACCTGGATCTGTACTGTTCTGTGCTTCAGACTGCTTGCAGTTCCTGGGCTCTTTCCAGACCCTGGCCTTCCTGGGCCAGGACTGGGTCAGATCCCTCAAACCACTTCCACCCCGTGGACTCCTGACGTACCGGCCTTCCTGGGCCAGAACCCGGGTCAGTCCTTGGAGCCGCCGGGCTGCAGGGCGTGTGATGATGTGATGATGATGATGAAGCCTGTGCACTTTAAAACTCCCTCTCTGGCTGCATCACCATTACTGGAGAACAGACAGCGACAGCGTGTTTTATTTTTTGTAGTTTTTGTGAACTTGTTCTGTTTCGGAGTTTTGATTTTGATTTGAGGTTAGCGTAGGAAAAATCCCAAGAAATATTCATGTTCCACCTTCTGTTCCTCCTAAGGCCTTTAATAAAGCTGGCGGTTCTGCAGAATTCCCGTTGGAAGACCAAAGGTGCTTGTCAGGGGCTGTACTGTGATCTCACTGGGCTTTACTGCTCTGTACTGTGCTTTTACCCTAATCTCACTGGGCTTTACTGCACTGGACTGTGCTTTTACCCTGATCTCACTGGGCTTCACTGCACCGGACAGTGCTTTTACCCTGATCTCACTGGGCTTCACTGCTCTGTACTGTGCTTTTACCCTGATCTCACTGGCCTTTACTGCACTGGACTGTGCCTTTACCCTCCTCTCACTGTGCTTCACTGCACTGTACTGTACTTCCACCCTGACCTCACCAGGCCTTCCTGTACTGTACATCTGTACTTTTCTGTACTGTGCCTCTTGCCGTGGAATCTGACGGAGTAAACCAGGAGCTGCAGGCATGCCTCCTGGGTATTTACCCTGACGTCCTCTCTGACGAGGCAAGAGAGCCGGGTTTTTACCCTGTGGCCATTCCCTGGGTCAGATGAGTGGGCTGGGTTTTTCCCCCAGCGCCGTGCAAGCGAACTGATTCTCAGTCCCTCGGCAGCTTCCTGGAGACCGGCAGACCAGCAGTCGACTCGGCACGGACTTGAGAGGAAGGGGGGGGGGAGCTGAGGGTGGCGAGATTCTCTTTCTGTTCCGTCAGCCTCTTCATCTGATCGCAGCCAGAAAGAGATAACGCCCCGGTTTCCTGCCCTTGTCAGCGGTGATGTTACCCCGGGCTCTGTGTGCAGGAGGCCAAGCTGGGGGTGACATCGCAGCCTCTGATGTTCCGAACGGTGTCCAAGCACATGGCCTCCTCTGGGGATCTGGCCTGCCTGTAGAGTGAACTGCAGAGTTTCAGGGTGGGCAGGTATATCCCCCTCGTACTTTGCCTGAAAATCATTACCCTTGTTCTTTGGCTGGAGATTATACCCTAGGCGTATAGAAAAGAGGGAGATCGAATGCTGTGATGCTGTGTTGAGGAGCGATGCAGTGTGGCCTGTGCACTCTGTCCTCATGCAGTGCTGAGGAGCGATGCAGTGTGGCCTGTGCACTCTGTCCTCGTGTAGTGCTGAGGAGCGATGCATTGTGGCCTGTGCACTCTGTCCTCGTGTAGTGCTGAGGAGCGATGCAGTGTGGCCTGTGCACTCTGTCCTCGTGCAGTGCTGAGGAGCGATGCAGTGTGGCCTGTGCACTCTGTCCTTGTGTAGTGCTGAGGAGCGATGCAGTGTGGCCTGTGCACTCTGTCCTTGTGTAGTGCTGAGGAGCGATGCAGTGTGGCCTGTGCACTCTGTCCTCGTGCAGTGCTGAGGAGCGATGCAGTGTGGCCTGTGCACTCTGTCCTCGTGTAGTGCTGAGGAGCGATGCAGTGTGGCCTGTGCACTCTGTCCTCGTGCAGTGCTGAGGAGCGATGCAGTGTGGCCTGTGCACTCTGTTGTCGTGCAGTGCTGAGGAGCGATGCAGTGTGGCCTGTGCACTCTGTCCTCGTGTAGTGCTGAGGAGCGATGCAGTGTGGCCTGTGCACTCTGTCCTCGTGCAGTGCTGAGGAGCGATGCAGTGTGGCCTGTGCACTCTGTTGTCGTGCAGCGCTGAGGAGCGATGCAGTGTTGAGGAATGTTGATGCACGGCTGAGCAGCGATGCGGGGCTGAGGAACGATGCAGTGCTGAAGTGTGTTTGTTTAGAATGTAGGGCAGCTCCCTAAGCTCCCCTTTGAGGGAGGGGGGGGGTACTTCCTCTCCTGACCTGCCTTCTTGTCACACAGGAGGTCAGGAGGCAGAGACCTCTGAGAAACCTCTGAGACAGCAACAGTGCTGAAATAACAAAGAGCTTTCGACTCCTACAGCCTGCTTCTTCATGTGTGACTTCCTCTCTGTACCGAGAGAGAGTGGGCTGTGGTGTTATACGAGCATTGGGGTTTCATCGCTGGGAGAGGACCGAGTGCACGTCTCTCTGAAGGTACAGTTCCTGTTGGGGGAAGGTCAGGGTAAGAGATCAAGTGCCCCTCAGTGTCCAGCGCTGACCCCCAGTGTACTGCTAACCACCGCTGGCCGCGCCGAGATTTCTGATGATGACTTTCAAATCCCCCAAGAAACAGAGGTAAACTCCCTCACGCCTCCAAGAGCGCTCACTCTCACACACGAGCAGTCTGCCACAGCGCCATCGGGAGTGCAGGGTCACTTACTCTCCAGTCTCGTTTCCACCCACGCCCAGCCTCGGCTTGGCCTGCCTGCATCCGTCTCTGGGTCCGCTTGGATCTCCTTGATCGTGCATGCTCCTCTGGTGCCCCTTAGGAGGGGGACAGGACCCCGAAAATCTCTCTCTCTCTCTCCCCCTTTTTCTCACTTGCCCAAGATTTGAAAATACCGTCCATCCATTTTCTAACCGGTTCAGAATCTCGGGGTCCCGGCAAGCAACAGGCGCAAGGCAGGACACACCCTGGATGGGACGCCAGTCCATCACGGGACAGAGCCAGACACGCAATCACACCAGCGCCAGTTATTCCGTAAAGCAGTAGACCTACCAGCATGCCTTCGAGCTGTGGGGGGAAACCGGGGCATCCGGAGAACATCCATGCGAACACTGGGAGAACATGCAAACTCCACACAGACAGCACTCCCGGAACTGAACCCTGGGCTCCGCTATGAGGCAGCAGCGCTAACCACTGTGCCAGCATGCTGCCCATTCTAAAATACCAGTTGCCACTGTCTTGATGGCAGGTGTTTGTGGCCAGCTCATTTCTCTCGGTCGCCGGCGCGATCAGTGGGTGCGATTTTGATTATTTCAAGGCGAGGTGATATTACTCATTTATTCTAGAAGGAGATTGGTAGCTGGAAGATCTTCACTTTTGAAATTGCAGTGCTAAAGCAGATTCTAACACACGCAGCTTATTCAGTCAGGCTGGTGATCGGGAGCCTGGGCCGTACAGGTGTGACCAAAGGGGACTCCGGCTTTGCCCCGGCTGCTCGTTCAGAGGGGGTTTCGGGGTCCCCTGCGTGAGGACACTGTTCCCCAGCACTGTGAGCTGCAGCTGTTCTGCGTGCAGGAAAGCGCTGGTCGGGGAGAGAGGTGGTTTGTGCAGAGCTGCGTGCTGTCTTATCGCTGTGGGAGATCAGCCCCGGGTCTCTGCAGGCAGTGGGAGTTTACCAGCAGGGCGCGGACTGCTCCTCCTAGCCGAGTCTGTGGCTGCCGGTCCCTCCAGAACCGGGGACCGGTGTCCACAGGGGCGAGACCGTGTGAAGGGGCTCGGACCGGATTTCTGAATCTCGGATCCGTTTTGAAATGCGATTGCGCGTCTGTGTGTATGTCTGTACGGTACACAGCAAACCTGTGTGTGTTTCATCATTGAAGCCAGAGAAATGTCAGTCCAGGAGGGGAGATGGAATTGGAAATTGAGAATTTTGGGGGGGTTTCAAATCGCAAACCTTTGAGATGAAAACGTGTACAGTAGCATCTCTTTCTGAACCACGTTTCACAAGCCATCCAGTCTTGAGCTTTGTTTCCTGAAAGCTGCAGAGCTCAGCCTGACCTCTTTCACACTTGAGTGCTGATTTCTTTTCTGCTTTAAGCTGGGGGAGTCACAGACTTCAGTGCCAAGTCACCAGTACAGTCAGCCTCGAACCCAGCTGAGCAGGGCTCGGATCCGAGGGGCTCAGATCGTGGGGTGTGTACTGTAGGAGCAGGGGACCCCGAGATCGTAGAGTGTGTACCGTAGGAGCAGAGAAGTCACAGAATTCAGTGGCGTGTAACCACTGAATCAAGCTGAGCAGGGCTCTGATCTGAGGGGTGACAGAGGATCCAGACTCAGATTGTGAGGTCTGTACTGTAGGAGCAGGGGATCCCCAAGATTGTAGAGTGTGTACTGTAGGAGAGGGGTGCCCCATGATTGTCGAGTGTGTGCTGTATGTACTGTAGGAGCTGGGTACCCCAAGATGGCAGAGTGTAATTGCAGGCCATGTGCGAAGGGAGAAGAGGGAGGCAGACAAGGGGTGGAGCGCTGTGATCACACACACTCACACACACACACTCACACACACACACGCGCACTCTTATCTCCCCACTTCCTCCGGCAGGCTCTCGGGCTCCCAGGCAGGCGTGCGTGGTGTGCAGCGCGCAGCGCTCGTGACCTCACCAGGCCTGTCCTTCCCCGAGACCTCGGCCCCCTGCTGCTCTTGGGGGGCTGGGTACCCACCTGCGACTGAGAGAGAGGATGTGCAGGTGTACCGAGTGGCCGAGACACCACTAGTTTTGGGGAGACAGAGGGGATTCAGAGCAGGGGGTTTTGACAGCTGTTGTAGGTTTATAGTGTGTTTATAGACGGATAGTGCGATTGTGTGATTGTCGATGGAGATGGATGTGCCAGGAGTAAAGATCCAGGTGAAAGGTAGTTGGGAGCTCGGGAGCCCTTCCTCTGCCTGCTCTGTTCCGGACAGGAGCACCGGGCAACTCGGGGAGCAGGTGAGAGGCGAGGGGGTGGCCGCTGTGTCCCGTGGGGAGAGGGGGTGGACGCTGTGTCCCGTGGGGAGAGGGGGTGGACGCTGTGTCCCGTGGGGAGAGGGGGTGGACGCTGTGTCCCGTGCGGAGAGGAGGTGGACGCTGTGTCCCGTGCGGAGAGGGGGTGGACGCTGTGTCCCGCGGGGGGAAGGGGTGGACGCTGTGTCCCGCGCGGAGAGGGGCTGGACGCTGTGTCCCGCGCGGAGAGGGGCTGGACGCTGTGTCCCGCGCGGAGAGGGGCTGGACGCTGTGTCCCGCGCGGAGAGGGGCTGGACGCTGTGTCCCGCGGGGAGAGGGGGTGGACGCTGTGTCCCGTGCGGAGAGGGGGTGGACGCTGTGTCCTGTGGGGACCAGGCATGTGAATGAGGGGTTGGAGTGGAGACGATTTGCTTGCCTAAGCAGTGAGGGTGACCCCAAGCCCGGGGAGCCCAGAAGCAGTCCCCTCCCCCCTGGGGGATTCCCGGCCTCTTCTGGGGAAAGAGTCCTCCTCTCCCACACAGCCCCCTGAAACCAGACCCGATCCGCACGCCCTGCAGCCACTCGCATGACGAGAATCTGAGCAGCCAGCGTCCCGGGAGCAGACTCGCGCGCACGCACAGGGGTATCCTCGCTGGACAGCTGGTCACCCTCCTGCACAGTCTGGGGGAACTGCGTGGCAGTGGGAAGGATTCCACAGAGCGCGCACTGTCCTTCTGTATGGTGTCCTGTGCTGGAATGGAAGCCGGGAGTGGATCGGACTGCTGTGTACTAGAAGTCTGACAACACTGTAAAACCTGGAGTGGATCAGACTGCTGTGCCCTGGGAATGTGACAACACCGTAAAAACCAGGAGTGGAATCAAGACTGCTGTGCACTGGGAATCTGACAACACCGTAAAAACCAGGAGTGGATCAGACTGCTGTGCCCTAGGAATGTGACAACACCGTAAAAACCAGGAGTGGAATCAAGACTGCTGTGCACTGGGAATCTGACAACACCGTAAAAACCAGGAGTGGATCAGACTGCTGTGCCCTAGGAATGTGACAACACCGTAAAAACCAGGAGTGGATCAGACTGCTGTGCACTGGGAGGCTGGGTGCCCGACCTGTTTCAACCCCTGACGCTCACAGCAGCGGTGAAAGAAGAAGTTCCAGAGCGAGCTGGTCAGCGCGGGTCTAATCCGAGCCCCGGAGCAGGGAGGAGGGCGGTGGGCAGAACCGGAAGGGCAGGATCCGGGAGGACTGGGTGCTCCAGGGTTGCCAGGTCCTCTCTGGCCGCCAGGTGCGCGCCCCGACTCCGCCGTCTTCGCTGGAACTGAAACTCGGCGCGTCAGCAGGGAGGGTGCTGAGGCAGCAGCCGGGGACAGAAACTTCGCCCACCTCCTTTCAGACAAAACAACTGCGAGAGAGAGAGAGAGAGACGAGCTCAGCAGCGTCTGGACAGAAAACAGCACCGTGCTATCGGAGCGATCGCTTCCTCTGTGCGACAGCCTGGTAACTATCGTCTCCGCCAAAATCTGCGAGCCCCAGTCGGGGCGCTGTAGACATGCAGGGGGAAGGAGAGCAGCAGGGGACGTGAGCGCACTCCGCCGTCCCGCTCGAGACCCTTCCACCAAACGACGCCGTCGTTTTCCCACCCTACCAAACCCTGCGCAGACGGGGGCACCCGAAAGCGTGCCGCTCGCTGATCCTGTCGTTTCAGGGGGACGGATGGGTTAGGACACAGGGACTTGGTTGTCCGTGGTCGAGGGCGTGCCGGTGCCTTTGGTTTCACAAAAAACAAAACACACCAACAGCCCTAAATAATTCTCGCGCTCGCTGTGCCACCCACGTGCCATTGAAAAGCTTCCTTTGCTCTGTTCCTGGAGGAGGGTTCGCGAACGTCGTGACAGCTGTGGAGTTGCACACCGGGCTCTGACCCTGTAGGGCCTGCGGCTCTCACTCTCGTCCGTCTGGGGGGGGTTTGGGGTCAGAACCCGAGACTGCGCGAGGACGGGCACAGCGACCGCAGGACAGCAGGACAGCAGGACAGCAGGACAGCAGGCAAGCGTTCAGAGGAGGGCCGCGGATGTCTAAGGCCGTGCAGCCCTGAAGGAAAGGTTTTCAATGTTAAGAAAATGTTTTGATTTTTTTTTTAAATGAGATATCGTAAATCAAACATATATTTGACTCACAGCCATGCAGCAGTTTCGGGGACACAGGATTTTGGGAACTAAAAGCAACAGGACGATGGATCAGGGGGACCCGCGGACGAGCGCAGGGCTGGGGGAAACTCCGTTTCCTTCAGCACATCTGGGCAAAGGCCTCAGCATTGACAGGCTGGGTCAGAGGGCGGGTTCTGGTTCTGGTGGCTCCCCAGCCTCTGCAGGAAGAGCCCCCTCAGGTCCTGCATCGTGCTTGGGCTCGGCTCAGGGGCAGGTGTCAGGCGGACAGGCGGACACCCCTCAGCGTGGCTGGAGGGGAGGGGAGGGGGGGTTAGAGACAGGCCTGAGGGCTGCCGGTGGTGGTGGTGGTGGTGGTGCTGGGGGTGTTGGCCAACCAGATTCTCTGAAGACTGTTTCCCAGACACCGTGTGCGTGTGAGCGAGAGAAAGAGAGAGAGAGTGCACCATCACCATGTTTCTGAAAGATGAGAATCGACTGAAACCCCCAGCCTACACACTTCTAAATACAGAAGCTCAGCCAGAAACCAAGGAGGCCTTAACATTTCGCTCCAGAGTGCGTGCGCGTGCAGGAAGACAAGGCAGGGCGCAGAGCACGCCAGGGTGGCGGTTCTCTCTGAGCTTCGCCGTTTCCAGTCAGCGCTCTCTCTGGGCGCGTGGGCGGCGGGAGCCATCGAGCCCAACGGATCTGCGACTCCTCCGATCCGCCACCTTTCCGGGCAGAAGACCAGGGCCTCGGAATTCCAGCCCCGGGGAGGGGCGCTCCGGAGAGCCGTCGGGGACATCGCGATCGCCCGCTCAGAAGCGCGCCTGCGGCCGAGCCCTCTGGAGAGGAGACGAGCCCGCTTCCTTGGCGTCTTCTCGAGCGTCTGTTTGAAGCAAGCCGCAGAGCGCGCCGCCACCCCAGCAGCTCCGGGCCAGACCCGCACGCCCGCCTTCGGTCTGATACTCGCGCTCGACATTGTAAATATCCAGTTCCTCCCTCCGTCGCCATGGGCTTTTCCTCGGGCTAAACCGTTCGGACAAAACCCGGACACCGAAAACGGTCGGCGTCCTTACTGCTCTCCTGCCAGACCTGAACACCTCTTGAGCCCGTCGGGAAACTCGAACGCTTGTGATGGGAGCTCCAGATCTCGGCAGCTCCAGATCGCGTCAGGCTCTCGAACCCCTTGGCGTGCCTCCTCAGAGACGGTTAAAGAACCCCGGTGCGCTGGCGTGCCGGCGGAGAAGACTCAGCTCCTTCCTGTCGGGCCCTGAGCTTCACTCTTTTCATTTCGCCGCAGCTCCTGTCTCGTCTTTCCCCGATGGGAGCTGGAGGAGCCATTTCTTAAAAAAAAAAAGAACCATTTCAGCAGAAATGAAAATGTGCTGCCCTGCCGGTCCGGGGTCCCTTGCAGACCCTGTACTGCTGTCGGGGGCCCGGTCCGGCCCGGTTCAGCCCGCCCTGCCGTGTCGGTTCAGTGGAGCTGCAGGACCTGTAGCGTCACGGCCCGCCGGGCCCGAATTCTGTTTCTCATGGCTCAGAGCTGGATCGTAGAACCAGGCCGGTTCTGCAGAAGGCTCACAGCGGGCCTGGGCCTGTGTTAGACAGTGGGTTGGGTTCGAGGCTCGTCTGGGGTACTGCAGTGCACGGGGGGGGGGGAGAGAACGTGGGCGAACCGGGGAGCTTGGGAAATTGGCGAGGGGGGTAGGGGGGGACCTGTCGTCTTCGTCAGGTTGAACCACTTTTTTTTTTCTTAAAAACAGGAAGAGACGGTGAGAGAGAAAGACAGCAGAGAGAGAAAGAGAGAGAGAGGGAGAGAGAGCGAGCGAGCGAACGCACGCACAGAGTCAAGAGAGCGAGAGAGAGTGGAGGAGAGGAAGAGGTCGAAGGACAAAGAGCTGTCCCGGGGCTCGGTCGCGGCGGCGGATGAGCTGTCAGAGGAGGGAAGAAAGTAGAGATCCGCGGCGGGGTGTCGGGTTCGAATGGCCGAGGGTGTCGCGATACGGACAGGCTCAGAGGGTCACCGGGCTTCACCCCAGACCTGGCTGAGAGTGGCCAAGGTAGGGTGGAACTGGGTGGGCCGGGCCTGGCCGGGCCTGGGGGACAGAGGCGGGGTCGTGACGCTGTGTGTGTGTGTGTGTGTGTGTGTGTGTGTGTGTGTGTGTGTGTGTGTGTGTGTGTGAGAGGCTGGGGGAGCAGAGCAGTTAAACCACACTCTGGAGTACCGTCTCAGTGCCCTACACGGGCTGAGGGTTCAAGGGTTCAACAGCGGGCCGTTGGGCTTCAGCGAGTTCTTTCATCTCCCTGGCCAGGAAACCTTCCCACGATCCTTCAGTCCGCTGCCCGCTGCCCGCCTGCGTCGCTCGGCAGCCCGTCACTGACCCGCTGCCTCTGCTGGGCCTCGCCGGATCGTTCCCCCCATCTGGGGAACGTGGCTGGCACCCTGTTTCCTCTTCATCTTCCGATCCCCTCCGGACCCAGAACGTCGGCTCCCTGTGCCTTCGTACGCCCGCGCGGTTTTCCTGCTGGAAAGGACTGCGCCTCCGCGGTCTCTTTCTTTCCTCTCCTATTTTGGCTCCTTTGAGGGGCGTCGAAGCGACCGGAGAAAAAGGTTCTGCCCTCTCCAGGGCGCGGGGACGGCGCTCGCTGGCTCCTGAGGTTGGGGTTGCGGTTTGATCGCTTCAGAGGGCCGCTGGGACAGAAGGGACAGGATGGGGATACGGTCGGGCAGCAGGGTGGGGATACAGTTAGCAAGACAAGGACACAGTCGGGGAGCGGGACAGGTAGGAAGACATCGATGTGGACACAGACAGCAGTTTAGTGCAATTGTTGAGCGGTGTGTGCTGCTGTACGGTTATTTAGCAGTGTGCGGTGCTGTATGGTTGTTGAAGGCTGTGCAGTGCTGTACGGTTCAGTGCAGTTCTTAACTGCCTCTCTAACCAGTCTGTAGGTGTGTGTGTGAGGGAGCTCCTGGCCTGTCACTGAGCCGGTTCGTCAGGTCTGAAGAATGTGCTGATTGTCATGCAGTCCCCCAGGGTGATAGTGGGGAATTGTGGGACAGGCAGGTGGTCAGGAGTGACTAGGCGAGGTGTTCTCAGGTCTGCTGGGCTGAGCAGGCAGAGACAAACGTACCGCAGCCTCAGGGGGACACGCCACACTGCCAGTGCCCCTGGCTTGTTGCCTTACCGTGTGGGAGTTTGCAGTCAAAACATTTTTCCTCCTCTTCCATCCAGTTTGAGATGGATCTGACTGCTGTGCTTTGGGAGTCTGGTGTCTTTCCTGGAAAGTCTGGTGGGGGGCGCGTGCCAGCCCCCCCAGGAATATCCAACCGGCAGATGGAGCAACTGGGCCTGCCTCGCGCTCCGGTTTTTTTTTGTTTTTTTTTCGGAAACGAGCCGCAGCTCCGAGGTCTCGGCTCATGGCGTCTTTGGAAACGCCGTCCGTGACACACCGGCCCGACTTTCCGGTCTCGTCTTCAGCCTCCGCGCGGCGGAGTCGCGCCGTCCCGCCTCTTGCTCTCCAGGAAGGCCGACGCGTTTCTCTGCGAGAGCCGAGCGGAGAGAAAGGAAGGTCGATGAGCTCAGCAGTTGGCCGTTATCTGCTGGAGAGGGAGAGAGATCTCCCGGCCGCCGCGCCGCGGAGTCGCAGCCGGCCCGCGAGAGGCGTCCGCGCGGGGCTAACCGCCAGAGCCTCGGCAGATGCTGCCGATAAGGGCGTGTGATGAAATGGAAAAAGAGAAAAGAACGAGCTGAGACAATGGCAAAAAACCACGACCAAAAAAAGACAAACGCGTTCTCTTTCGTGGCTGTCGGGAGAGCGAGGCGCGGAGGCCCAGGTGAGGGGGCGCCTCCCTCTCTCCGCTCGAGAAAAGCCGGGAGCGTCGGGCCCACGCGCCCCCCGGTTCTGCGCCCCTGGCCGGAGTCCTGGTCCCGCGGGTGACCCTGTCCCGGCCCCGAGTGTGTGATGACGGCAGGCAGCTTGTTCTCCCACGGGCCGGGCTGGGTGGGCACGTAGCTCAGGCGTTCGCTAGCCACACTGGGGTCTCGGGCAAGAACCAGGCGTGAGGCGTCTTAGATTAGAGCATCGTGGGAAGAGTCGTGCCGCCGGGGCTCGATTCGCCCCCCCCGCCACCACCACGGCACCTAACGTCTGCCCTCTGTCCCCCCCCCCCCCGGCTGTCGGGATGCAGGTTGCCATGGGGACAGCGGAGGACGGCCTGATCGGGATCCCCTTCCCGGACCACAGCAGTGACATCCTGTGCTGCCTGAACGAGCAGAGGCGCTCCGGCCTGCTGTGCGACGTCACCATCAAGACACAGGGCCTGGAGTACCGCACGCACCGCGCCGTGCTGGCCGCCGTCAGCCAGTACTTCCGCAAGCTCTTCACGGGCGGCGGCGGCGGGGGCCCGGCGGCCGACCCCGGCGGGGGCCCCGGGGTGGGGGCGGGGTGCAGCGTGTGCCAGCTGGACTGCGTGCACCCCGAGGCGCTGGCCGCCCTGCTGGAGTTCGCCTACACCGCCACGCTGACCATCCGCAGCTCGGGCATGCGGGAGGTGCTGAGGGCCGCCCGGCTGCTGGAGATCCAGTGCGTGACGGACGCCTGCCTGGACATCCTGCGGAGCAGCGGGCGGGAGGAGGAGGAGGAGGAGGAGGAGGAAGGGGGGGTGGAGGAGGAGATGGAGGAGGAAGAGGAGCTGCTGCAGCTGCAGCAGCAGCAGCAGCAGGAGGAAGAGGAGGAGGAGGAAGAGGAGGACGTGGACGGAGAGGACCAGGAGGAAGAGGAGGAGAGGGAGGCGCGGCCGGAGCTGGGCCGCCGGGGGGCGGGGCGGTACCTGCTCCATCCGCGGGAGCCCCCCCTCTCGCTGCTGGCGTGCAACGGCGCCCCGTCCCCCCCCGCCCTGCACGAGCCGGGGCCCGTTTCCATGGTGATCCGCAGCGCAGGGCGCGACAGCCCGCGCCGGCCCCGCAAGAGGGCCCGGAGGCCCCCGCTGCAGCCCCGGCCCCCCCCTGCCCTCCCCGACCTGCCGCTGGACTACCGGCTGCGCGCGGCCGAGGAGCCCCTCGAGATGGGCTGGAGGGGGGCGAACGGCACCCCGCCCTGGGCCAGCAGGGGGCACTACGTCCCGTGCCCGCCAGAGGACCGCCTGTCGGAGGAGGAAGGGGCGGAGGGGGAGGCCGCGGCCCCCCGAGCCGGAGTCCTGGTGCTGGAGCCCTCCCCGTCGGCCAGCCCGCCCCTCTCGGAGAAGCCCGGCGGGCGGAAGAGGAAGTCGCAGACGCCGCAGCAGTGCCCCGTGTGCCAGAAGATCATCCACGGCGCCGGCAAGCTGCCGCGGCACATGAGGACCCACACCGGGGAGAAGCCCTTCCAGTGCAGCACCTGCGGAGTGCGCTTCACACGGTAACACACTCCCTTCCCACACTGTCCCGCAAAACAGTTCACATCCCCACAGGCGAGGGGGCTCGCAGGTGATGGGGCTGACGGGTGAGGGAGTTGACTGGCGAGGCGATGGGAGCTGACAGGCGAGGGAGTTGGGAGCTGATGGGCGAGGGAGCTGACAGGTGAGGGGAGCTGACGGGTGAGGGAGTTGACTGGCGAGGCGATGGGAGCTGATGGGCGAGGGAGCTGACAGGTGAAGGAGCTGACAGGCCAGGGGACTGACAGGTGATGGAGCTGACGGGCCAGGGGACTGACAGGTGAAGGAGCTGACGGATGACGGGCCAGGGGGCTGACAGGTGAAGGAGCTGATGGGCCAGGGGGCTGACAGGTGAAGGAGCTGACGGGCCAGGGGGCTGACAGGTGAAGGAGCTGACGGGCCAGGGGGCTGACAGGTGATGGAGCTGACGGATGACGGGCCAGGGGACTGACAGGTGATGGAGCTGACGGGCCAGGGGGCTGACAGGTGAAGGAGCTGACGGGCCAGGGGACTGACAGGTGATGGAGCTGACGGATGACAGGCCAGGGGACTGACAGGTGAAGGAGCTGACGGATGACGGGCCAGGGGACTGACAGGTGAAGGAGCTGACGGATGACAGGCCAGGGGGCTGACCGGTGAAGGAACTGACGGATGACGGGCCGGGGGACTGACAGGTGAAGGAGCTGACGGATGACGGGCCAGGGGTGCTGACAGGTGAAGGAGCTGACGGATGACGGGCCAGGGGGCTGACAGGTGAAGGAGCTGACGGGCCAGGGGGCTGACAGGTGAAGGAGCTGACGGATGACGGGCCAGGGGGCTGACAGGTGATGGAGCTGACGGGCCAGGGGGCTGACAGGTGATGGAGCTGACGGGCCAGGGGGCTGACAGGTGAAGGAGCTTACGGATGACAGGCCAGGGGACTGACAGGTGATGGAGCTGACGGGCCAGGGGACTGACAGGTGAAGGAGCTGACGGGCCAGGGGGCTGACAGGTGAAGGAGCGGATGGATGACAGGCCAGGGGACTGACAGGTGAAGGAGCTGACGGGCCAGGGGGCTGACAGGTGAAGGAGCTGACGGGCCAGGGGACTGACAGGTGATGGAGCTGACGGGCCAGGGGACTGACAGGTGAAGGAGCTGACGGGCCAGGGGACTGACAGGTGATGGAGCTGACGGGCCAGGGGGCTGACAGGTGAAGGAGCTTACGGATGACAGGCCAGGGGACTGACAGGTGAAGGAGCTGACGGATGACGGGCCGGGGGACTGACAGGTGAAGGAGCTGACGGATGACGGGCCGGGGGGGCTGACAGGTGACAGAAGTGACAGCTCCAGGAGCTCACGGCCATCTTTGCCCGTCTCCCCACAGCAATGACAAGCTGAAGATCCACATGCGCAAGCACACGGGTGAGCGCCCGTACAGCTGCCCGCACTGCCCGGCCCGCTTCCTGCACAGCTACGACCTGAAGAACCACCTGTCCCTGCACAGCGGCGACCGGCCCTTCGAGTGCCCGCTGTGCCACAAGGCCTTCGCCCGCGACGACCACCTGCAGCGGCACCTCAAGGGCCAGAACTGCCTGGAGGTGCGCACCCGCCGGCCACGCCGCGGGCCCGGAGACCCCGCCCTCCCGCTGGAGCCCGGGCTGGCGCCCCCGCTGATGGCCCCCCACCCGCTCCTGTACGGCCGGCCCGACAGCCCGCCCCTCTCCCTCCTGGGGCGCCACTCCTACGGCGGCTTCTTCTGGGGGAGGGGGGCCGAGTCCACGACCCCCCCCTCGCCGGCCGCCGACGGCCCCCCCTCCTGGGAAGGCCGAGACTCCTCCGAGGAGCTGTGACCCCCCCCCGTCTCCGTGGCGCTGAGGGGCTAAGGGGGGCCCCACTCAGGGAAAGACGGGGTACCTGAGACTGTGCCGCAGTCGTCACCTGGGCCGGCTCTGTGTTGTTTGCAGCTTGGTTTCTTTGCTTTGTTCGAATTCTTCTGAACCTAATTACTGCAAGGATCATGGTTTTGGTTTAGAAAATGGCAATAATATCGTTCTCTTTGTTGTTTTTTTTTTATTTTTGGAGTTTAGGTTTAAGGTACAGGGGTACAGGAGGGGGTGTCTGCCATCACTATGCAAAACAGTTAGAACCCCCCCCCAAAAGCCAGCGGCGGGAGAGAAGGGGAGCCTGGTGCCCCCTCTCTCCTGCGGGGCTGCAGACCAGCGGGCTCTCCTCTTGGGGTCCCTGTTGGGCCTGCTGGCGGTGCTCCTGTCTGCTGGTGTCGCAGGGCGAAGGGGTCCCCAGCACTCTGCTCTGCAGGTGCGCCTGGACGATCGCTGTGTCCCGGGTGGGGACGTGGGACTTCAGGGGACAAAGACCTCCTGTCCAGTTGAAAGAAATCGCTCTGCTCCGGTTGCACACGCTTGGTGCTCATAGTGAAGCAAAAGCAGAGACCGCCACCTGCTGTCCAAACTGTGATATTACATACGGTTCTGTCTGTGAGCATCTCGGCACATCTCAAAGGCACTATAGCTTAAACACCAAAGTGATGAGCTGAAAATAGCTGTTTACTAGATTTCCTTTTCACAAACCTACAGTCCAGGTGTTCCTCAGACCAGGGTTCAAGGGTAAATATTGCATTATACAACTTTAAGTATCCTGCAGTCCTTCTCCTATGCAATTGCTCTGATACTTACGTTTAAGGACCAAAATGGCCAGCTGGATTTTCCCCAGTTCCAGGCTGGGATTCTCCTGCTTAAACAGGCGGCTGAGGTTTCAGGCAGTTCAGGACCAATCAACCAGACGATCAATAATTCAGTCCCACCAGCTCTCGGATAACAGAGGACTGCAGGATCAATGAATGAATGAATGTACACAAGTTCACAAGTACCTGTCTGTAAATAATTCACAGATATTTGCACTTAGCTCAGACGAGGGGAGGGGGGGGGAAACTTGAAAGCACCTCTGTGCAATAAGAGCGCGCGTTCCGTGTGCGCCGGGGGCCTGTCCACAGCCGGCAGAGGGCTCGAACCCGTGTCTGAACAGGACAGCCGGGCAAGCCCGAGGAGGCGGGGGGGATAACTCCCAAGCGCAAATCAAATTCTGGACTCGATTTCCAATTTCGATTTCCGGCTCCTGCGCACGCCCCGAACGCCAGCGCCCCCTGGCGGTCGCTCCGACAAGGGACGCTCACCTGAGAACGGCCAAGTGAGAACGGTCTTCTCCTTCGTCTTCTGATGCCTTTAAGGAAAGGGCCCTCCTGTGCCGCGGTGCACAGTCCGTTACGCCCGGGTAGTTCTCCAGCAGGGCGGCGCTGCTGCAGGCTACAGGCTTGGCAGCTGGCTGCCGTGTCTCCGGAGGGCCTGTGTGTTGGTGTGTTGGGTGGGTGGGTGGGTGGGTGTGGTGTGGGTGTAGGGGAAGGATTTCTTGAACAGAAGGCTGTAAATGAGACTCTCGCTGGCTGTCCCTGTTAGTCGCTTTTCCTGTTCAGACACAAGTCCCAGTCTTTTCACTCCCACAATCCCACTGCCCCAACTCCTGCACTCCCACAATCCCAGCTCCCACATTCCCACTACCCCAACTCCTGCACTCCCACAATCCCAGCTCCCACATTCCCACTACCCCAACTCCTGCACTCCCACAATCCCAGCTCCCACATTCCCACTACCCCAACTCCTGCACTCCCACAATCCCAGCTCCCACATTCCCACTACCCCAACTCCTGCACTCCCACAATCCCAGCTCCCACATTCCCACTACCCCAACTCCTGCACTCCCACAATCCCAGCTCCCACAATCCCACTACCCCAACTCCTGCACTCCCACAATCCCAGCTCCCACAATCCCACTACCCCAACTCCTGCACTCCCACAATCCCACTACCCCAACTCCTGTCTGATACAGTACTCCCAGCCTCCCAAAATTCCAGGTGCTGCACTCCCAGCGGGACGCGGTTCTCCCAGCCCCTGCGCTCGCTGTGTCCCCCCTCTCCAGGGCAATACCAGGAGAGCCATGACGTTTCAGGCTTGCTCACAGACTCACAGAGTCTTCTTTACTCCTTCTGTTTTAAATTTTTTTATAATTTATTTATCTGTATTTATTTTCTTAATTATTTCCTTTATTAAATAATTTTTCCTTTATTTTCAGAAAAAAAAATTTAATGGAAATTTGTGTTCAAACATGGAGCTTGAAAAGAATATCCCCTCGCCAGATCCTTACTCCCTGCTGGGACTGATGCCCTCTCTCCTGGGAAGGGTTACTGGTAAAGCACAGTGAAGTCCAGTGAAATCAGGGTAAAAGTACAGTACAATAAAGCCCAGGGAGATCAGGGTAAAAGCACAGTACAGTGCAGTGAAGCCCAGCGAGATCAGGGTAAAAGTACAGTACAATAAAGCCCAGGGAGATCAAGGTAAAAGCATTGGGAGGTATGGTAAATTAAAGAACAGTGTGGTACAGCCACATCAGTCTGTGGTCCAGGAGTGGAAAGCTGTGGCAGTCAGACTGGCTACATCACAGCCCAGCCTCAGGGGTGTAGAAAGACAGGATCCACTAGATTTGCACTAAGTTGTGATGCTTGTCCCCTCCACCGTAGCTGTACATAGAATCATTCTGATAGTGAAATTTAATATATATTTAAATAGATGCTTTTCTTTCCACTTTTTTTTGATGGGGTTCATGAGAATTTTTTTTTCTTCCTTTTGCAAACTATCCTCAGGAAAACTTGAGCAATGCACTAAAAAATATGCAAAAAATGGAGTAAATGTTGGGTGAACAGAAGCGAGAAGATGTAGATGTACACATTTGTATATAGATATTTTTGTCATGTGTGCTTGGACTGGGGTCAGGGGTCACATTCAGGGTTCAAGGATGTCTGACCCAGAGCCTTCTGGGAAGAGTCCCTTCTCTGCTTGGTGGTTGTTTTTGTGAAATGTTTTCAGTTGTCGATTTCTGTCACTTATTTCCAATATTAAAAGAGAAGATTTATCTATTTAAATAGACTTTGCTGTGTTTCTTTAAAACCGGGAAGACTTAATAGGGATGTTAAAATGGGTGTCATGACGACTGGTCACTACAGACCCCAGGACACTGTCAGTAAGAGTGGGGTGCTGACCCTGGTGTCCTGACGACTGGTCACTACAGATCCCCGAACACTGTCAGTTACAGTAGGGGTGTTGACCATGCTGGCCTGGCTAAACTCCACTCTGTGCTTGAACTTCTGTCCTCCCTAAAAATCTCCCTTTATCCAACAGGCACAGCAGTTTCTCTCTTGTGCCCTGACCTGTGTGCAGGGGTGCTGCCCACCAATGTGCGATGCTGTGGGTCTACTCCCTTCTGCAGGTCAGGAGAAGCGGAAATGCATGATTATTGTTCCACCCACGGAAACGTCACCATTGCACGGCTCTTTCACGGCTGTCTACCATCCTGCGATACCTCACACGGCCACTAGGTGGCGTTAGACAAATATTTCTCTTTCAGGACGTGATACAAAGGGCGACAGCTACCCTGTGGTGCTGCTGTCACCCTTCAGGGGCGTTTGTCTTCCCTGTCGCGTCCCCTCTGAATTGAAAGGGTGTCTTACTGGCTTAATTAAATCGTTATTACCGCTGAAGGACCTCAAGATCGTATGATCGTAATGCAGGAGTCACCTGCGGCGAGCAAATCGATGTTTCACTGCGGATGAGCTCTGAAACTACAGCACAGAAAGATATAAACACCTTCAGTTCAATTTAAAAATAGAGAACATTTCCATTCTTTTCACTACGATTCAGGGAATGGTAAAGGAAAACTGCAGCGAGACTCTGGGAGAGAACAGCAGAGGACTACTATTCCCAGAGAGCATTGCGCGCCCCACCGGGGCCTGACAGAAAGGCTCTGCGGTCCATCTGATTGGCCGCCCGCGGTTGCCTGGGTGCCGTCGCCAGGCAACCACCCTCCGCCTCCCCTCCGAGGCGCAGCATCAGCACCAGAGCCGGGGAGACTGCGGCCACACTGGAGCCGCCTGCGGTCCCACCCGGGGACGTGTCCGAGGCGCTGTTGTCGCGCTTGTCCGCGAACACCTTGTCCTCACCCCCACGCCGGGACAGCTCCCACACACACACACATACCCGCAGAGAGCCCCGGGCAGACGGGCGCCGAGCGAGGGTTCGAGGCGCGGTGCGGGGGGAGGTGGGGCGGAGAGAGACGCAGCAGAGGGAGGGCCGAGCAGGAGAAGGGATAGGAGGCAGTGCGTGTGGAGAGGGGAGGCTGGGGCGCCGGTGACGTGGCGGCGCAGTGAGGTGAAGGTCCGGAGACCTGACGGTGCAGCGCGAGCAGGACCGGAGATCCGCGTGACTAGCGAAGGGGTGGGTGAGGGGGGGTGCACATCTCCACGCCGCGTCCCACTAAAACAACACCCGCGCACGGAGACGCCGCGCCGCCAGGGCGCTGCGATACAAATAAAGGGGGACCGGCGGCGAACAGCCCGTGTCGCTCGGGTCCGGATTATTGTGCTGCCGCTGCGCTCGTCCTGCGGATTCGCCTGCGTCTGCAGCTCCTGACGCGGACCTGACAGGAGCCGGCTCTGTGTATCACACCCGGTCCGGAGAGGCACCCCTGCCCCGCGGAGGGGTGAGCAGTACCGGCCCGGGTCTCGGCGGGCCGTGCAGGGCTGAGCGGGACCGGGACAGTTAGGGGGGGAGGAGGAGGAGGAGGAGGGGGAGGAAGGGCGGGGGTATCTGCTGCATGCGGCTCTCCGAGAGCGAGAGCGGGCTGCTGGCGCGTGAGTGCAGGGGCTGCGCCGGTCGCTCCCCCACGCGATGAGCTCTCGGGGTGCTCCGATTCCCGTCGCGAGCCCCGGCCTGCGTGCGCGCGCACACACACACACACACACCCACATCCACCCCGGCCGCGGGGCTCTTCCGTGTCACACGCGCCGTGGGTGTAGAGGGACAGGGGTCTGTATTAAAGCACGTCGGGGGGCGAGAGGGGCGCCTCGCTCTCAGTGAGTACCGCGGCTCGGTTCGGCCCAGATCCACACGGACAGAACCGCTTCCTCGCCTCAGGGACTCGGGCCACTGCTGACACGGGGGTTCACCCGCTCCCCAAACACTTCCTCCTGTTAAACTGCGGCTGAACCAGCCCGCAGGCCGGGTCTCTATAAATACAGCTGGGGTGCAGAGACACAGCCGGGAGAACTCGGGACGGGTCAAGGGGACAGGGGCCGTCCACAGCTTCCCAGGGGACAGGCGCAGGGCAAGAACACGCCGCCCCAGGCACACTGCCCAGCCCCAGAGACACCTCGCACCCGGGCCCCGCCGCAGAAGTCACACACTCCTGTGCTGTACGCTACAAGTCAACCGGGCCAGCAGCATCTCTGCCCACGGGCTCAGCGGCGGTGACGTCGGACCGGCTGTAGTGAAGTTACCAGCACCAGCAACATTTCTGCAGCGGCATGAGGGGGTGTAGCACTGCTCGCCGTAGGTTTACCACGGTAAACCGTATCAGCCTACGGATCATCAGTACAAACAGTGGGATTCACACTGTTTAAATCCCGAACGGTGGGATCAACACCACTAACATCACCAACGGCGAGGTTAGCACCAGTAACATCATTACCAGAGGGACTGACACTGGCAACATTACCAACACTGGGATCAGTACCAGTAACATTTCTAACAGCGGGATTACCACCAGTAACATTCTTACCAGTGGGATTGACACTGGCAACATAACCAAGACTGGGATCAGTACCAGTAACTTTACTGTGGGATTAATAGGGGTAACGTTACTAGCAGTGGCATCAATCACAGTCACAGATGCGCAGATTTTAACTCCTGCTCTCTACGGTCGACCTCCGGTCCCCAGCCCCTGGCCCGGACCTGACAGGAGCCGGCTCTGTGTATCACACCCGGATACTACGGAGAGTGCTGTCATACCGGACTGATCCCAGCGGGTTCTGACACGGACGCTCGGCACATTCTGGGCTCAGCCTCTCTGTGCTGAGATTGGACTGCAGGAGGGTGGGCCTGGTTCTGGAGTGTCTGGGCCGTGGAGGTGAAGTGGGGGGCCCACAGACAGCCGGGTCCTCAAGGTCACTGGACTCCGCTGAGAGGATCTGGGTCGTGGGCGAGCTCCAGAGTTCTGGGCCCGGTTCCGCTTCAAAAGCTGTCTCCGGGCTTCTGCTGGCCGCACCTGGGCCGAGACTGGCAAGTTCCGAAAAGGCCCAAGCGTTGTTCTGTCGGATCGCCGGCCGGGCTTTCCGGGAAATCTCCCCCGCATGAAACTCCGGGCTGCATCGTTCTGAAATTGCAACTGGGCCAGGTCCAGCCCGGAGCCGCTGGTACCAGAGGGGAAGACAGGAAGTTAAAAACTGGACAGCCCGCTCGCCCAGGCCCGGCTCTGCGGCCTGCTGTTGGATCAGAACCAAGGCCCCGCGTGAGCGGATCGGCTCGGCGTGGTGGGATCAGAGCCGGGCTGCGTGGAGCGGGACCGGGCCCGTGCGATCCCAGAGGTTCCGGGACCCCGGGGGGGACAGACGTCGCCTCCTCTTCCTCCTCCTCCTCCTCCTCCTCCTCCCCCCCCCCGCGGGACAGGATGCCCTCCCAGTCGGACTCCAGCCGCTCCCTCAGCCTGGGGGGGCGTGGCGGGCGGCTGTCCCGGCTGGGCGTGGCCTGGGAGCGCGCCCAGCTCCTGCTGGCCAGCGGCCTGGTCCAGATGGGGCTGGGCGCCATGCTGCTGGCCGTCAGCTTCGTCTCCGTGACCTTCACCACCTCGGCCCGGGTGCGCCACTCCTGCCCCTTCTGGGCCGGATTCTTCGTGAGTCAACCTCTTTCTCAGCCGGACGGCGGCCGGTCAGTAGCCACCCCCTCCGTCTATAAGCCAGCGCTGAGTTACCCCCCCTCTCTCTTTCTCCCCCTGCAGGTGGTGGCGTCAGGGCTGGTGGGAGTGATTTCCTGGAGAAGACCCCTGACGTTAGTGGTAAGCACTTCCTGTTCTCCCTCACCGCCACACGAGGGGAGAGGGGCAGACAAGGACAGGACTAGAGTGAGAACACTTGTATGGCACTCTTCTGGACACTCCACACACGGCACTTTACTGGCAAAGGGGAATCCCACTCTCACCACCAGTGTGCAGCCCCACCTGGATGATGTGATGGCAGCCATAGTGCGCCAGTCCTCTCCCCACACACCAGCTCACAGTGGGGAGGAGAGCAGAGTGATGAGGCCAGTTTAATGACCACAGAGCCAGGAGCTTGGTTTTATGTCCCATCCAAAGGTTGGTGCCTTTTTTCCAGTATAATGTCCCCATCACTATACTGGGGCACACAGACCTGACGGTGAGACACAGACGGTTAGCACTCCCTGCTGGTCCCACTAACACCTCTTCCAGCAGCAACCTTAGCTTTCCCAGGAGGTCTCCTATCCAGGTACTGGCCTGCAGGGTTAGGTTTAGGGGCAGAGAGGCAGCTGTGTTCTCGTTCCTGCTCTCTGACACTGTGGCGTGTCCTCTGTGTGTGAGCTGCTGTTCCTCTCCCGCCCTGCAGGTGTCACTCTTCATGCTGTTGTCAGCAGTCTGTGTGATCCTTAGCCTGGCTGGGTCTATCCTGTCCTGCCAGAATGCCCAGCTGGTGAAGTCACTGGAGGTGTGTCAGGTAAAGACACTGAGACGGATCCAGAGTATCTATAATATCTATGATATATATTCTGCAAGTGTACAGAGTGTATATACCCTGTGTGTGCTGTACATACCCCAGGAGTGCAGTGTGTATACCCTGTGTGTGCTGTACATACCCCAGGAGTGCAGTGTGTATACCCTGTGTGTGCTGTACATACCCCAGGAGTGCAGTGTGTATACCCTGTGTGTGCTGTACATACCCCAGGAGTGCAGTGTGTATACCCTGTGTGTGCTGTACATACCCCAGGAGTGCAGTGTGTATACCCTGTGTGTGCTGTACATACCCCAGGAGTGCAGTGTGTATACCCTGTGTGTGCTGTACATACCCCAGGCGTATATACAGTATAACCTGTGTATACAGTGTAGACGGTGTATTTGCCCTGTGTGTACAGCACATATAACCCAGGTACATTGTAATAACAGTGAATGGCTCAGTTTGGCTCAGTTGCTCATCGGGAGGCTGAAGAGAGCGCAGTGCTGTTATTCCAGTGGTCACAGGCCAGGCTGCGGTGCTGCTGTCCCGGCTGGCGGGCCTGATCAGTCTGTGTGTCTCAGGTGGAGGAGGGCGTGTGCTCCTGCTGCCAGTCCGTGGCCCGTCCCGCCGGCAGCTGCTCCCTGAGCGAGGACACGCTGACCCTGTACCTGTACCGGGACTGCCACACCGTGCGCCTGGCGCTCAAGGTCTGTCGCGCGCCGCCTCTGCGCTCTGTGTGTGCGTGGCGCTATAAACCGGGAGTCTCGCTGTCTGTGTGTGTTTGCAGGATCTGCTGTTCAGTGCGTGTGGCCTGAGCATTCTGTCCACCATCATCTGCACCCTGTCTACTGTCACCTGCTGCATCCACATCTTCTCTCTGGACCTGCTGCAGCTGGTGAGTCTGCAACACCCACGCTACACAACACCACACACACGCTACACAACACCCTGTCTACTGTCACCTGCTGCATCCACATCTTCTCTCTGGACCTGCTGCAGCTGGTGAGTCTGCAACACACACGCTACACAACACAACACAACACACACACACGCTACACAACACCCTGTCTACTGTCACCTGCTGCATCCACATCTTCTCTCTGGACCTGCTGCAGTTGGTGAGTCTGCAACACCCACGCTACACAACACCGCACACACGCTACACAACACCCTGTCTACTGTCACCTGCTGCATCCACACCTTCTCTCTGGACCTGCTGCAGCTGGTGAGTCTGCAACACCCATGCTACACAACACACACAACACAACACAACACACACACACGCTACACAACACCCTGTCTAATGTCACCTGCTGCATCCACATCTTCTCTCTGGACCTGCTGCAGCTGGTGAGTCTGCAACACCCACGCTACACAACACACACAACACAACACACACGCTACACAACACACACAACACAATACACATGCTACACAACACACAAAACACCCACGCTACACAACACACACTACACAACACACACTCTACGCAACACCCTGTCTACTATCACCACATCTTACCTGTGGACCTGCTGCAGCTGGTGAGTGTACCAGTCACCTCTCTCCTCTGTTTCCTCACCTTCTCCCTCCTCTGTTTCTGTCTCTCTCAGATGGCTCCCCACCGTTCTCGATCCGTCAACCCAGAGTGCACCACTCCGCAGGACGCCTTCCTCAGCAACATGCTGGACTTCGAGGAGTTTGTGCCCCCCGTCCCTCCCCCACCATACTACCCCCCAGAGTACACCTGCAGCTCCGAGACGGATGCCCAGAGGTGACTGACAGACAGAGCAGGTCAAGGGTTAGGGTTGGAGCTGGGGGCGGGGGAAGGGTTAGGATTAAAGCTGGGGGTAGGGTTAGAACTGGGGTTAGGATTAGCGTTAGAACTGGGGTTAGGATTAGCGTTAGAACTGGGGTTAGGATTAGCGTTAGAACTGGGGTAGGATGAGGGTGAGGGTGGGGTTGGGGTTGGGATTGGGACTAGCATTAGGGTTAGAGCTGGGGATAGAGATAGGGTTAGCGTCAGAGCTAGGGGTAGGGTTAGGGTTCAGGTTAGGATCAGAGCTGGGGTTTGAGGTGGGGTTGTTGGTGAGAACTGGGTTTAGGGTTAGAGTTAGGGTTCTAGATGGATGTAGGGCTGGGGTTTACGTAAATCAGGGATTAGGGACAGTGTGACCTGCTGCCATTTACTGACTGACCTCTCCTCCCACAGCATCACCTACAACGGCTCGATAGGGAGCCCCGTGCCCCTGTACCCCACCGACTTCCCTCCCCCGTACGAAGCGGTGATGGGGCAGCGTGCTGGCAGCCAGGTGGGACGCTGACCCTGCAGCTGTCTGTGTGTCTGTCCCCCCCTCTCTCCTCCAGTGTCTGCCTGTCTCCCTCTCTGTCCCAAGGGGAGCATGTCTCTGTGCCCGTCTGTGGTCTCTAACCCCCTCTGCTCTTGCCTAGGCCACAGTGTTCGATGCTCACGTCAATGAGCTGTCATGTGACAGAGTCACGTCTACGGTCTTCAGCGGTGAAGGTGAGCTTCCCCCACCTCCTGTGAGAAACAGCGCCCCCCACAGGCCAGCCAGCAGACTGCGTATATACTGACACACTGACGTCCACTGAGATTCTGGGTTCTGTTGGGTTTATATAAGAAGAACAGGTTGATGATTAACACTGACACATACTGATTCACACTGGCACACAAACACACATACCGACACACTGAAACACACAGATCCACTGACACTGATCCACGGTGACACACACTGAGATCTTAGTGCCGGAGCTCAGTGCCTCTGTGTCCTGTCTCCTGTCGCTGTGTGCTTCCTCCTCCCCCAGTGTCCATGGACAGTGGCTCTCTGCTGATGTCCGAGATAGTGGACATCCCAGATGACAGCTCCCCCTCCGAGGACTCCTGTCTCCTGGAAGTGGGGGCGGGGGGTTCCATGCAATCTGTGGAGTTTGCCACATTCCGCCATCACCCCCAGGGACCCCCTGAGTCTGGCCCAGACGCCCCAGCCGGCCCGCGGGCCCCCCCCGCCACCCCCACAGCCCTTGGCCACCGGCACTACTTCAGAGCGGAGCGGTCCAACTCCTGCTCCTCCCCCAGCAGCTCCACTGATGCCCCCTACAGGTGAGGCTCTCACACACAGACAGCTAGGTTAGATCAGCAGCAGTGTAGCTCCCCCTGCAGGTGGGGCTCTCACACACAGACCAGCTCTGTGCTTTAAGACAGCTAGGTTAGATCAGCAGCAGTGTTGCAGTGTAGCTCCCCCTGCAGGTGGGGCTCTCACACACAGGCCAGCTCTATGCTCTATGACAGGGAGTTGGAGGGCAGGTCTGATCCCATCTCCTCTGGAACAGGACCTTTTACGCTGGGCCCTTGTTCAGCAAGGCTAAGAGAGAGAGACAAGTCTGCCTGCCCCTAGTCTCCTGGAGAGCCCGTATCTCACCCCCCTCTGTCTCTCCAGGTCTCCAGTGCTGCGCCATCAGGCCGTGCTGGCCAGCAGTTGTACCCGCTTGGAGCTGCTAGGGGGCGCCGCTTCTCAGCGCATACCAGAGATCAGGGTGCGCCCCTGCACCCCCTCCCGCTGCGGCTCTGACGGGGGGTCTCCCAGCCCCCAGGGCTCCCCCCGCCCCCTCCTGCCCCCCCAGCGGCGCCATAGCGACCAGTCCCGCCCCCCCACCCCTCCCCGAGGCCTGGCGCCACACCCCCTGATGAGGTCGCACAGTGACCCCGGCTTGACGTCATCCACAGACACAGGTGAGAGAGAGAGAGGGGTGGAGGAGGAGGAGAGGAAGAGAGAGAGAGGGAGGGTGAGAAACCTTCATTTCGCTGTCCCTCTCCCCCCAGGTGAGCTCAGTGCCTCGCTGCGCAGTAAGGGAGTCAGCGATGACGTCTCCCAGACCTCCTCAGACACGGGTAAGAAAAATGACAAAACAGCTTCAGTCCTGTCCGCTGCTTGGGAGCGCATTAGAAATCCCTCGTCTGGCTTCCCTTCTCCACCTCTCCCTCTTTCGCCTCTCCCTAATTTCTGTCCCATCTCACCCTTTCTTCTTTCCCCCTCTGTCTTCCCAGGTCCCTCCTCCGAAGCCTGTCTGTTGCCCCGCAACTCTCTGGCGCCCTCTGGTGCCCTACCCAGGAAGTGCAGCATGAAGAGTGGCGGCCAGCTGCCCAGCAAGGCCCCACCCCCCGCCTTGCTGCGCCTGCCCAAGGACTGTGCCCGTTCGCTGGGCGACCTCAAGGTCACGCGGGTCCTCGTCGCCCGCTTCCTGCAGCGCTCCAAACGCAACCTGGCCCCCAGCACCACTGCTGCCGCTGAGCATGCTGGGAACAGCCGCCAAGTGCACAAGAGAAGAGCGGAGTCCAGTGGGGGAAACCCCTTCGAACAGGTGAGGCTGCCACACCCTGCTGAGAGTCAGATCGTCACACCTGTCTGTGCCAGAGTACATAACACCCACACAGGTGAGAGCTGGGCTGTAATACCTGTCTCACAGGTGAGCGCTGGGCTGTACTACCTGTCTCACAGGTGAGCGCTGGGCTGTACTACCTGTCTCACGGGTGAGCGCTGGGCTGTACTACCTGTCTCACGGGTGAGAGCTGGGCTGTACTACCTGTCTCACGGGTGAGCGCTGGGCTGTACTACCTGTCTCACGGGTGAGAGCTGGGCTGTACTACCTGTCTCACGGGTGAGCGCTGGGCTGTACTACCTGTCTCACAGGTGAGCGCTGGGCTGTACTACCTGTCTCACAGGTGAGAGCTGGGCTGTAATACCTGTCTCACAGGTGAGAGCTGGGCTGTACTACCTGTCTCACAGGTGAGCGCTGGGCTGTACTACCTGTCTCACAGGTGAGCGCTGGGCTGTAATACCTGTCTCACAGATGAGCGCTGGGCTGTAATACCTGTCTCACAGGTGAGCGCTGGGCTGTAATACCTGTCTCACAGGTGAGCGCTGGGCTGTACTACCTGTCTCACAGGTGAGCGCTGGGCTGTACTACCTGTCTCACAGGTGAGCGCTGGCCTGTACTACCTGTCTCACAGGTGAGCGCTGGGCTGTAATACCTGTCTCACAGATGAGAGCTGGGCTGTACTACCTGTCTCACAGGTGAGAGCTGGGCTGTACTACCTGTCTCACAGGTGAGCGCTGGGCTGTACTACCTGTCTCACAGGTGAGAGCTGGGCTGTACTACCTGTCTCACAGGTGAGAGCTGGGCTGTACTACCTGTCTCACAGGTGAGAGCTGGGCTGTACTACCTGTCTCACAGGTGAGCGCTGGGCTGTACTACCTGTCACATGGGTGAGCACTGGGCTGTAATACCTGTCTCACGGGTGAGCACTGGGCTGTACTACCTGTCTCACAGGTGAGCGCTGGGCTGTACTACCTGTCTCACAGGTGAGCACTGGGCTGTAATACCTGTCTCACGGGTGAGCGCTGGGCTGTACTACCTGTCTCACAGGTGAGCGCTGGGCTGTAATACCTGTCTCACAGGTGAGCGCTGGGCTGTACTACCTGTCTCACAGGTGAGCGCTGGGCTGTACTACCTGTCTCACAGGTGAGCGCTGGGCTGTAATACCTGTCTCACAGATGAGCGCTGGGCTGTAATACCTGTCTCACAGGTGAGCGCTGGGCTGTAATACCTGTCTCACAGGTGAGCGCTGGGCTGTACTACCTGTCTCACAGGTGAGCGCTGGGCTGTACTACCTGTCTCACAGGTGAGCGCTGGCCTGTACTACCTGTCTCACAGGTGAGCGCTGGGCTGTAATACCTGTCTCACAGATGAGAGCTGGGCTGTACTACCTGTCTCACAGGTGAGAGCTGGGCTGTACTACCTGTCTCACAGGTGAGCGCTGGGCTGTACTACCTGTCTCACAGGTGAGAGCTGGGCTGTACTACCTGTCTCACAGGTGAGAGCTGGGCTGTACTACCTGTCTCACAGGTGAGAGCTGGGCTGTACTACCTGTCTCACAGGTGAGCGCTGTGCTGTACTACCTGTCACATGGGTGAGCACTGGGCTGTAATACCTGTCTCACGGGTGAGCACTGGGCTGTACTACCTGTCTCACAGGTGAGCGCTGGGCTGTACTACCTGTCTCACAGGTGAGCACTGGGCTGTAATACCTGTCTCACAGGTGAGCGCTGGGCTGTACTACCTGTCTCACAGGTGAGCACTGGGCTGTACTACCTGTCACACGGGTGAGCCCTGGGCTGTAATACCTGTCACACGGGTGAGCACTGGGCTGTAATACCTGTCTCACAGGTGAGCGCTGGGCTGTACTACCTGTCTCACAGGTGAGCACTGGGCTGTACTACCTGTCACATGGGTGAGCACTGGGCTGTAATACCTGTCTCACAGGTGAGAGCTGGGCTGTACTACCTGTCACACGGGTGAGCGCTGGGCTGTAATACCTGTCTCACAGGTGAGAGCTGGGCTGTAATACCTGTCTCACGGGTGAGCCCTGGGCTGTAATACCTGTCACACGGGTGAGCACTGGGCTGTAATACCTGTCTCACGGGTGAGCGCTGGGCTGTACTACCTGTCTCACGGGTGGGCGCTGGGCTATAAGGCCTGTCTCACAGGTGAAAGGACAGCTATCCTACCTGTCTCACAGGTGAGCCCTGGGCTGTAATACCTGTCACACGGGTGAGCACTGGGCTGTACGGAACAGGGGGGCTGGGACGTACCGACAGAGAGAAAAGGAGAAGAAAGCTGTTGCCAGGAGTCTGGAATAACTGCCTGCACCTCTGCGTGTGTTTCTCCGTCTGTGTGCCAGGTCCTGCGCGGCTCGTGGAGCTCCAGCAGGGGGCGCCGGCAGGAGAGCATCCACCTGCGCAGCTGCGGCGACCTGAGCTCCTCCTCGCCCCTGCGCCGGCTGCTGTCGCCAGGGAGACTGGAGCACAGCCGCCCCCAGAGCCTGGGCGGAGTGTACCGCGAGTCCGCGCTGTGAGGGCAGGAGCGGGCGGGGGGGGAGAACTGACACTGTCACCTCTGGACCCCCCCACCGCGGTCAAGGGCAGAGACCACCGCACTGCGACACAGAGCCCCCAGTGACCAGCCGGTCTCCCGCTCAGGAAGGAGCAGTCCTGCCAGGCCAGAGCAGGGGGCCTCGGCGGATACTGGGAAGGGGGACAAGCTCTCAGACTGCAGCCTGACTGATAGACACTGGGGACGACTGGGACAGACTGGGAGAGGGAGAGAGGGGGGGGCTGGTGGCTGTCAGACCTGCTAGCCCCCTCCAGGGTCTCCTGGCCTTCTGACCTCTTGAGCAGCACTTGGACAGCGGCAGCAGCAGTCCTGATCTCCTGCTCCCCTGTAATCACTCAGGACAGACACTCTTCTGGTTTTCTTCTGGGTGTGTAACCCAGGCCTCTCCACGGGCTCTGAGGTGAAAGGGCTGTGAGCTCGTTGGTGTAACACTCAGAGCGAGGCTCAGCGTGCAGCCTGTGCACAGTGATGCTCAGGCTCTGCGGCACACGTATGCACTCTATCTACCACAGACACACGCGCGGAATCACGCCGTCTCACGCTTTCATAGCCACACAGAAGCTCGCACGTTGCAAAAATACACATGCAGTCTCATGCTCGTACCTCACACTCATACACAAACACACCCTGTCTCACACTCATACCTCACACTCGTACACAAACACACCCTGTCTCACACTCATACCTCACACTCGTACACAAACACACTCTGTCTCACACTCATACCTCACACTCGTACACAAACACACCCTGTCTCACACTCATACCTCTCACACCCAGTGTCACACTCGAACTTCACACTCATACACAAACGCACGGTCTCACACTCATACCTCACACTCGTACACAAAAAAAGCCAATGTCACACTCGAACCTCACACTCATGCACAAACACACCGTCTCACACTCATACCTCACACTCATACACAAACACACGCAGTGTCATACTCGTACCTCTCACACCCAGTGTCACACTCGAACCTCACACTCATACACAAACACACCCAGTCTCACACTAATACACAAACACACGCAGTGTCATACTCGTACTTCACACACCCAGTCTCACACTCGTACCTCACACTTGTGTACAAACACTCCCAGTTTCACACTCATACACAAATACACTCTCACACTGTCGAGTTCCAGCATGAAACTTCACTCCACGTCTTCCATCTCCAAAAATGCACAAATTCCAAAGGCTGAAGCTTAAGGGAAAAATTTTGAAAAGTCAGATTATTCCTTTCCTACATTTAAGGCGTATGTTTATAGTTTTCCACCTTTAAATAAAACTTTACCTTTATAGTGATCTTGAGAGAAACATCAGGAGTGAATTTTTCTCTGGAGCAAAAAATAAACACTCGGAAAATGACGCTGACAATGTGACCCACAAACTCACCGATGTCTTCCATGTCCGAACGCCGTCACGGGCCGCCTCTGTCTGTCTCTGCTGTGGCCAACACACTGCCTTCGTCCTCCGCTCCTCGCAGGAGAAGAGCCCACTGTCACCATGGAAACTCCGGACCGTTTCTATGGGAATGCAGTGACCCATTGATGGTTTCCATAGAAACTCGCATAATTCTGGACTGTTGGGATGGAACCAGGAAAAAATACAGCAGTGGTTTTCACTGAAACCATCTGGACCGTCACTATGGGAAGAGCATGCCTAGGGATGATGTATTCAACGCTGTCTCCATGGGAACAGGACATTGATGGACATACAAACAAGGAACTGTCTCTCTGGTAATCAGATCATTGCAGTTTTTTATAAAAAGAGGCTTACTGGGGGCTATGCTGTATATTGTCTTGGGAAGAGTATACTGTCCCTACAGCATCCTAAAATTTCTCCACACTGGGCCTTTGTGACTACGCCTGTTTCACCTCAGTACTGCATCCTTGATCCCACCCTGTGGTCATGCTGGAGATCTGTCATTGAGCAGTTCTCGATAAAGTGCCACTGTCAGCACTGCCTGCACTGCCGGGACTGCACTGATGCTGTAACAGGTGTCTGCCCCCAGAAGCTGTTTGTCAGAGCCAATATTCACCAACACAGACAGCAGACATGTGCCTATTGAAGAACAATGCAGTGGAGTAAAGAAGGACAGGACCCTGATGCAGCACCAGGGTGAGACAGGCGCTAGACAGACAGGCCCTGGGAGAGAGCGAAGAGAGGGCTGTTCTGTACAGCCATCAGTGAGACATCCTAACCTTGCTTCTGTGATCATCATAGTGGCCAGATTTTAAAGTCTGATGGCCCCACGGATCAAATTGGACAGTGGGTATCATTGCGTCCGTCGTCTTTTTCTGCCCTGACTGCCTGTGCTGGAGCCCAGGTTCCTTTAACGCTTGGGGGATGCGACAGTGGTTACCCTGGGCTGAGCTCTAGGTTGCACAGGAAGCGGGCTGGCAAGCCAGACTGTGATGTCACTTCCTCTGCAGAGCGTTGTTCATCCAGAGCAGTCCGAATCTGTTGCTTTCTGTTTGGGCCTCCTACCTTCCCCGGTTAGCTAATTATGAACTTAATTGGCCTTTGTCACCATCTTTTCCGTGATGTGGTGGTGGCTTTCAAAGACTGTCAAAAACTTAAATCCCAATTAAGATAAACAATTGGCTCAATTAAGCGCTTAGCAACATGGGCTAGGGCAGAGCATTCCTAACAGCTGTACACATTGCGAAGGAGAGCCCCACTCCCCGATGGGACACCCCTTGATACCACAAGGGGGGGGGGTCCACATTCCCCCCCGCCGACCCTCAGCAGCCCGATTCCCTCTAATAGCTCCCCCTGGAGGCAGACAGGAGCATTGCACCACAGCGAGAGAGACATGGGGATGACAAGAAGCTGTTGTGTTTCTACCTCCTTCCACAGCTCCCTGCTGTTCTCTGATTATCACACGTTACTGAGACCAGGAAAAAAGAACAGAGCTGGTATCAACCAAATTAACTGTATGATTATCAGCAAGGGTTTTGATTTTAGAACTTTTAATGCAAGTTATGTACTGACTATATATGCCATATGTATGCAGGTTATGTATATGCACCTATAAATACACTAGTCCAGAGGGATGTGTGTTCTGTGGTTTATAATCGGACTTTTGCTCCACACACGGCCGGAGAGCTGCAGCACCAGGAGCTGGTCCTGAGTGAACTGCTCCATTCACTGGTCTCATTGTTCTAGTTTAACTAAATTGATTGCGTTGTAGCGGTTACTGACAACGACTTTCTCAGCAGAACACAAGGAGAACAAAGCACCTGACCTGTTCGGTGGTTTAGTAACTAGCTGAGCCCAGGATCTCTTCCAGCTGTTTCCTGAAAGGGGTCAGGGCATCAGCTTTAACGAAAAGGCTGGGAAGACTGTTATACACTCTCACCATCCTTTGTGTTCGGAAGTGACTCCCGTTATCAGATTTAAATGCATTTCCACGAGGTTTCCACCTGTGCTCTGTGGTTTGTGTTTCACCGCTGATCTTGGAGATGTCCCCTGGGTTGACAGTCCCACTCCCTTCAGACTGAAGAGACTCAGTTCCTCCAGCCTTTCTGTGTGGGACACTCTCTTCAGACTGAAGAGATGTTCCTCCAGCCCGTCAGTGTGGGACACTCCCTTCAGACTGAAAAGACTCAGTTCCTCCAGCCCGTCAGTGTGGGACAGTCCCTTCAGACTGAAGAGACTCAGTTCCTCCAGCCTGTCGGTGTGGGACACTCCATTCCGACTAAAGAGACTCAGTTCCCCCAGCCCGTCTGTGTGGGACACTCCCTTCAGACTGAAGAGACTGAAAATATTTAGTTTTAAAATTTTATCTTTTTAGCTTTTAAATAAAAGGGAACCCTTTATCCAATGCACGCATAATAAACGCCAGGACGATCGAATATTTAAATTTAAATCTGAAAACGTTGTGTTTCGGGCCAAATTGAAGCGATACAAATATACAAATTCTTAATATACAAATACAAATACAAATACAAAATCCTTTCGGGCGGCTTGTTTCTATGGTAGCACGACATTCACCTCAGATGGGTCCACTCTGCTGAGATCCGCCCTCCTCGCGTTTTCATTGGCTACTTTCTTCAAGTCCCATCCTGGTTCGATAAGAGTAACCAATCAGAGAGGCCAATGTCATATGACGACCCATGGACCACGCCTCCTGGCGAGACACCGAAGTCCGCCTGGAGATGGTGCATGGGAGTTGTAGGTCTTCTGTGGTTGAGAGCTTTATCCCTCCCTACTTTGAGAAGGTGTCCACAAAAACTACAGCACCCAGAAGGCCTTGAGCGGGCTCGGTCTGGTTTTTCTGCTTGCGAGCTTGAATGTTGGGACTTCGGTAAAATCAGAAGCAGGGTGCAAGGTGAAGTCAACGTGATGGTAAGTGCATTTTTTCTGTGAGCTACAATGGCTCTATTTTCTCACATGCTAGCCCTTAAGTCTTTTAATATGTTAGCTTTTTCTCACCGGAGAAACGTCATTAAGCGGGGCTCCGGTAATCTGAGACGGTAAACAGCGAGGCGGCACGAAAGAGTCGTGACACGGTTGTGTCTCAATAAGGTCTTTACTAATGAGTAATTGTTACGGCGCCGAGAGATCAGACTCGGTTGGTGAATCTATCCCCAGCTCTCGGGCGAGCCTTTCAACCTGCTTTATCGGCGTGACAGATGAAGGACACTGTTGCCGAAACGGATTAGCAGGCTGTTCACAGCAGTGACATGGCATTATCCATATTCGAGAGAGTCAGTCGCTGTTCCTCGGGCTGTGACAGGAGATCACACACTGGGCTGCAGCTCTATTGCATTTCCTCTCCCAGTAGGACTGGGAGCTGTTCTGGTTCCGACAGGTGTGGGAACTCAGGGATTAGGTTGGTTATTTTAGGGAAGAATGTTTGTCTAATCCCAGAGTGTTTCTCACTGTGCAGCAGAAAGTGCATCTCTGTCTCTGTGGGAGCACAGCCTGTCCTCTCTGGACGGCCAGGTCTGCCTGTGTCCAGTGTCTGTGGACAGACTGTGGTCAGTGATTATAACCTCTCAGGATCAGCCAGGTCTGTCTGTGTCCAGTGTCTGTGGACAGACTGGTCAGTGATTATATCCTCTCTGGACAGGCAGGTCTGCCTGTGTCCAGTGTCTGTGGACAGACTCTGGTCAGTGATTATATCCTCTCTGGACGGCCAGGTCTGCCTGTGTCCAGTGTCTGTGGACAGATTGGTCAGTGATTATATCCTCTCTGGACAGCCAGGTCTGCCTGTGTCCAGTGTCTGTGGATAGACTGGTCAGTGATTATATCCTCTCTGGACAGCCAGGTCTGCCTGTGTCCAGTTTCTGTGTCCAGGCTGTGGTCACTGAGCCTGTCCTCTCTGGGGAGCCAGACTGTAGTTGTCTCTTGCCCTGTTCAAGTGCCCAATCAGTACAGATTGGAGATTTTTTTAGGCCTGATATCTTTCTCTCTCCTCTGTCCACTGTCTGTCCCCTCTCCCTCTCTCCTCTCTCCACTGTCTGTCCCTCCTCCCTCTCTCCTGTCTGGTCATACTTGCCTTCTCTCTTTACAGGGTGACGGCGTGTGCAGCTCAGATCGGAAGCAGCAGGGGGCGCTGGACGCGCAGGCGTTTGACGCGCAGTTTATGGACATAGTCAGAGACGTCACTGAGCATGATATCACTGACCCTGCGGTCACCGATGCACTTCACAGACTCAGACAGGTAAAGTGAAACTATACAGAGAGAGAGACAGGTGAGAGAGACAGGTACTGCATACAGAGAGAGAGACAGTGGGCACTGCAGAGAGAGAGACAGGTACTGCATACAGAGAGAGAGACAGGTACTGCATACAGAGAGAGAGACAGGTACTGCATACAGAGAGAGAGACAGTGGGCACTGCAGAGAGAGAGACAGAGGGCACTGCCCAGAGAGAGAGATGGGTATTACACAGGGAGACGGGTACTGCCCAGAGGGCAGAGGACACTGCAGAGAGAGGGACAGGTACTGCCCAGAGGGCAGAGGACACTGCAGAGAGAGGGGCAGGTACTTCCCAGAGAGACAGAGGACACTGCAGAGAGAGGGACAGGTAGTGCCCAGAGAGACAGAGGACACTGCAGAGAGAGGGACAGGTAGTGCCCAGAGAGACAGAGGACACTGCAGAGAGAGGGACAGGTAGTGCCCAGAGAGACAGAGGACACTGCAGACAGAGGGACAGGTAGTGCCCAGAGAGACAGAGGACACTGCAGACAGAGGGACAGGTAGTGCCCAGAGAGACAGAGGACACTGCAGAGAGAGGGACAGGGACACTGCAGAGAGAGGGGCCGGTAGTGCCCAGAGAGACAGACACTGTGTGGCTGCTGTGCTAGAGCAGACGTGACTCGCTCTGTTGCTCAGGTGATGGAGTACAACGCCCCTGGAGGCAAGAGGAACCGCGGCCTGTCTGTGATTGGGTCCCTGCGCGAACTTGCGGCGCCTTCCGAGCTGACCCCAGAGGCAGTGCAGCGCGCCCTGGTGGTGGGCTGGTGCATCGAGATGGTGAGCGCCGATCTGTCACAGCCTGCGTTCCCCATCGCACCGCGGCTCTGCTCTGGGCTGTGTGTCGTACCACCCTCTCCCTCAGCTGTCCCTGCTCTTCCTCTCTCCAGCTCCAGGCCTTCTTCCTGGTGGCCGACGACATCATGGATGCGTCACTGACGCGGCGAGGACAGGCCTGCTGGTACAAGAAGGTGAGAGATGTCCACAATGGGGGTGTGTGTGTGTAAGGGGTGTGTGTCATGTGCACAGTGTGTGTGTGGGGGGTGTGTAAGTGGTGTGTGGGGGGTAGTTATGTGCACAGTGTGTGTGTGTGTGTGTGTGTGTGTGTGTGTGTGTGTGTGTGTGTGTGTGTGTGTCTTGGCTCTCCAGTTTTCTGCTGTGTCCTCAGTGCTCTGAGAGCTGAGGCTGGAGGAGAGGGCTCTGGGAGGCTCTGTGGGGTTCAGGGGTTCAAGGCCTGTCTTCTGTGGCCTGTCCCACAGGACGGCGTGGGGCTGGATGCCATCAATGACGCGTTTCTCCTGGAGGGGGTGATATACCGCCTGCTGCGGCGACACTGCCGAGGGGAGAAGTACTATACCCAGCTGCTGGAGCTCTTCCTGGAGGTCAGGGGCCAGGGGCCAGGGGCCGGGGGCCGGGGGCCGGGGGCCAGGGGCCGCAGGGTCCTTCCCATTGCACCGCCGGCTGATCCGCTCCAGGTTTTGTTCTCAGCTGAGGGGCTTCTGTACAGAGCGACGCTGGGGGCCGGAGATCTCAAGCCTGAGAACTTCTTGTTGAGTCGGTGTGCCTGTCGGCTTCAGTAGAGCCGTTTATACCAGAGCCGTGCTGCAGATGAGACCTGCAGCGGATCAGACTGGACTGGGCCGGGCTGGGACTCGACCTGCGTTGTAACCAGCCTCTGTCTCCCTCTCTGTTGCTCAGACGTCTTTCCAGACAGAGCTGGGTCAAGCTCTGGACCTGATGACGGCTCAGCCAGACCTGGTCAACCTGGCCCGCTTCACTGAGGAGAGGTGAGAGAGACGCCCCCAGCACGGTAGACTGACCGCTGCACCCTGATCCACACTGACTGACCGCCACGCCCTGATCCACACTGACTGACCGCCACACCCTGATCCACACTGACTGACCGCCACACCCTGATCCACACTGACTGACCGCCACACCCTGATCCACACTGACTGACCGCCACGCCCTGACCAACATACACTGACCACTGCAGGCTGATCCACACTGACTGACCGCCACACCCTGACCAACATACACTGATCACTGGAGGCTCATCCACACTGACTGACCACCGCACTCTGATCAACACTGACTGACCACTGCTGACTGACCACAGGTTGAGCTGTGTGTCTTTGCCCCTCAGGTACAGAGCCATTGTGAAGTACAAGACAGCCTTTTACTCCTTCTACCTGCCTGTGGCTGCGGCCATGTACATGGTGAGTCGGTCAGGGTCCCTGTGTCCCCCTGTGTGTCCCCATCCCTGTCTCATGTGTCCCTCTCTCTCAGTGTGCCTCAGTGTCTCTCTCTCTCTCAGTGGGTCTCTCCCCCTGTGGCTGTCTCTCTCTCAGTGTGCCTCAGTGTCTCTCTCTCAGGCTGTGTCTCTCCCCGGGCAGGCTGGGATTGACAGTGAGGAAGAGCACAGCAATGCCAAGGCCATCCTGCTGGAGATGGGGGAGTTCTTCCAGATACAGGTACGGAGGGGGAGGAGGGGAGGAGGAGGAGGAGAGCTGTGCTGCGGGCTGCAGGGTGTGACGGCTCTGTGCCCTGGCAGGATGATTACCTGGATTGCTATGGCGACCCAGCGGTGACGGGGAAGATCGGGATGGACATCGAGGACAACAAGTGCAGCTGGCTGGTGGTGCAGGCACTGAGCCGCGTCTCCCCGGAGCAGAGAGCCCTGCTGGAGGTGAGCTGGGCACATGAGACCAGTGGGTGTGCAGTGACCCCTCTCTCTCTCAAGAGTGCTATAGACAGACACACAGACAGCTGTGGAGTGTGCAGTGACCCCTCTCTCTCTCAGGAGTGCTATAGACAGACACACAGACAGACAGCTGTGGAGTGTGCAGTGACCCCTCTCTCTCTCAGGAGTGCTATAGACAGACACACAGACAGACAGCTGTGGAGTGTGCAGTGACCCCTCTCTCTCTCAGGAGTGCTATAGACAGACACACAGACAGCTGTGGAGTGTGCAGTGACCCCTCTCTCTCTCAGGAGTGCTATAGACACACAGACAGACAGCTGTGGAGTGTGCAGTGACCCCTCTCTCTCAGGAGTGCTATAGACAGACAGACAGACAGCTGTGGAGTGTGCAGTGACCCCTCTCTCTCTCAGGAGTGCTATAGACAGACACACAGACAGACAGCTGTGGAGTGTGCAGTGACCCCTCTCTCTCTCAGGAGTGCTATAGACACACAGACAGACAGCTGTGGAGTGTGCAGTGACCCCTCTCTCTCTCAGGAGTGCTATAGACACACAGACAGACAGCTGTGGAGTGTGCAGTGACCTCTCTCTCTCTGGAGTGCTATAGACAGACAGACAGACAGCTGTGGAGTGTGCAGTGACCCCTCTCTCTCTCAGGAGTGCTATAGACAGACAGACAGACAGCTGTGGAGTGTGCAGTGACCCCTCTCTCTGGAGTGCTATAGACAGACAGACAGACAGCTGTGGAGTGTGCAGTGACCCCTCTCTCTCAGGAGTGCTATAGACAGACACACAGACAGCTGTGGAGTGTGCAGTGACCCCTCTCTCTCTCAGGAGTGATAAAGACCCACAGACAGACAGCTGTGGAGTGTGCTGTGACCCCTCTCTCTCTCAGGAGTGCTACGGTCAGAAGGACAGCGCCAGCGTGTCTCGGGTCAAGCAGCTCTACGCCCAGCTGGACATGCCTGGGCTGTTCACGCGCCACGAGGAGGAGAGCTACCGGCGCCTGACCGCGCTGATCCACCGGCACGCCAGCGCGCTGCCCCACGCCGTCTTCCTGTCCTTCGCCCAGAAGATCTACAAGAGGAAGAAGTAGGGGGGACAGAGGGCAGCGCTCTCCCGGCCCTGAAGACGGACACTGCAGGAGTGTTCCGGGGAATCGCTGTACGCAGAAGATGCGTATCGGGGAGCTGAAGTTAGAATCACTGTTCGGACTGCTCAGGTGCTAAATCATGAGTTAATTTAAGACTTATAGTAAGAACCAGAGAGCATCGGCTGTGTCTGGAACCAGAGCCACAGGGCCGGGCCTCAGGCTGGTCCGCTGGCATCTGGAACCGGAGCCACAGGGCCGGGCCTCAGGCTGGTCCAGTGGCACCTGGAACTGGAACCACAGTGCGGGGCCTCAGTCTGGTCCGCTGGCATCCAGAACTGGAACCACAGTGCCGGGCCTCAGGCTGGTCCACTTGTGTCCAGAACCAGAAGCCCAGTATCGGGCCTCAGGCCAGAAACTACACAGCTGCTCCTCATGGATGGATTGTCAATAAAAACCTTTACAAACTGCCAGAGAACGTTTGTCTCGTTGCACGAAGAAGAGTTTATTATTATTATTATTGTTCCCCAGTATACTGCTGCTGTGCCAGCAGACCCAGCAGACACGGGCTGTAGCACTGGTCTGTCAGCACAGCACACCCCTCTCTGACGCGCTTCTCCGCTGTCGACAGCGAGTACAGGAGCACAGGAGTCACTAGTCTGCACGTTGTTCTTCAAAACAGGGCAGAATTCACCAAATAAAAGTATCAATGAGTTATAAATATTATTAAATTACAGTATGAGTACTTTAATAATAGTTAATACTAAGTGTACGCATACACGATGTCATGTGGAATATGTATATATGTAAGATTACACCATACTTTATACATTTACCAAAAAATAACAGTCATGTACTGTACACTAATATGACACAAACACAGCATGTAAGAGATCCCAGGAAATGCAGACATACGAAAACCAAGAACACCTCGTGTACAGCATCCCTTTCAAGAGGTCGCAGAGGCAGGAGGTATCAGTGCTACCCTAGTGTGCTGGGGTGTTTGTGTTTGTATACTTTAGTGCATTTTGAAAAAGCAGTGGTTTCACAAAATACACGAAAATTCTAACCACACATAGAAAAGCTCTGCAATATGCACAAATCATCAAGGAAAAGTAAATACCACAATTGTTTAAAATTCGGGAACAGCAATACTGCCCTATAGGGACAGGTCTGTTGCTTATGTTGGCTGATGTCTGTTTCGTACGCTATAGCGAATTTTATACAGGATATATTTATTACTCCTGAAATGGAGAGCTGGTCTATCAATGATAAAAACAGAGAGGATTGTCATTGGCTGTGTTTATTGCAAATGTTAAAAAATCAAAGGTTTCAAAATGGCACAGTACAGTATATACAGCTTTTTTTGCATGATAGTTTTTGAGCTGAGAAAACATCATTTATGATTTAACAGACATTCTGCATTAACACACACTCCTCTATCGCTGTGCTCAGGAATCAGGAGCCACAAGATGAGTCTCTTAGTATTGATCAGACCCCCTGTGTGTGTGTTGGTGTGTGTCAGTTTTCGGTGTTTAGTGTGTCAGTGTCAGAGTGTGAACACTGCAAGGCCAGCGTGCTCTGTGGGTGTGGCCAGGAGGCCCTGTGAGCTCTGCTATGCTTCGATTCCACAGTGACTGTAATTTCCCGACCTGTCTGTGGGTGCTGGTGAAGATCGAACAGGTCAGTGGGTCAGGAGAGCCAGACCCAGACACCTGGAGCACAGGCACAGCCTGACCCAGACACCTGGAGCACAGGGAGAGCAGCCCTGTCACCTGGAGCACAGGGAGAGCCAGACCCAGACACCTGGAGCACAGGGAGAGCAGCCCTGTCACCTGGAACACAGGGAGAGCCAGACCCAGACACCTGGAGCACAGGGAGGGCCAGACCCAGACACCTGGAGCACAGGCACAGCCTGACCCAGACACCAGGAGCACAGGGAGGGCCTGACCCAGACACCTGGACTGTGAGGGGGATGAGCTTTCAGACTGGTGAGGATAAACCAGAGAGAAAGAGCAATGTGGACTGGGAGAGGAGGAGGGATACTGGGAGATCAGGCGTGATACTGGGAGAGAAGGGGACATACTGAGAGATCAGGAGATAAACTAGAAGAGGAGGAAAGATACTGGGAGATCAGGAGAGATACTGGGAGAGGAGGGGGGATATTGGAAGAGCAGGGGAGATACTGGGAGAGGAGCAGAGATACTGAGAGATCAGGAAAGATACTGGGAGAGGAGCAGAGATACTGAGAGATCAGGAAAGATACTGGGAGAGGAGGGGAGACATTGGGAGAGGAGGGGGGGATATTGGAAGAGGAGGGGAGATACTGGGAGAGGAGGAAAGATACTGGGAGATCAGGAGAGATACTGGGAGAGGGAGAGGAGGAGGACAGCGATCTTGAGAGGAGAAGAGAGCTGGAATGAGAGTCAGGTAGAGAGGTGAGAGAGACTAGGGGCTGGGGAGGGAGGGAGTAGGCACAGCTGACGAGAGAGAGAGGGAGGGGAGAGAGGGAGGAGAGAGAGAGAGAGAGCGAGAGAGAGAGACGGAGAGGGAGAAAGCTGTCACACGGCACAGCATCCGTGCGACTGCAGCGGCCGCGGACCTGTCCGAGCAGCACCCGCAGGTAGGCCGTCCGGGAGCCCTGCGAGTCCCCGCGCGGTGTCGTCGCTCCTGTCCGTCCCGAGAATCTCGCGCTCAGCCCGGCGTGTCGCGCGCGCGCACCCCCGCGCCTCGCCCCGTCCGCGGCTGCAGCGCCGGCTCCCCCCCCGTGGGAGTGGGGGGCGAGGACCTGGTCTCGGGGCAGCCGAGTGGGGACACTGCGGCGAGGGGCGATGCGGAGCGACGGGCTGCGTCGTGCACAGCGCTGCCCGATCGATGTGGCCGGCGATCGATAAAAGCCGGCGCCCGTGGGGGCTGTATCCAGGCGATGACGTCATACCGACCCCTGCACGCTCGTGCCCCCGCCGTCCTGACGACCCCAGCGGCCCCCGGTGCGGTTTCGGGCAGAGCCGATGTGTTTGGGGCTGCGGCACAGACGAGGGCAGCCGAATTCATCCCTAGGCAACCGGTTCTGTTCCCTGGTGCCGGGCTCGGTCCGTCGCGGTACCGGCAGAGAGAGAGAGAGAAACAGGGAGCGAGAAAGACTCGCCCAGACTGGGGAGAGGCACCTGCGGTCCGGTCGCGTCGGTCAAACGGGTTCTGAACGCCATCGTGACCGGAGACAGAGCCGCCCTGAGCCGAGGGCGGTGTGTGCGGGGTTAGTTATTCACAGCGGGCGCTTGTTGACGTCCGGTCCGCGTCGGTCCTCCGGAGGGCGTGTGCGGCCGGTCAGCACCTTTATCGTCTCCCCGATGAAAAACGTGCCCGATCTGTCGGCGTCTGTGTGAGTGTGTTCTCTGCGCTGTCCTTGCAGGTGCTGAGGGACCTGAACATGGCTTGATGTCCTGCCCCATCCCTCCTCTCCCTGTCTCCCTTCCTGAATCTCCCACACTGCCCCACACAAGACTGAGCTCACTGACAGGACACCCAGAGCATCGCTGCTACACTGAGAATCACACACACACACTCTCTGAGACACAGAGAATCACACACAGTCAGACTGAGAATCACACACACAGTCAGACAGACACTGAGAATCATACACAATCAGACAGACTGAGAATCTCACACAGTCTGAGAATCACACACAGTCAGACACTGAGAATCACACACACTCAGACAGACACTGAGTATCACACACAATCAGACAGACTGAGAATCTCACACACAGTCAGACTGAGAATCACACACACACAGTCAGACAGACACTGAGAATCACACACACACTCAGACAGACACTGAGTATCACACACAATCAGACAGACTGAGAATCTCACACACAGTCAGACTGAGAATCACACACACTCAGACAGACACTGAGTATCACGCACACACAGTCAGACACTGAGAATCACACACACACTCAGACAGACACTGAGTATCACACATGCCCAGTCAGGCTGATGTACAGAATCTTACACACACACACAATCAGGGAGATACAGATAAGCACACATAAATACCCGACACAAAGAGAAAAACACAGGCACACAAACACCAAGACACCAGAGAGTTTCTCTGTCCACTCTCTTAGTCAGCACCTCTGCTCTCTAGCGCCCCCCGGAGTAAAGACTGGTTGATCTGTGTTGGGGGGGGTGAGGAGAGTTGAAAAGTGTATTTCATTAGTGTTACCAGAAACATCAATATAAATTCAGTCCTCTCTTCCCAGTTTTCCCATCATGCTCTCCTCTCCACTGCCGTCAGCTCCCACTGCAGCCCTCCCCCGTTCCCACATCCTCGACAACGACAAACGGCAGACGGACAGGCCGAGGAACGAGCAGGGGGAACAGAAATCTTCGGCGCTAGGGAGCCGGAGGGAAGATAATAACATGAACACCGCCCTGGCCCCGCCCCCGGCCGCCAACAAGCCCCGCCCCCAGCCGGCCTCCTGGAAGATGCCCTCCGCGTCCCCCAGGGCAGGAGGGGGTGAGGATCAGACAGCGGCGGGGCAGCGCCAGGGGGGCCAGGAGCCGGCCCAGACACGACCGAGCGCGGTTCTGGAGCCCGACCCAAACTGCAACGAGCCGAGCCTGCCCTGCCTGTGCTGCGACCTGCACTCCCCGGACAGCAGGAACGACAACCACAACAACAACGGCCCGCGCCGCAAGAACAACAACACAATCTCGCAGCAGGGGCCTCAGCTGCACCCGTGTCGCCCCCCGCTGGCTGCCACCCATCAGGGCCCGCCCAGCCTGGAGCGGGAGAAGGCCGAAGAGCAGGAGGAAGGAGCCGAGGAGGAGGAGGAGGACGAGGAGGACGACGAGGATGAAGACGACACTCTCGTGCCCTCCTGCGGCGACTGCCCACCCTCCCTGCTGGACTTCTCCCTCTCGTCCTCCTCTTCCTCCATCAGCAGCTGCTCCGACTTTGAGTCCGACTCTCCCGATCCCCTCTCGCCTCCGGACTCCAGCCTGGGCTCCCTGCGCTCCCCCGGGACCCAGGGCCGGATCGTCTCGCCGGAGCCGCAGCCCGCAGACGCCCCCCTCTCCCCCGACGAAGGGTACCCATCGGCCCGCTGCTCCCCGTCTCCCGACGAGATTCCAGGGAAGGAGGTTCTGCGGGCGCTTCCCCTCCGGGAGAATCCCGAGTTCAGGGAGGGTCAGCAGGACGTCCAGCGGGGGGATCTCCCGCCCCCGGACTCGCTGGCCCCCTCCCCCCTCCAGGTTTCCCCTCCCCGCCCCGGCATGGAGGGCATGGGATCCGGAACGTCGTCCTCGTCGCTGACGACCGTCTCCCCGTTCTCCTCCCCCGAATCCGAATCCGACCGGAACGACCCGGCTCTCCGGGATTCCCAGCTGCCTTCCTCCTTCTTCCCCTACCGCGCCTCCCGCTCCCCGCCACCGCCTCCTCCGCCGCCCCGCCGCCCCAGGAACGCCGTTCCCAATATCCCGTCTGGAAGACAGCCGGACGATCCCGGTCCCGTGGAGGTCGACCGCAGCCAGGCTCCGGCTCCCCTTCCGAAAACCGGGAAGGCCCCCCCTCCTCTTCCCCCGCCTCCGTCCTTCCTGGCCCTGGACGCGGAGATCTGCCGGCTGCTGGAGCTGGCCGGATTGTCCCGGCACGAGCTCCCGGGCCTGAGCCCCGAGCCGGAGGGGCCGGGCTCGTCTGTGCCGTCGGGGTCCCGTGCGGAGCTGGGGTTTGTGGACAGGCTCCCCCCACAGCCGTCCCCCCCGGCCGACTGCTGCGCCCCCGAGCCGCCGAGGAAGACCTCCTTCCACGAGATGGCGCTCCGGCGGAAACGCGGCAGCCACGCGGCGGCCCCGCCCCCGGCCCCGCCCCTCCCCCCCCAGCTCCCTCCCGCCCCCAGCACCCTGCCGCTCCCGCCGGCGCCCCGCCCGGATCGCTCCGACTGGCTGATCGTCTTCTCCCCGGACGCGGAGGTGCCGCCCCAGCCCTTCGGGAGCACCCCGTGGGAACAGAGCCCCCAGAAGCAGGCAGGGTCGAAGGTCACCACCTTCAAGGAGCTGAGGAACCGCAGCAAGCAGAATCAGAACCAGAACCAGCCGTGCCAGGTCCAGCCGGGTCCGAGATCTGCAGAGCCGGCACCACGAGGTCCCGACCCTGCCCTCCCCTGCAGCGAAGCGGGACAGACCGACAGCCAATCGCAGCCCTGCGCAGAGCCCTGTCCCCTCCCACCAGCACAGCTCCCGCCCACTTTCTACTTACAGTCCCAGGCTCCCTCCTCATTGGCTGGGAGGCACATCCGTCCTGGGGCCTTGCAGCCAATCGCAGAAGGCTCCGTGGAGCCGGAGCCCGGCACCCCTCCTTGGAGCATCAGTCCAAGCAGCGACAGTCTGCTCCTGGCCCCAGGGGGTAAGAGGGCCGCAGAGGAACAGGAGAAGAGGGGGCATGCAGATGGGGCCAGGAACTGGGAGCGCCGAGCCACAGGTAAGAGCTTGAGACCCAAATTCCAGATCTGCGGGGGTGGGTGACCACTGGGGTATTAAAGGTGGCGGCCACATGGGGAGGCATTCTTAAAAGAGAAAGGCTCACAGCGTCTTCACAACAGAGTTACAACAGAGTCTGGACTCTCACAGACACACAGCAGGCAGGCAGGGCCAGCGGTCATGGGCTGCAGCTCTGGAATGCTGACAGCACTGTGCTTGATGATGTCAGCGCTGCCTCATTAAATATTAATGAGCTGGCTGGAGAGCCCCGCCCCCTTCACGCTGTCCTCACTGCCCGTCTCTCTCCTTCTCTCTCACCTCCTCCTCTCATCAGTTGTCAGTCACCACACGCTCTGTCTTCACTCTGGTGTGCAGAACCTGTTCCTCTCCCACCGAACAGGGCTGGGAACCCCACCCCATATGTGCCTGTGTGTCTGTCAGCGTACCTGAGTGTGTCGTCGTGTGTGTGACTGTGCATGTGGGTGTGTTGTTGTGTATCTCTGCACACGTGATCAAGTGCGTATCATTGTTTCTGTGTGTGTCGGTGTGACGGCGTTCTTATATCTGACAGTGTGCGGTGCAGTGGTGTGTGTCTTATCAATGTGTGATTATGTGTCACAGTATGAGTGTCTGTGTGTGTATCTATGAGATAGTGTGTTGGTGTGTTACTGTGTATGTCTGTCACTGTGCTTGTCGGTGTGTGTTTGTGTGTGTCTTAGCCTCTCAGGCTGGTGTTGTGTGTGTCAGTGAGCGTCTCAGTGTGATGTTGTGTGTGTCAATGTGTGTGTCTGAGCCTCTCAGTGTGTTACTGTGTGTGTGAGTCAATGTGGTGTTGTTTGAGTCAGTGTGGCGTTGTGTGAGTCAGTGTGGTGTTGTGTGAGTTAGTGTGTGTCAGTGTGGCGTTGTGTGAGTTAGTGTGTGTCAGTGTGGCGTTGTGTGTGTTATTGTGTGTCAGTATGTTGTTGTGCGTGTGTCAGTGCCTCTCAGTGTGTTATTGTGTATGTGTCGGTGTGGTGTTGTGTGTGTATGTGTGTCTGAGCCTCACAGTGTGTTATTGTGTGTAAGTGTATGTGTGTGGTGTGGTGTGTGTCAGTGTGTGCAGTCTGACAGCAGGAGGTGCCTGTATCTTTAAGGCCAGGAGGGGTGTGTCTGGGCTGTGAGCCAATGGCAGTGTGGCAGCAGTACAGGAAGTGAGTGCGCAGGGCCGTGGCCTGTCTCCCAGCCTGACTGAGCCTGCAGGTATGGCTGTGCTCGCCGCCAATCTCTCTCCCTCTTCCACCCCTCCGACCCTCGGCACACGCAGGCCCTCTCGGAGGACACCCCTGCTGCCCCGGAGAGCCTGCGGAATCCTTTCCTTTCGCTTCCTGTGGGCGCTGTGAGACTGTGCCGTACACAACCCCCGTCCGTCTCCAGACACTAACGCTCTCCATCTCTCTCCCTGTCTCCTGTCCTCTGGCTGTGCTGTCGCTCCACCCCTCCCTTCCCATCCTGCACCTCTCACCTACCTCCCCGGCGCCGCCCTCTTGTCTCTCCCCCCCGGTCAGCAGTGCCCTCTCCCCCTCTTCCTCTCCGCCAGCTGCTCTGCTCCCCCTCTTTCCTCCAGAGCCAGAGCGCCCCAGAAGGCCCGCAGAACCCGTGCTGGAGGATTGAGGCCCGGCCGAGGCAGTGCTACCCCGAGCTGGCCACTGGGGGGCGACAGGCGCTGCTGCCCTGGGACCCCGAGACCCCCGCTGCGTGGTCCAGCGAGGCTCTGACCCCCCCACCGCCCGTGGGGCCAATATCCCCCCTGGTTCTGCCTCGTCTCTCCCCCATTGGGGCTTATTCCCCCCCGCACAGAGCCGGGCTGCCCCTCCCGGGGGCAGATTTGAGCCGCCTGTGCTCGCCTCTCTTCCCCCGCAGCCGGACCCTGCCCTGTCTGGCTCTGGGCCCCACCCCGGCCCCCAGGGGAGCCCCGAGCCCCCCAGACGGCTCTGGGCTGGTGTTGACGTCAGTGACCCGGCCGCACCGCCAGTGTGAGTGACGGCCTCCTGCACCCTGCTCTGGGCTGGGGGGCGCTGACGAGCCAGCCGGGCCCCCCCCCGGCCAATTCTCCACTCACGGTCGTTCTGGTGCCTGTGTGTGTGGGGCTGTCTGTGTGTGTGGGGCTGTCTGTGTGTGGAGCTGTCTGTGTGTGTGGGGCTGTCTGTGTGTGGAGCTGTCTGTGTGTGTGGGGCTGTCTGTGTGTGTGGGGCTGTCTGTGTGTGTGGGGCTCTGTGTGTGGAGCTGTCTGTGTGTGGAGCTGTCTGTGTGTGTGGGGCTGTCTGTGTGTGGAGCTGTCTGTGTGTGTGGGGCTGTCTGTGTGTGTGGGGCTGTCTGTGTGTGGGGCTGTCTGTGTGTGTGGGGCTGTCTGTGTGTGTGGGGCTGTCTGTGTGTGTCTCTGTGTGTGTGGGGCTGTCTGTGTGTGGAGCTGTCTGTGTGTGTGGGGCTGTCTGTGTGTGTGGCTGTCTGTGTGTGTGGGGCTGTCTGTGTGTGTGGGGCTGTCTGTGTGTGTCTCTGTGTGTGTGGGGCTGTCTGTGTGTGGAGCTGTCTGTGTGTGTGGGGCTGTCTGTGTGTGTGGGGCTGTCTGTGTGTGTGGGGCTGTCTGTGTGTGTCTCTGTGTGTGTGGGGCTGTCTGTGTGTGTCTCTGTGTGTGTGGGGCTGTCTGTGTGTGGAGCTGTCTGTGTGTGTGGGGCTGTCTGTGTGTGTGGCTGTCTGTGTGTGTGGAGCTGTCTGTGTGTGTGGGGCTGTCTGTGTGTGTGGGGCTGTCTGTGTGTGTCTCTGTGTGTGTGGGGCTGTCTGTGTGTGGAGCTGTCTGTGTGTGTGGGGCTGTCTGTGTGTGTGGCTGTCTGTGTGTGTGGAGCTGTCTGTGTGTGTGGGGCTGTCTGTGTGTGTCTCTGTGTGTGTGGGGCTGTCTGTGTGTGTCTCTGTGTGTGTGGGGCTGTCTGTGTGTGTGGGGCTGTCTGTGTGTGGAGCTGTCTGTGTGTGTGGGGCTGTCTGTGTGTGTGGGGCTGTCTGTGTGTGTGGGGCTCTGTGTGTGGAGCTGTCTGTGTGTGGGGCTGTCTGTGTGTGTGGGGCTGTCTGTGTGTGGGGCTGTCTGTGTGTGTGGGGCTGTCTGTGTGTGGGGCTGTCTGTGTGTGTGGAGCTGTCTGTGTGTGTGGGGCTGTCTGTGTGTGTGGGGCTGTCTGTGTGTGTGGCTGTCTGTGTGTGGGGCTGTCTGTGTGTGGGGCTGTCTGTGTGTGTGGGGCTGTCTGTGTGTGGGGCTGTCTGTGTGTGGGGGGCTGTCTGTGTGTGGAGCTGTCTGTGTGTGTGGAGCTGTCTGTGTGTGGGGCTGTCTGTGTGTGTGGGGCTGTCTGTGTGTGTGGGGCTGTCTGTGTGTGGAGCTGTCTGTGTGTGGGGGGCTGTCTGTGTGTGGGGCTGTCTGTGTGTGTGGAGCTGTCTGTGTGTGGGGCTGTCTGTGTGTCTGCGGCTGTCTGTGTGTGTGGGGCTGTCTGTGTGTGTCTGTGTGTGTGGGGCTGTCTGTGTGTGTGGGGCTGTCTGTGTGTGTCTCTGTGTGTGTGGGGCTGTCTGTGTGTGGAGCTGTCTGTGTGTGTGGAGCTGTCTGTGTGTGGGGCTGTCTGTGTGTGTGGAGCTGTCTGTGTGTGTGGGGCTGTCTGTGTGTGGGGCTGTCTGTGTGTGGGGGGCTGTCTGTGTGTGTGGGGCTGTCTGTGTGTCTGCGGCTGTCTGTGTGTGTGGGGCTGTCTGTGTGTGTCTCTGTGTGTGTGGGGCTGTCTGTGTATGTGTCTGTGTGTGTGTGGAGCTGTCTGTGTGTGTGGAGCTGTCTGTGTGTGTGGGGCTGTCTGTGTGTGGGGCTGTCTGTGTGTGTGGGGCTGTCTGTGTGTGTATATCTCTGGCTGTCTGGGTCTGTGTCTGTGTGACTGTGTATGTCTTTGATTCTGTGTGTGTATCTCTGACTGTCTAGGTCCGTCCGTGTGTGTCTTTGTGACTGTGCGTGTCTGTCTGTGTGTGTATATCTCTGGCTGTCTGTTTCAGTGTGTGTCTGTGCTGGTATCTTTGTGTCTCCGTAAGTGTGGGGGGTTGTTCTGGTCCTGACCGTTTTAAGACATGTGGGTAACAGCAGCGTCATGTGTTGTTAACAGCCCGAAGACAAAGGAGTCTAACATCACTCCTGTGCCGGCATCACTGCACTGCCTACCAGTCAGTGGTTCAACTTGCTTGAAAGTTGCTATAGCAGCTTACAGAGCTCTGCAATGCACTCCAGGAGTCCTCTGATCAGGGACAGGGTCTCTCTGACCAGGACAGGGTCTCTCTGATCCAGGACAGGGCCTCTCTGATCAGGGACAGGGTCTCTCTGATTGGTGACAGGGTCCTCTGACCTGGACAGGGTCTCTCTGATCAGTGACAGGGTCCTCTGACCTGGACAGGGTCTCTCTGATCCAGGACAGGGCCTCTCTGATCAGGGACAGGGTCTCTCTGACCAGGACAGGGTCTCTCTGATCAGTGACAGAGTCCTCTGACCTGGACAGGGTCTCTCTGATCCAGGACAGGGCCTCTCTGATCAGTGACAGGGTCCTCTGACCTGGACAGGGCCTCTCTGACCTCTCCGGCCCAGGACAGGTCCCAGAGGGTGGGGACTGCTGAACGTCCTGTGTCTATAAGCTCTGCTGTGTGAGATTCTGTTCTCCATGCTGCCCTGCGGGTCGGTCTGCTGGGGTTTCAAATCAGAACCGAAAATGAAATGTGACATTCAGTGACCCAGACGCCACAGCCTTGGGGGTGAGGTGAGGCGGCTGGACCTGACACAGGACAAACCCGATCATGCCGACTGGACACAGCAGTGTCACAGGACTAGGGAAGGAGAGGGTGGTATAGCCATCAGCCCCTTACATCTCTCTCTCTCTCCCTGCAGCGGTTCGGAGCGCCTCCTTCTCCGGCTCGGGGCAGGTGGGCGGGGCTTGGATGGCCAGCAGCACATGGACCCCTCCAGGAAACCGGGGGCTGTCCCTGCCGTGCCTGCAGGAAAAGAAAGGTGCCAATACACACAGTCGTTGCAGTAGTGTGTGAGTGTAATGCACTGTGTAGCTGTGCAGTGGTGTGTAACGGTGCTGGTTTGTAGCAGTGTGCAGTTGTGCGGTGGTGTGTAACAGTGTGCTGTTTTGTAGCAGTTGTGCTGTTTTGTAGCAGTGTGCAGTTGTGTGGCAGTGTGTAACAGTGCTGTTTTGTAGCAGTGTGTAGCAGTGTGAAGTTGTGTGGCGGTATGTAACAGTGCTGTTTTGTAGCAGTGTGTAGCAGTGTGCAGTTGTGCGGCGGTGTGTAACAGTGCTGTTTTGTAGCAGTGTGCAGTTGTGCGGCGGTGTGTAACAGTGCTGTTTTGTAGCAGTGTGTAGCAGTGTGCAGTTGTGCGGCGGTGTGTAACAGTGCTGTTTGGTTGTCCCCAGCGCTGGTCAGCGGGGTCAGTGTGGCAGTGGAGGCTGTGCTCTCTCAGTTCAGCTCCTCCAGGACTCTGGTTCAGAAGGTGAGACTGCTGCCCCCTCTTTCCTTACATTGTCGGCTCTCCTCCTCTCCCTCTGGCTGTCTCTTGCCTCTCCATCTCACCTCCTTTCACTACCTCTCTCACTCGCTATCTTCCTCTCCCTGTCTCACCTCCCCCCCTCTCCCTGTCTCTCCTCCTCTCCCTGTCTCTCCTCCTCTCCCTGTCTGTCTCTCTCTCCTGTCTCTCCTCCTCTCCCTGTCTGTCTCTCTCTCCTGTCTCACCCTCTCTCCCTGTCTGTCTCTCTCTCCTGTCTCACCTCCTCTTCCTCTCAGGCCCAGTCTGGAGACAGCAGTATTAACCCCTCTGTGGGCCGGCTGGTCCTGCAGTGCCTGTGTCCGGCTCTGTGTCGCCTGCTCTCGGACAGCCTCAAGCCCTACCAGAGTGACCTCATCGCTGGCCGGAGGCCGAACTCGCCCTGGGGGCTGGTGCAGGCCTCCACCCGCCCCGGTACTGTGCTGTGTGTCTGTCCCGCCGCAGTACTTCTTCCTGACTGTCTTGGGGTGTCTCCCCAGGAGAGTTATAGAAGAAGACTCCTTCCTGCCTTTTTATAATAGATTTCAGTATGGTCTGTCTTCTGCAATTGTTTCAATTCTGGTTCACCAACTCTGTCCCAATCTCTCCCTGTCTGCCTTTCTTTTCCTCTTGCCTTGTCTCCCTCTCTCTCCCTCCCCCCTGTCTCTCTCTCCTCTCCCCTTGTCTCTCCCCCTGTCTCTCTCTCTCCCTCTCTCTCTCCCTGTCTCTCTCTCCAGTCTCACTCTCCTCTCCCCCTGTCTCTGTCCCCTTGTCTCCTGCCCTGTGTCTCTCTCTCTCCCTGTCTCCCTCCCCCCTGTCTCTCTCTCTTTCCCCCTGTCTCTTATTTCAATTCAAGGTGCTTTATTAGCATGACCACTGGGTACAACCAGTGTTGCCAAAGCAAATAAAAATTCACATGAAACAAAACAGAAAACAAAAGTAAAATAAAATCTACAGACATTTACAACAAAGACATATAAAAAAAATATGTACATATACTGTAAACAGATGGAGCATTATTGGGAAACAGGCTCACTGTTCCTCAGGCTGGGACAGGAGATCACAGTTCAACCGAGTTCCCTCCTCCCTCTCCCAGTAGGATTGGGACCCGTTGTGATTCTGGCAGGTGTGGGAACTCTGGGATTAGATTTCTGAATTTAGGGAAGAGTGTCTCTCTCTCCAGGCCCCTGTACCCAGGCCCTGTCCTCCCTGCAGCGCCACGTGGACCAGCTGCCCCAGCTGAGACTCAACTCGCAGCGCTTCAACGCCTTCCTGCTGGGCCTGCTCAAGTACGTCTGTGTGACCGTGCTCATCCCCGCCTGTCCCTCAGTCTCCCCCTCTCTCCCTCATTCCTTCTCTCCTGTCTTTTCCAGCTTAAAGCTCCTGGACTTCTGGCTCTCCCACCTGCAGTCATGTGAAGGTACGAACACACTTCCATTCTCCCTGCTGAACGAACCTGAAGGAATTTGATTGGCTTGCAGATGCCCTTTGACCTCTCTGTCTGCCCCTGCCCACAGACGTGCTGGTGGCCCACTACAGCCCCGCCTCTTTCATGCGTCTGGCGCACACTTCCTGTCAGCCTCTCTTCGAGGAGCTGCTCCTCCTGCTGCAGCCTCTCGCCCTCCTGACCTTTCACCTTGACCTGCTCTTCGAGCACCATCACCTCGACCCCCGGACCCCGCCCAGTCGGAGCCCGGAGCCGGCCGGTGGGGCCGATCAGGAAGGGCTCGGAATCAGTCCGGCCAAAGGGGACATCAGCCAAAACAGCTCAGCCCATCAGGGCGGGGGCCAAGGTAACCAAGAACACTGCACAGCTGCCTCAGCCAATCAAGAGCACAAGAGAGAGAGCCCGACCAATCAGACTGCTGGGAGGTCAGGTACAGCCAATCAGAAGAGCGAGGAAGTCCCAGCTGACCAGGGCTCAGGGTACAGCAGGCAGACAGCCAATGGGAGCCCTGGGCCCGGGCCTGTGGACAGTAAGGGAGAGGCTGCATCTCAGTTTATCTGGGAGGCAGAGAGAGCTCCCTCTAGTGTTGGGAGGGTGTTATCTCAGCAGGCAAGCCAGGCCATTCAACACAGCTGGGGCTCTCTGCTGCGCTGGGGGGAGCGGCTGGGCCAGACCTTGGGGGTCACAGGCTCCGTGAGGACCCAGGAGCTGTCTCAAGATCCGCAGCTCCACCCAGGAGAGCCCTCAGGCACCTCCCTGGATACCCCAGACCTCAAGACCCCATGCAGTGATGTCCATCGCAGTCCCAGCAGGGAGCTAACTGGGAGACCGGGGGGTGTCGGAGCAGACACCCCCAGAATCTGGCTGGGCAGGTTGTTTGGAGCCTCAAGAGGCCACATGGATACCTCAGCCTCTGACCTCAAAGCTACCCACAACCCTCTCAGGTGAGCGGTCTGCCTGACTCTGACTCTGACTCATCTGCATGTCTGACTGTACCTCTCTCTCTCTGTCTGCATGTCTGACTGTACCTCTCTCTCTCTCTGTCTGCATGTCTGACTGTACCTCTCTCTCTGTCTGCATGTCTGACTGTACCTCTCTCTCTCTGTCTGCATGTCTGACTGTACCTCTCTCTCTCTCTGTCTGCATGTCTGACTGTACCTCTCTCTCTCTCCCTGTCTGCATGTCTGACTGTACCTCTCTCTCTCTCTGTCTGCATGTCTGACTGTACCTCTCTCTCTCTCTGTCTGCATGTCTGACTGTACCTCTCTCTCTCTCTCTGTCTGCATGTCTGACTGTACCTCTCTCTCTCTGTCTGCATGTCTGACTGTACCTCTCTCTCTCTGTCTGCATGTCTGACTGTACCTCTCTCTCTCTCTGTCTGCACGTCTGACTGTACCTCTCTCTCTCTGTCTGCATGTCTGACTGTACCTCTCTCTGTCTGCATGTCTGACTGTACCTCTCTCTCTTTCTGTCTGCATGTCTGACTGTCTGTCTTATTCTGTCTGCAAGCCTTTGTCTCTGTCTGTCTGCTAGTCTTACTGTCTGTCTCTCTCTGTCTGTCTGCATGTTGGGCTGTCTGCCTGTCTCTGTCTCTGTCTGCTTGTCGTCTCTCCCTCTGCGATTCTGTCCATCTCTCCCTCCTGTCTGTACCTGCTCATCTCTGCGACTCTGTTGCAGGCGTCCATCCAGCTGGCTGGTCCCTGGGGTGTCGGTTCTGACCCGGATGGCGAGTCCAGCGCAGAGTGCCCCACCAGAGGGAGAGCAAGACAGGCCGAGACCCAGGACACCCAGGTACACAGCCCTGCTGGAGACAGCAGTTCTGAGGACAGGGAGATACAGGCTGCAGGGAATAACTCAGAAAAGCCAATTAATTTTCACATTGGATTAAGGACTGACAAGTGACTGAGCCAGGTAATTAATGAATTAGGTTTATGAAACATTACTTAACTCTGACCCATTAATTCAGACCAGTGAGGATGCTGTTGCATTGCTACAGTGGTTGAGGATTTTGTACTTGATTAGAGATCTGTCTGCAGGAAGAGACTTTGTGCTGGGGCCAGTTAGTGCTGATGAAATTTCCATAGTGAGTTTCCATCCTCCTGAAGAACACACCACCTCCCTGCCTGTCTGTCTGCAGGTCAGTGAGGACACTGTGTGACCACCAGGGCACTGGGGCGGAGCTCAGCTTCAAGAAAGGGGAGGAGCTTCTTCTGATTGGAGGGGTGGATGAAGAGTGGATACGCTGTCGGCAAGGAGACAGAGAAGGGCTGGTTCCTATTGGCTATGCCTCTCTAATCATGTGACATAATTTTCTTCTCATGTAATCTGTGCAGACCTGGAAAGTTTTGATTGTGGGACTTGGAGGTGTTGTGTTAAGTCGTATTACTGAACACAGCGAGGGAGAGAAGGGAAAAAGGGATATTGCTTGCCTATGTGTTAATGTACCATTTCTCTCCTCAGGCCTTTAGCTACAGAGAGATGTCCTCAACCTGTCATGCTTGATGTGTATTATGTAGGATTTTTAATTAATGTATAGATAGACAAATCTAAGCTATTATATGTGCATGGAGTGAAGGCAAGGTGAACTCGGTGCTGTCTTCTACAGGATTGCAGGAGCACTTCAGCTGCTGTGGTATGTTTATTTGGTTAGTAGGTTCAGAAGGGGTTGACAGTGAAACACTGACAAGCAGCTGCAAGGCTCTGTGCTGATCAATCGGTGCTTTACTGTGTGGGACAGCAGCTGGCTCACCTGGAGAGAGGTGAAGAGGGAACAGGGGGACGGGAGCTTCACCCTCTTCTATTATTTATTGAGCCTAATCATTGCTGTCAATATTAGTAATTCTTGACTGATTGCATTACCGGAATAAGCTAACGGTTAATATGCACAAAGCCTGATCTCTCTTCCGGTCATTATTCAAGTCCTCAGACTGCAGCCCTGCTCAGTGAGAGACTGTGTTAGAGCTCTGGGCCTGATCTCTGCTCCGGTCATTATTCAAGTCCTCAGACTGCAGCCCTGCTCTGTGAGAGACTGTTAGAGCTCTGAGCCTGATCTCTGCTCCGGTCATTATTCAAGTCCTCAGACTGCAGCCCTGCTCTGTGAGAGACTGTGTGTTAGAGCTCTGGGCCTGATCTCTGCTCCGGTCATTATTCAAGTCCTCAGACTGCAGCCCTGCTCTGTGAGAGACTGTTAGAGCTCTGAGCCTGATCTCTGCTCCGGTCATTATTCAAGTCCTCAGACTGCAGCCCTGCTCTGTGAGAGACTGTGTGTTAGAGCTCTGGGCCTGATCTCTGCTCCGGTCATTATTCAAGTCCTCAGACTGCAGCCCTGCTCTGTGAGAGACTGTGTGTTAGAGCTCTGGGCCTGATCTCTGCTCCGGTCATTATTCAAGTCCTCAGACTGCAGCCCTGCTCTGTGAGATAGAGAGAGAGAATGAGCTCTGTGTCGATTTACTGACTGACACAGAAACAGCTCTCAGCAGAGCAGCATGTATACGCCTATCTAGATCTACGATTGTGTGTAAATTGTCCTGTGGCCTGTCTAAAAGTACTTAAGGGTTGTTCTGCTGTTCAGTGATAGTTTATGTGCTCTGTCACGACCCACTACAGGAAGGCTGAACACCCCCCCACAATCTCACCCTCCCATCCAGCAGCTTCTGCATTGAGCCCCTTGTGCGTGCACCCCAATACCTGTATCTTTATCTGTCCCCCTCTCACGCACTGAGGGGGGCTTTCTGTTCCCACAATCTTCGAGGCCCACACCCCAGTATCCGAGAGGTTTCCATCCAGCTGGTCTGTTCATTGAACCCCAGATTTGAGTCATAATCCAAATTAACTTTCATTGAACTTGGGGGGAAAAAAAAAACCCTCAATGTTTCAGGAACCAGACTCCTTGGAAAAAAACTGATCGGTCTCATTAGTGATTCCATTAAAGGTTTAATTCTCCAGTTGAGAGCCATGCTAGAATGGACCCCAGCAGACACTGGGGTACCCTGCTCTGGAGCGCACTTAAGTGACCACCAGAAACGTCTGGACATGGGTGGGCGTGATGGGGTGTCAAACAGTGCACTCACTGTTCTTGGGGTTCGCTTAATCAACTTTCACACATCCAGCTGAGGGCGCTCTGGTGCAGACAGAGTTAGCTTTAGTTTAGTGCGGCCAGTCCTGGTGCTGGAAGGTTGGTCCGTGTGTCCAGTCCTGGTCCTGGGGGGGGCGGGGGGAGGGCGGTCTGGTCCTGATTCTGGAGGGCCAGTCTGTGCGTGTCCAGTCCTGGTCCTGTTTCTGGAGGTCCGGCCAGTGTGTCTGGTCCTGATTCTGGAGGGCCAGTCTGTGCGTGTCCAGTCCTGGTCCTGTTTCTGGAGGTCCGGCCAGTGTGTCTGGTCCTGATTCTGGAGGGCCAGTCAGTTAGCCCGGTCCTGGTTCTGGAGAGCCGGACGGGGTGTCCAGTCTTGCTCTTGGAGGGCCAGTGATCCTGCAGGAGTGCCCAGTCATTCTGCAGGGCTGTCTAGTCCTCGTGCTGGAGGGCTGTTCAGTGTCCGGTCCTAGTTCCACGAGTCCTGTCAGTGTGTCCGGTCCCTGTTCCATGAGTCCGGTCAGTGTGTCTGGTCCAGGGGGGCTGGTCAGTGGGTCCTGTCCTGTTTCCAGAGGGCCGGTCAGTGTGTTTGGGAGAGGCTGTGAAACCGGTCCAGTTGGGGTGGTGTCTCTGTGCCGCCAGGCTGTGTCTGCTGCTGCTCTGTGCTGTGATGTCACTGCGTGTGCTCGAACCTGTCGACAATAAAACTGGTGTGCCGGCTCAGATTGGCTCATGTGTGTGTGTGTGTCTGTGATGTGCTGTGAGGTCGGGGGGGGGGGGGAGGGGGGAGGGACTGGCTGTTCCCACCCCTCCAGACCCTAGTAGCAGGCTGGCAGCAGGCAGCGATCCAGTCAAACACAGCTGGACCGAGACTGCAGGGAACACACCTCAGGGAACATCCTGATGCGATTACACCTGCCAACCAACAGGAGGTGCTGTTCTAGTGCCTGCAGCATGATGCCAGAGAAATGAGGGGTCGAATTTCATATCAGGTGTCAGGAATGAAAGAAGCACAAATGCTACTTTCGATGGCCCAAGTGGAGCACTGACGAACGTGCTGTTTGTCGGAAGATCAGCTTCATGGGACAACGGGTTAGCATTCCTGCACAACGTACCCATTCTGCCTCTGTCTTCTCACTCGGGAGATGGGCAGTGCCCCCCTTACCTGCCCCAGCTGAACAACCCAGCCATGAGACACACCAGAGTCAAGAGAATGAAACAATTTTTTTCCCCAGTGTTGACAAACATGCTCCCAGGTCCCCATGCACAGATGCACACCCGCCCCCAGCCCCCTGCCATTGCAGGAGCATCACACAGGGCAACAGAACAGAGGAGTGCACAGACGCAGACGCACAGACGCAGACACAGATACACAGATGCAGATGTGCAGACACAGATGCACAGATACACACATGCGCAGACGCAGACACAGATGCACAGACGCAGACGTACAGACACAGATATGCAGACACACAGATGCAGCTGCACAGATACACAGATGCAGACGCACAGATGCAGATGCACAGGAGCAGCTGCACAGATACAAAGATGCAGACACAGGCACACAGATGCAGATGCACAGACGCAGACACACAGATGCAGATGCACACAGATGCAGATGCACAGACGCAGACACAGATACTCAGACGCACAGATACACACATGCGCAGACGCAGACACAGATGCACAGACGCAGACGCACAGAGGCAGCTGCACAGATACACAGACGCAGACACAGGCACACAGAGAGATACAGATACAGAGAGCAGACGCAGATGAAGCCAGATACAGCTGGAGATGCAGACAGTTACACACAGACAGCTGCAGGTGCAGACACATACACGGGCAGATGCAGATACAGATGCAGACGAAGATAAGAGATGCAGACGGATACGGACGCAGATGCCGACAGAGACATAAAGATGCAGACACGGGACGTGCTCGGATTCCTTGAAAAAACAAGTCTCTGGTTTATTTTGCTACACTGTTTCATGGAGACGCAGGCGGTTTTTTTCCGTTTTATAAGCAATTACATCCAAGGTTGTTAAAATCCGGCGTACATCATTTACAAAGATCAGAAAAGGAAAACGGCGACCGAGGAAGAGGAGGAAGAGCCAGCGCCGAGGACACGGGCCTCTTCCACAACAGAGCAACCCAAAACAGGACCATGTAGTTAGCAGCATTTCTCCAGCGCCAGCCGGCCGGGTTGCGCCCATGCGGGCCCGGGACAGAAGAACCATCAGAAGGGTTTAATCCTCCTCGTCATCTCTCTGCAGTGCTGTAGTGCTTCTTCGATACAAAAAAACAAAGACCAACTAAAAGACCGGCGTGTCCTCGACTCGCCGTCGCCAGAAAAACAACAACGACAGCGCCAGGGAGAGCGAGAGGAGCAGGGCGCTCTCCAGCGCTGCTTGATTGTCTAAAAAACGTCAAAGAAAGGTTCCCGAAAAACGAGACGAAGGCCAGGTGGGGTCCCAGCAGCCCGCGTCCCGGCCCGCCCTCGCGGTGCGTGCCGCGCGGTCCTTCTGCCCGGCGTCCACTTGAAACCGACACAGCGGACAGACCAGCGTAGTGTGTACCGTCACGCGGTATTTCCTCGTTAACTAATTAAGGCTCAACAGCTCCTCGTTAACCAATTAGTCCTCAGCAGGACTCCTCCCCCCCCCCTGCCCAGCCTTTCGCAAGAGGCCCTGGTGGGAGGGGGGTGGGGTTTAGAGAGGGGGGAGGCCGGGCCGATACAGAGGCGTGTCCCAAGCGCCCGCTGGCCCTCGCTCCGCTCCTCCGCCGGCGTCGGTTCCGATCCCTGGCGCCGGGCCGAGAGAGTGCTGGCGGCGCCGCCGGGGCGGAGCCCGGGCAGTCGCACTGTCCATCTCCCGAGCCCCGCCCGGCCCCTCACGCCCCGAGCCACAACGAGCAACAGAACGGCAAGAATAACAACAGCAAAAAGAGTAATATTAATATGAAGAATAACAATAGTCTAATAGGCGGAGGACGGCTCAGGTCCTGTACAAAAGAAAGGATTGGTAATCAAGGTATTGCTTCCACAGCACGCTGTGAGATTATATCCCAGTATATACAGCTTGGCACGAAATTACAAGATCAGGACCGAGTCGCTTCCTCTCGTCTGTTCTCGTTAATCTCTTACAATAATTAAAACAACATTCTGCACAGTTACTGAGACTTTACAAAACAGAACCCACCCCCCACCCACCCCTCGCAGAAAATAATAATAATAATAATAATAATCATAATAATAATAATAATAATCATAATCATATTTTTTTGTTTGCTTGTTTTGCTTTTAAAATACAAATGTTACACACAGCCCTTTATTTTCGGTGGGTACAGTTCCGATCCTGGCTCAGGCCTTGGAAATTCCTCAGCGGAATCCCTCCCTCCCATTGCTCCGGGCTTCTCCCGTGGACTGAAAGACGGAGACACTGACGCGCTGCCCGACTCTCTGACCGAGACACTGACGCGCTGCCTGACTCTCTGACCGAGACACTGACATGCTGCCTGACTCTCTGACCAAGACACCGATGCGCTGCCTGACTCTCTGACCGAGACACTGACATGCTGCCTGACTCTCTGACCAAGACACCGATGCGCTGCCTGACTCTCTGACCGAGACACTGACATGCTGCCTGACTCTCTGACCGAGACACTGACATGCTGCCTGACTCTCTGACTCAAAGAGACACTGTGACTCTGCCTGGCTGAACTACAGACACACTGTCTCTCTGCTTGACTGAACCACTTACACACTGACTGACATCCCATTAGTTTCTCATATTGACGCCAGACAGACCAGCTCTCGGTGTCACAGTAACACACAGACAGGCAGCTGTCTGGGACAGAGTGGAGAAAGGGAAGAGAGAGGAGATTGGAGAGAGAAAGGGACAGACACAAGAATGACTGATGTTTTTTAATCACTTCCTGTCTGCAAGCCAGAAGCGGAACAAGGAAATTTGGAACCCAAAAGGAGACAGGCAGTGAAAGTCGTAATCTCCTCCATCCACACATTGTGTGGCCTGCACTCTCACTCACACACGTCACACACAGTGGGACGAGAGCAGACACACACACTGTCCCCTGTAACTCATTTTACTCTTATTTACTTAGTCAGAGGGGTAAAGTTACAGCAATAAAAGTATAGTACAGTCCGACTGTCCCTCTCTCTCTGACCTCACAGTCCGACTGTCCCTCTCTCTCTGACCGCACAGTCCGACTGTCCCTCTCTCTCTGACCGCACAGTCCGACTGTCCCTCTCTCTCTGACCGCACAGTCTGACTGTCCCTCTCTCTCTGACCGCACAGTCCGACTGTCTCTCTCTCTCCGACAGAACAGTCCGACTGTCTCTCTCTCTCCGACAGAACAGTCCGACTGTCTCTCTCTCTCCGACAGAACAGTCCGACTGTCTCTCTCTCTCCGACAGAACAGTCCGACTGTCTCTCTCTGACAGAACAGTCCAACTGTTGTTCTCTCACTCCCTTTAGCCATAGAGTCTCAAACACACAAGTAACTGACAGACTGGGATATTATACAGAGGCTGAAGCTCAACCAGTTCAGAGGACAGGAATAAAGGACACTGGTAATGTACAATACAAGGATGAACAAGAAAACGAGAATGAGCAGTGTGCCCGTCTCTCTACACCACATACAGCAGTCTTCCCAGCTAACAGGCCACTACAGCTGCAGGACTCCTAGGAAACCTGTACGGATGAAGCAGATGGAGCAATAAATACGACTACATACTAATTTTAGTTTCATTTTAAACATCTGTCTATGCAAATTGATTCAAAATAAGGTAAGAAAGAGGCCGGCCTTGCTTCTGATCAAGAGCCCTTCAGCTGGTAGTGAAGCCTGGAGTGGTTCAGACTGCTGCGCACTGGGAGCCTTCACTGTCTCGGTGCAGTGATGTCCTGCCCGGTCCAGCTGTTTGCGAGGTCAGTGCAGTTCCTGCTGGCCTCAGGGAGGGGCCGAGGGGGCAATAATCGAGACCGAACTGCTGTCCTGCCGTTCGCTCGCTGTCTGCGGCCCCTTGTCTGGGATGTGTCCACTCCCCCTGTGTCTGGGGATGCAAGTGTCCACCGCGCTAGAGGCCCCGCCCACTCTCTGACCCCTCGTCCGGCGTGCCTTCCGATCCCATCGCTCCGTGTCTCCTGGCCGAGCTCCCCGGGGCGGCCCCAGGGAGGGGCAGCTTCTCCCCTCGCTCGCTCTCCTCTCTCGGCGCCCTGCTCTCCCTCTCCGGGGGGAGCTGGAGGCTCGCCAGGTTCGCAGGTGACATCACTTCCTGCCACCGCAGTCGCCCAATCCCAGCGTCCTCCGGCGCAACTTCCGACCCGAGCCCTCCTCCAGGAGATAGGTCACGTCGATCACTGGCGGGGGAGAGAGGAGCACCCTGGATCAGTGCTCATGGACGCCACGCAAGACTGATACACTGAGAATCGCCATCTCCCTGCTCCTCCTCTCTCCCTCCCTCTCCTCCACTCCTCCTCCTCTCCTCTCTCCCCCAACTTCTTCATTCCTCCTCCTCCACTCCACCTCTCTCCCTCCCTCTCCTCCGCTCCTCCTTCTCCGCTCCTCTCCCCCCAACTCCTTCACTCCTCCCTCCGTCTCCTCTTCTCCCCCAAACTCCTTCACTCCTCCTCCTCCTCCTCCTCCTCCTCTCCCCTGTCTCACCACTCTTGCAGGGTACTCTGTGCAGGAGTGTCAGCAGGATCTTGTTCAGTCTCTCCCTCTGTGCCTCCCGTCGCTCCATCTCCATCAGCTCTGGGGGGGGAAGCTCCTCTTCCTCCTCACCCCCCCGCTGCCCCTGCAGCTCTGAGATGGGGGGTGGGGGGGGCTCAGTGGGGGCAGGGTCAGCCTCGGCCTCGCCCTCCTCGCCCTCTGCCCGCGGCCCGGCCTCACACACTTCCTCCGTGCCTGGGGAGGTGTCCTCTTCACAGCCCCCCAGGGAGTCCTTACAGCTCAGCTTGGGACGCTCACTCTTCCAGGACGACCTGCCAGACAGGGAGAGGAAAGGGTTAATACAGACACTGACTGGACACTCCAGTACATTAACACTGCACTGAGAGAGAGGGGTTCATACAGACACACTGACTGACTGGACACTCCAGTACATGAACACTGCACTGAGAGAGAGGGGTTCATACAGACACACTGACTGACTGGACACTCCAGTACATTAACACTGCACTGAGAGAGAGGGGTTCATACAGACACACTGACTGGACACTCCAGTACATTAACACTGCACTGAGAGAGAGGGGTTCATACAGACACACTGACTGACTGGACACTCCAGTACATTAACACTGCACTGAGAGAGAGGGGTTCATACAGACACACTGACTGGACACTCCAGTACATTAACACTGCACTGAGAGAGAGGGGTTCATACAGACACACTGACTGGACACTCCAGTACATTAACACTGCACTGAGAGAGAGGGGTTCATACAGACACACTGACTGACTGGACACTCCAGTACATTAACACTGCACTGAGAGAGAGGGGTTCATACAGACACACTGACTGGACACTCCAGTACATTAACACTGCACTGAGAGAGAGGGGTTCATACAGACACACTGACTGGACACTCCAGTACATTAACACTGCACTGAGAGAGAGGGGATTGAATAAGACAGGAGACTAACCTGCCTCCGTTCCTCTTGTAGTTGTCCGGGACGTAGTGTGGCTGTGGACAGAGAGACTGAGTGAGGACAGCACTGACCGCTACCACAGCTCCTTCAGGAACTGACCGGCCGCAGTCACACCCCACATGCATGTGCTTGTGAGACCCCTGCACCCCTGTGGCCCCGCCGCTCACCGAGAAGTCCCTCTTGGGCGTCAGGCGCTTGGGGAAGTGGTTGAAGGCGTAGGGCTTGGTGCAGACCGGGTAGCGGTTCCGGTGGATCTTGTAGAAGAGGTGGGCCGACTTGTCCAGCCGGTAGTCGCAGATATAAACATCCTGCTCCTTCACCCCCTTCGGCCGGCCTGCGCACACAGGGACACCGTCAGACAGACGGACAGGGACACAAACTCCTGGTCAGACAGGCATGCACATAGACACAGACAGACACACACTGTCAGACAGGCCTGCACATAGACACAGACAGACACACACTGTCAGACAGGCATGCACATAGACACAGACAGACACACACTGTCAGACAGGTCTGCACATAGACACAGACAGACACACACTGTCAGACAGGCCTGAACATAGACACAGACAGACACACACTGTCAGACAGGCATGCACATAGACACACAGACAGACAGGCACACAGGCAGTCAGACAGTCATGCACATAGACACACAGACAGACACACACTGTCAGACAGTCATGCACATAGACACACAGACAGACAGGCACACAGGCAGTCAGACAGTCATGCACATAGACACAGACAGACACACACTGTCAGACAGTCATGCACATAGACACACAGACAGACACACACTGTCAGACAGGCCTGCACATAGACACAGACAGACACACACTGTCAGACAGTCATGCACATAGACACACAGACAGACAGGCACACAGGCAGTCAGACAGTCATGCACATAGACACAGACAGACACACACTGTCAGACAGTCATGCACATAGACACACAGACAGACACACACTGTCAGACAGTCATGCACATAGACACACAGACAGACACACACTGTCGGACAGTCATGCACATAGACACACAGACAGACACACACTGTCAGACAGTCATGCACATAGACACACAGACAGACACACACTGTCAGACAGTCATGCACATAGACACACAGACACACAGGCACACAGGCAGTCAGACAGTCATGCACATAGACACACAGACAGACAGGCACACAGGCAGTCAGACAGTCATGCACATAGACACACAGACAGACAGACACACTGTCAGACAGTCATGCACATAGACAGACAGGCAGACAGGCAGTCAGACAGTCATGCACATAGACACAGACAGACACACTGTCAGACGGTCATGCACATAGACACACAGACAGACAGACACACACACTTTCAGACAGTCATGCACATAGACACACAGACAGACACACTGTCAGACGGTCATGCCCAGTGCAGTATCACCTGTGCCCAGTGCGGTATCAGCTGTGCCCAGTGCGGTATCACCTGTGCCCAGTGCGGTATCACCTGTGCCCAGTGCGGTATCAGCTGTGCCCAGTGCGGTATCACCTGTGCCCAGTGCGGTATCACCTGTGCCCAGTGCGGTATTACCTTTGCAGTAGGTGTAGAGGTCCAGCACGCAGCAGGTGCCCACCACCGCCTCCAGGGGGATGATCTCGTACAGCGGCACGCGGAACAGCTCGTTGTGGTAGAAGCGCCGAGAGGGCGAGTGGTGCGTCTCGTGGGGCCGGAAGTAGTGGTGCCCGAAGGCAAAGCGCTCGCCCCTGGACAGACGGAGAGAGAGGGAGCGCTCAGGGTTCGAGACGGCGTCCCCCTGGCCCCCCGCTGGCCCCCCGCGCCCCCCCCACACCCCCCTCGCTCACTTCTCGTTCTTCCACAGCTTCTCGATGCGGAAGATGTCCAGCTTGTCGCGGTTGATGTGAGACAGGAGGCGGTAGGACTGGCGGACCGGCTGGCCGTCCGGCGTGCGCCGGCTGTCCCGCATCAGGTACACGCAGTCACCTGGGCCGGGCAGAGAGGGGACAGGTCACTCACCGAGCCCAGCGCAGCGGCTCTATCCCGTACAGGGTCTCGGGGGAGCCGGAGTCTATCCCAGCAGGCAACGGGAGCAAGGCAGGATACACCCTGGACGGGACACCAGTCCAGCACAGGGCAGACAGACACAAGACACAGACACACCAAGGCCCATTATCCCAGAAGCCAATACACCTACCAGTACTGTGGGAGGAGACAGGAGCTCCTGGAGCAAACCCATGCAAACACGGGGAGAACAGACAAACTCCGCACGGACAGCACCCCAGGGATGGAACCCAGGTCCCCGGAGCTGCGGGGCACCAGTGCTGACCACTGGAACGCTGCATGCCATTAACCAAGTCAGAGAGTGTCTAAGGACTGAAGTTCTTTCAATTCACGCAACGGTACACTTTAATTGATGAAACTGAAAAATTGATAAAAAGGCGTGAGAGACAGGTGGGAGACTCGGTAAAGGCAGGCTGTAGTGCCCATTGACCAGCAGGTGGTGCTCTTTCCTCTGGATCAGCATTTCTAATCCAATGCCTCAGTACACCAACTGAGGACACTATGCTTTACAAAGCACTGACTTTCTGACTACTGATCCCAGATCCCAGGACACTGTCAGGAAGAGTAGGAGTGTTAATACTGGTGTCCTGACGACTGGTCACTACTGACCCCAGGACACTGTCAGTAAGAGTAGGAGTGTAAATACTGGTGTCCTGATGACTGGTCACTACTGACCCCAGGACACTGTCAGGAAGAGTAGGAGTGTTAATACTGGTGTCCTGACGACTGGTCACTACTGACCCCAGGACACTGTCAGTAAGAGTAGGAGTGTTAATACTGGTGTCCTGATGACTGGTCACTACTGACCCCAGGACACTGTCAGTAAGAGTAGGAGTGTTAATACTGGTGTCCTGATGACTGGTCACTACTGACCCCAGGACACTGTCAGTAAGAGGAGGAGTGTTAATACTGGTGTCCTGATGACTGGTCACTACAGACCCCAGGACACTGTCAGTAAGAGTGGGGTGTTGACCTTGGTGTCCTGACGACTGGTCACTACAGACCCCAGGACACTGTCAGGAAGAGTGGGGTGTGGACCCTGGTGTCCTGACGACTGGTCACTACAGACCCCAGGACACTGTCAGGAAGAGTGGGCAGGCGAGAGAGGAAAGCTGTAATCTCAGACAGGTGTCCTACCCTGGTGCAGCAGCAGGTCGTCCCTCAGCAGGCAGATGTAGTACACAGAGCCGGACTGGGCATAGCTGGGCTGGGGCAGCATGGGCACCTCCTGCAACACACGAACACACAGCACGCCCCGGTCAGCGGACACACCGGAGCTCCACGCGGACTGCAGCTCGGGTTCGAGACTGGCCAGGTCCGCCTCTCTCTTTCCTTCGTGCAGCAGCACGTATACAACCAGAACACCCCCCCCCCCCGAGACCCTCCTATCCCCCCTCTTAAACAAGCCAAATCAATTGGAAGTGTATGTATGCAACGGATTACGATCGCAGTCATAGAGCAGATATAGTAGTTTACAGCATACAAATACAATTTAATAATAATCCAATACAGGGAACACAGGAGATGCACAGCTCTTACAAACAGTCTCCTCTCCGTCTCTAACTGCACGAATCAAAGAATCATTCTTGTCTTATATACTTGCCAGACCGTTATCCCACCACTAAACGTGCTCAAAATCTCGATTTCCAGCTCCAGATCAGGCACTGCTTGCGACGTGCCCTTGACCTCTGTGCTTGCCTCTTTCACCATCACACTTGTTTCGGTTTGTGAGCCACGGCGAGGGTGACCCTGATGAAGAGCACCAGCCCGCTGTAGGGTCAGGAGAGAGCTCCCACAGCCGACCTCGGGGGCATGCAGCCCCACGTTTGAATTTGTCAAATTTCCCACGTTCTTTTATTTTTCCATTATTGACTGCTTATCCACAAATTAGTGTAAAAAGATTTCGCGTAAAACACGTGCCTGCTGTGCTTCCTATTAAGAGCTCCTGGGAAAACACAGCTGGGAAGTCACAAGGGGGCGATGTTGTGCAGTAAACAGAGATCCTAAACCAGCTCAAGGCCACTCCCATACAGAGACATGGCTAATAGTGCACCATCCCACTGGGCATTCTCAGTCACAATGATTATTGGACCCAGACTGGACCAGTGATCTCTGGACTGTAGGGTTACAGTACGACCCGGCCCAGACTGGACCAGTGATGTCTGGACTGTAGGGTTACAGTACGACCCGGCCCAGACTGGACCAGTGATGTCTGGACTGTAGGGTTACAGTGTGACCCAGACTGGACCAGTGATCTCTGGACTGTAGGGTTACAGTGTGACCCGGCCCAGACTGGACCAGTGATGTCTGGACTGTAGGGTTACAGAGTGACCCAGACTGGACCAGTGATGTCTGGACTGTAGGGTTACAGTGTGACCCGGCCCAGACTGGACCAGTGATCTCTGGACTGTAGGGTTATAATATTCCCTAAACTCTTCTTTCATCCATTAATACAGCCTCATATCCGAGATCGTGAGAGAGAGTCTGAGAGAGATGAAGGGGTTTACCCTGTCCACAGGTCTGGGGTCACACTGTTCACACAGGTAATGCTCCACATCAGCATTGACCCTCATGCAGTCGCAGTGCTGCCATACCTGGAGAGAGAGAGGGGTTAATACAGACACACTGACTGACTGGACACTCCAGTACATTAACACTGCACTGAGAGAGAGGGGTTCATACAGACACACTGACTGACTGGACACTCCAGTACATTAACACTGCACTGAGAGAGAGGGGTTCATACAGACACACTGACTGACTGGACACTCCAGTACATTAACACTGCACTGAGAGAGAGGGGTTCATACAGACACACTGACTGGACACTCCAGTATATTAACACTGCACTGAGAGAGAGGGGTTCATACAGACACACTGACTGACTGGACACTCCAGTACATTAACACTGCACTGAGAGAGAGGGGTTCATACAGACACACTGACTGGACACTCCAGTACATGAACACTGCACTGAGAGAGAGGGGTTCATACAGACACACTGACTGGACACTCCAGTACATTAACACTGCACTGAGAGAGAGGGGTTCATACAGACACACTGACTGACTGGACACTCCAGTACATTAACACTGCACTGAGAGAGAGGGGTTAATACAGACACACTGACTGGACACTCCAGTACATTAACACTGCACTGAGAGAGAGAGGGGTTCATACAGACACACTGACTGGACACTCCAGTACATTAACACTGCACTGAGAGAGAGGGGTTCATACAGACACACTGACTGGACACTCCAGTACATTAACACTGCACTGAGAGAGAGGGGTTCATACAGACACACTGACTGACTGGACACTCCAGTACATTAACACTGCACTGAGAGAGAGGGGTTAATACAGACACACTGACTGGACACTCCAGTACATTAACACTGCACTGAGAGAGAGAGGGGTTCATACAGACACACTGACTGGACACTCCAGTACATTAACACTGCACTGAGAGAGAGGGGTTCATACAGACACACTGACTGACTGGACACTCCAGTACATTAACACTGCACTGAGAGAGAGGGGTTCATACAGACACACTGACCTCTCCCCCCCTCCCTCTTGTTCTGCCCCCCTCCCTCTCTTCTCACCATGCATTTCTCGCACTGGATCATCAGCCCCTCATCCTTGTACATTCCACAGATGCAGCGGATGATGTCATCGTGGTTGTCATGGTGACCGGAGGGAGCATCACGGTCAAGCGAGTCGCTGCTGTCAGCTTCGCTGCCCGTTTCTCCCACAATCTCGTCGATCTGGACAGCTGCCTCATGCCGCGCCCCATAGTAGGCCTTCCGCAGACGGCATACATCACGACCCACTGAGGACTTCCTGCCATAATACTTCTGTACAGAGGGGAGAGAGGGGTTCATACAGACACACTGACTGACTGGACACTCCAGTACATGAACACTGCACTGAGAGATAGGGGTTCATACAGACACACTGACTGGACACTCCAGTACATTAACACTGCACTGAGAGAGAGGGGTTCATACAGACACACTGACTGACTGGACACTCCAGTACATTAACACTGCACTGAGAGAGAGGGGTTCATACAGACACACTGACTGGACACTCCAGTACATGAACACTGCACTGAGAGATAGGGGTTCATACAGACACACTGACTGGACACTCCAGTATATTAACACTGCACTGAGAGAGAGGGGTTCATACAGACACACTGACTGACTGGACACTCCAGTACATTAACACTGCACTGAGAGAGAGGGGTTCATACAGACACACTGACTGGACACTCCAGTACATGAACACTGCACTGAGAGAGAGGGGTTCATACAGACACACTGACTGGACACTCCAGTACATTAACACTGCACTGAGAGAGAGAGGTTCATACAGACACACTGACTGGACACTCCAGTACATTAACACTGCACTGAGAGAGCGACCTCTGCTGACCTCTGCGTTGCGGAAGACTTTGAGCATGTCGGTGTCGAATGTCTCCACTGTCTTATAGTGACCAGTCAGGATCTGCTTTTCTATAGTGCTGAGGTCCAGTGGGTCAGACACCTTCTCATAGTACTCTGTGTTCCTGTTGGGCACAAAATACACCGACTCATTGCTGCACAACAGCACACACACACACACACAACACAGATGCACTGCTACAGAGCAAAGTTCTGTCCAACAAACCCTACACACCCCCCCACACCCCCACACACCCCCACACACCCCCACACACCCCCACACACCCTGCTGCACTCACCGCTTCCGGGAGGGCAGGCTGAGCAGAGGCGCGGCGAGGGGCTGGCTGTCCGAGTCTGAGGAGAGGACAGGACAGCTGGCCTTACTGGACAACACTGACCAATACTGACCAGCACCGATCAACACCGACTGCCGCTGTTCGACACTGATCGACACTTACTGACGCCGAATGACACTGAACACCGCTGACCACTGTCCAACACTGATCGCCACTGACCAGTGCTGACTGACACCAATTGCTGCTGACCACTGCTGACTTACACTGACCGCTGTTGACCACTGCTGACCGACGCTGACCCATACTGACCTTTGTAGCTGATGATCATGTCGCAGATCTCCTTGAAGATGTGGGCCAGCCGGGCGGTCCTGGTCACCTCCGTGTTCTCCTCGGCCGCCGCCAGGCGCCGCGTGCGCACGGAGCGAGAGGTCTGCAGCGCTGAGAACTGCGTCAGGAACACGTCTGTGTGGACACACGGATTGTCCACACAATGCCTGCCCCTCGGGGCTCTGGGGCTCCTGCCTCCTTCCTCCTTCCCTCCCTGCTCCCCCTCGCCCTGGGGCCCCTCTCCTCTCTCCCCCTCGCCCTGGGTCCCCTCTCCTCTCTGCCCCTCGCCCTGGGGCCCCTCTCCTCTCTGCCCCTCGCCCTGGGGCCCCTCTCCTCTCTCCCCCTCGCCCTGGGGCCCCTCTCCTCTCTCCTCCTCGCCCTGGGGCCCCTCTCCTCTCTCCCCCTCGCCCTGGGTCCCCTCTCCTCTCCTCTCTCCCCCTCACCCTGGGGCCCCTCTCCTCTCCTCTCTCCCCCTCACCCTGGGGCCCCTCTCCTCTCTCCTCCTCGCCCTGGGGCCCCTCTCCTCTCTCCCCCTCGCCCTGGGGCCCCTCTCCTCTCCTCTCTCCCCCTCACCCTGGGGCCCCTCTTCTCTCTCCCCCTCACCCTGGGGCCCCTCTCCTCTCTCCTCCTCGCCCTGGGGCCCCTCTCCTCTCTCCTCCCCACTCTGGGGCCCCTCTCCTCCCCCCTCCTCGCCCTGGGGCCCCTCTCCTCCCCCCTCCTCGCCCTGGGGCCCCTCTCCCCCCCCTGCCCTCGGGCCCCGCGCTGCTGACCTGACTTGATGTTGCCGTCGTCGCGGATGACGCTGCCCCAGCGGGTGTACACAGACAGGCCGCTGTCCCTCTCGCGCTCGCTGGCCTGCTTCAGCATCTCCTGCTTCTCGCGCACGCGCTCCCAGCTCCGCACCAGGAACACGCGGTGCTTCAGCACGAAGTTCCTGCCGCACACAGAGCGCCCTCCTCAGGTACCGCACCGCGGGATGGCGGGGTAACGGGGAGTCCACATTGTGTGGTGTGGGGGTGGGAGGGCTTCCAACTGTGTGGCGTCAGAGTGTTCACGCTGCACGGTGTCGGGGCGTCAGGGTGTTCACGCTGCACGGTGTCGGGGCGTCGGGGTGTTCACGCTGCACGGTGTCGGGGCGTCGGGGTGTTCACGCTGCACGGTCTCGGGGCGTCGGGGTGTTCACGCTGCACGGTCTCGGGGCGTCGGGGTGTTCACGCTGCACGGTCTCGGGGTGTAGGGGTGTTCACGCTGCACGGTGTCGGGGCGTCAGGGTGTTCACGCTGCACGGTGTCGGGGCGTCAGGGTGTTCACGCTGCACGATGTCGGGGCGTCAGGGTGTTCACGCTGCACGGTGTCGGGGCGTCAGGGTGTTCACGCTGCACGGTGTCGGGGCGTCAGGGTGTTCACGCTGCACGGTGTCGGGGCGTCAGGGTGTTCACGCTGCACGGTGTCGGGGTGTCAGGGTGTTCACGCTGCACGGTGTCGGGGTGTCAGGGTGTTCACGCTGCACAGTGTCAGCTTGCCTAGACTGTGCGGTATTGGGGTGTCTGCACTGCACGGAGTCGGGCTCTCGGAAGAGCGCACTGTCATTACCTCTCTCTGTTTGACATCGGCTTCATGTGCAGGTGAGGGGAGAACTTTCCGCTGTCACTGGAGTCCTCCTCCTGGAAGAAAAAATAACAATGGTGCTCTTTAACCACCCTTTAACCTTTTGACCTCCTGTGGCCTTTGACCTCTGACCTCCAGCAAACCCTGACCTCAGAACACCAGTTACCTTCAATCTTTATCCACCTTAGACATCCGACTGCTGTTGTTTTTTACTCTCTCTTTGAGCTTTAACAAGATGCCCTCTTTAGCCCTTTACAGACATGCATTAATATAACCGACAAAGTAGAAAACTAATAAAGTAATTTGACCTTCCATGTGTTTGTGTAAGAGTGTCGAGTGTATTCCTTGAGGGCATTGTCATTCCAGCTCAGATTTTGGGTAATGAGTGCATCTAGCCAGTTCCTGACTGAACTGGACCAGAATAACAGCTTCTCCCAGCTCTTCCAGTGCTGCTGCTGTAGAGAGACCTGGAAATCCTTCAGAGAAACATCTTCCAGGACCAGGACTGGACACCAGCCCTGTAGACACACAGGTCCTCCAGGACTGGACACCAGCACTGTAGACACACAGGTCCTCCAGGACAAGGACTGGACACCAGCGCTGTAGACACACAGGTCCTCCAGGACTGGACACCAGCGCTGTAGACACACAGGTCCTCCAGGACTGAACACCAGCGCTGTAGACACACAGGTCCTCCAGGACCAGGACTGAACACCAGCGCTGTCGACACACAGGTCCTCCAGGACTGAACACCAGCGCTGTAGACACACAGGTCCTCCAGGACTGGACACCAGCACTGTAGACACACAGGTCCTCCAGGACCAGGACTGAACACCATCGCTGTCGACACACAGGTCCTCCAGGACTGAACACCAGCGCTGTAGACACACAGGTCCTCCAGGACTGGACACCAGCACTGTAGACACACAGGTCCTCCAGGACCAGGACTGAACACCAGCGCTGTAGACACACAGGTCCTCCAGGACTGGACACTAGCGCTGTCGACACACAGGTCCTCCAGGACTGGACACCAGCGCTGTAGACACACAGGTCCTCCAGGACCAGGACTGGACACCAGCGCTGTCGACACACAGGTCCTCCAGGACTGGACACCAGCACTGTAGACACACAGGTCCTCCAGGACCAGGACTGAACACCAGCGCTGTCGACACACAGGTCCTCCAGGACTGAACACCAGCACTGTAGACACACAGGTCCTCCAGGACCAGGACTGAACACCAGCGCTGTCGACACACAGGTCCTCCAGGACTGGACACCAGCGCTGTCGACACACAGGTCCTCCAGGACTGGACACCAGCACTGTAGACACACAGGTCCTCCAGGACCAGGACTGAACACCAGCGCTGTCGACACACAGGTCCTCCAGGACTGAACACCAGCACTGTAGACACACAGGTCCTCCAGGACCAGGACTGAACACCAGCGCTGTCGACACACAGGTCCTCCAGGACTGGACACCAGCACTGTAGACACACAGGTCCTCCAGGACCAGGACTGGACACCAGCACTGTAGACACACAGGTCCTCCAGGACTGAACACCAGCGCTGTCGACACACAGGTCCTCCAGGACTGAACACCAGCGCTGTAGACACACAGGTCCTCCAGGACCAGGACTGAACACCAGCGCTGTAGACACACAGGTCCTCCAGGACTGGACACCAGCGCTGTCGACACACAGGTCCTCCAGGACTGAACACCAGCGCTGTAGACACACAGGTCCTCCAGGACTGAACACCAGCGCTGTAGACACACAGGTCCTCCAGGACTGAACACCAGCGCTGTAGACACACAGGTCCTCCAGGACTGAACACCAGCACTGTAGACACACAGGTCCTCCAGGACCAGGACTGAACACCAGCGCTGTCGACACACAGGTCCTCCAGGACTGAACACCAGCACTGTAGACACACAGGTCCTCCAGGACCAGGACTGAACACCAGCGCTGTCGACACACAGTCCTCCAGGACTGGACACCAGCACTGTAGACACACAGGTCCTCCAGGACTGAACACCAGCGCTGTAGACACACAGGTCCTCCAGGACTGAACACCAGCGCTGTCGACACACAGGTCCTCCAGGACTGAACACCAGTGCTGTAGACACACAGGTCCTCCAGGACCAGGACTGGACTATGCTCATTACCACAGTGTCCAGTGCCCAGCCCTCTACTCCTACAGTAGTCAGTGTCCATGCAGAGTGCCCAGTGCCAGAGAGGACACGGCTCAGTGCCCAGCTCCTCGGTCCTACACTGGAGCAGTTCTCACCCGTTTCTTCAGCTGGTGTTTGGACTTGCGCTTCTCCTTCAGCCTCCCCGGCCGGCGGTGAGCGCCCCCCTTCCCCGGCAGGCCATTCACGCGCTGGCTCTTGCCCCCGATGATGCCCCGACAGCGCTCCGAGCCACACTTACACACTTGCTGCAGAGAGAGGGGAGAGTGAGAGGAGAGGGAGTGAGTCACCTGTTTTCACTGCCGAAGGAGAGAGGGAGAGAGTGTGTTGCTGGGTGTTGAAGGAGTGAGAGGAGAGTGAGAGGGTGTGTTGCTGGGTGCTGGAGCAGCGAGAGGAGAGAGTGATAGAGGAGAGAGTGAGAGAGAGTGTTGCTGGGTACTGGAGCAGTGAGAGGAGAGAGTGATAGAGGAGGGTGAGAGAGTGTGTTGCTGGGTGTTGAAGCAGCGAGAGGAGAGAGTGATAGAGGAGGGTGAGAGAGTGTGTTGCTGGGTGCTGGAGCAGTGAGAGGAGAGAGTGATAGAGGAGGGTGAGAGAGTGTGTTGCTGGGTGCTGGAGCAGTGAGAGGAGAGAGTGATAGAGGAGAGAGGACAGAGAGTGTTGCTGGGTGTTGAAGGAGTGAGAGGAGAGAGTGATAGAGGAGAGAGTGATAGAGGAGAGAGGACAGAGCGAGTGTTGCTGGGTGCCGGAGCAGCGAGAGGACAGCGGGAGACTCGCCTGTTTCTCGGTGTTGAAGGAGTGAGAGGAGAGAGTGATAGAGGAGAGTGAGAGAGAGTGTTGCTGGGTGCCGGAGCAGCGAGAGGACAGAGGGAGACTCGCCTGTTTCTCAGTGTTGAAGGAGTGGAAGTTGTAGTCGTACGTGAGCTCGGTGCCGCTGCTCATGTCCTTGAGTGCGAACAGGCCGATGCGGTAGACCCCGTTGACGGACCTGCGGGGAGGAGGCAGGGTCAGCAGGCAGAGGGGCCCGCGGCGGGCTCACCCACGGGGGCACACACTCACCACTTCTGCATCTCACAGTTGGGGTCGCAGCTGTGGTTGATGAACCGCGCCTCGTTGCCCATGCGGTAGCTGTCGATGACCATTCCGCTGTCCAGGTTCAGGCAGTAGTGGTCATTGTGAGTATGGTACTGCTCAATCATGCGGTTCCTGAACGACACACATGCACTCTTACTGAATCACCGTGAGCACACGACTCACAGAGCACTACACAGATACTATAAGTGTGTGCTCTCCCTGTCCAGCTGTGTCCACTTCAGGTGTGCTCTACCTGTCCAGCTTTGTCCACCTCAGTACAAACCTCAGGTGTGCTCTGCCTGTCCAGCTGTGTCCACCTCAGTACAAATCTCAGGTGTGCTCTACCTGTCCAGCTGTGTCCACCTCAGTACAAACCTCAGGTGTGCTCTACCTGTCCAGCTGTGTCCACCTCAGTACAAATATCAGGTGCGCTCTGCCTGTCCAGCTGTGTCCACCTCAGTACAAATCTCAGGTGTGCTCTGCCTGTCCAGCTGTGTCCACCTCAGTACAAATCTCAGGTGCGCCCTGCCTGTGCAGGTGCTCCACCCATGAACACCCTGAGCTGCATGTCCCACTGCCCTTGACCTGTGCCCTACCTGAACTCCTGCTCGCTCACCACCTCCCCCAGGTACTCGATGATGAACTGGCCCGAGCGCAGCGACTCCTTGGTGCGGATCCCCCAGCCCTTGCCTTCAGCCCGGAAGCGCTCCAGGCACTGCACCCACTCGTGCCTCTGGATGCGCTGGTTGTCACACTGGTCTCCGCAGGGGCAGGTGTTGGGGGAGCACTCGGCAAAGATCATCCTGGACGGGGGACAGAGCGCGTCAGAGGAGTGGGGGGTCAGAGGGGCGCGGCGCGAGCGGGGGGGCCGTGGGGTGCGGCGAGCGCTACCTGTTCAGACAGTCGTCAATGCAGCCCTTCTCGGCCTCGTCCTCCGACCTCTTGCAGCTGCAGGTGGTGGCTTCGTAGCCGGAGAGCGGCTTCACGTCCACGTACACATCTGGGAGACGGGCAGACGGGGAGGGGGGGGTGGGGAGAGGTGAGTGAGGGCCGTCGCTGGCACTTGGCAAGACAGTGTGTGAGACTTGGCATATCTCACACACTGGGACACACACACACAAACACAACATAAACTGGAATGCTACAGAACCCTAAACAGACAATACACACTCGCTGAATATTTGACCAAAATAAAAAAATAACAAACAGAAACAGACCCTGACGAAGTACAGGCTCAGTGACCACAACCTGGCCATAGAAACTGGGCGACACAGGCAGACCTGGCTGTCCAGAGAGGACAGGCTCACTGACCACAGCCTGGACAGAGACACTGGACACAGGCAGACCTGGCTGTCCAGAGAGGACAGGCTCAGTGACCACAGCCTGGACACAGGCAGACCTGGCTGCCCAGAGAGGACAGGCTGTGCTCCCACTGCCAGCAGGGAGAAATAGAGACAGGGGTGCACTTCCTACTGCACTGTGACAGATACTCTGGGATTAGAGAAACATTCTTCCTGAAATACAGAAATCTAATCCCAGAGTTCCCACACCTGCCAGAATCACAACGGGTCCCAATCCTACTGGGAGAGGGAGGAGGGAACTCAGTTGATCTGGCAGCCCAGTATGTGATCTCCTGTCACAGCCTGAGGAACAGTGAGTCTGTCTCCCAATAATGCTCCAGCCGCCTACAGTATATGTCAATATTTTATAATATGTCTTTGTTGTAAATGTCTGTAACATGTCTGTAGATTTTATTTTACTTCTATTTTTTGTTTTGTTCCATGTTAATTTTATTAATTTTATTTGCTTTGGCAACACCCATCGGTCATGCTAATAAAGCACCTTGAATTGAATTGAATTGACTGGCAGCAAGACTGAGGCTTACTCACTGGATCTGATCTTCTTGTACAGAGGGACGTCAGGCTTCTTGTAGAGCTGAGGGAGAGAGAGAGGCAGACATGGCCACAGTCACTGGCGCAGCTGCATCAGCTGGAGACCGGGAGACTGAGGAGGGCGGAGTCAGACCCTCATGCTGTACATTTTATTTTTATTAACAATCCCACTAACTGTCACTAGCGCCACCACAAAAACGCTGCCATCAGTTCATACCTGGTTGTGTTTCCACTGCCACAGGATGTCATACGGCAGCTGGAAATCAATTCTCTTCTGTCTCAGGTACTTCCCTGAAAGACCGAAAGGATCTGGTCACACACAGCAGCAGACACAGGTGCAGACACAGGCGGGCACAATCTCAGGTACAGACGCAGGCGCAGGTGGGTGGGAGTCTCAGGTACAGACAGGTGCAGTCGCAGGCGCAAGTGGGTGGAGTCTCAGGTACAGGCAGGTGGGTGGAGTCTCAGGTACAGGCAGGTGGGTGGAGTCTCAGGTGCAGTCGCAGGCGCAAGTGGGTGGAGTCTCAGGTACAGGCAGGTGGGTGGAGTCTCAGGTGCAGACGCAGGCGCAGGTGGGTGGAGTCCCAGGTACAGAGAGGTGCAGACGCAGGGCAAGTGGGTGGAGTCTCAGGTGCAGACGCAGGCGCAGGTGGGTGGAGTCTTAGGTGCAGTCGCAGGCGCAGGTGGGTGGAGTCTCAGGTACAGGCAGGTGGGTGGAGTCTCAGGTGCAGACGCAGGCGCAGTTGGGTGGAGTCTTAGGTGCAGTCGCAGGTGCAGTTGGGTGGAGTCTCAGGCGTAGACAGGTGCAGATGGGTGGAGTCTCAGGCGCAGGTGGGTGGAGTCTCAGGTACAGACAGGGTCAGACGCAGGCGCAGGTGGGTGGAGTCTCAGGTACAGACAGGTGCAGGTGGGTGGAGTCTCAGGTACAGGCAGGTGGGTGGAGTCTCAGGTGCAGACGCAGGCGCAGTTGGGTGGAGTCTTAGGTGCAGTCGCAGGTGCAGGTGGGTGGAGTCTCAGGTACAGACAGGTGCAGGTGGGTGGAGTCTCAGGTACAGACAGGTGCAGAAGCAGGTGCAAGGGCAGGCACAGGAGCAAATGAGGATACAGACTCAGGAGCAGGGGAAGAGGGGGATACAGACTCAGGGGCAGGGGAAGAGGGGGATACAGACTCAGGGGCAGGAGCAGGGGAGGAGGGGGATACAGACTCAGGGGCAGGAGCAGGGGAAGAGGGGGATACAGACTCAGGGGCAGGAGCAGGGGAGGAGGGGGATACAGACTCGGGCAGGGGAGGAGGGGGATACAGACGCAGGGGCAGGAGCAGGGGAGGAGGGGGATACAGACGCAGGGGCAGGAGCAGGCGCAGGGGCAGACGCAGGTACACGCAGGCAGGCAGACTGACCGACGTGAATCGGCGCAGGGAAGAGACCGTACTCGTGCTCCCCAGGCGTGTATTCCAGCCGCTCCTTCTTCAGCTGCAGGAGCTGGCTCTTAGGACTGGAGAGGGAGACAGGGGGACAGAGACAGGAGTGAGCACAGCTCAGTTCTCATATTCCCATATTCCCTGCGCACTCTCTCTCTCACTCCTGCCCATATTCTCTGCGCACTCTCTCTCTCACTCCTGCCCGTATTCCCTGCGCACTCTCTCTCACTCCTGCCCATATTCCCGGCGCACTCTCTCTCTCTCACTCCTGCCCATATTCCCGGCGCACTCTCTCTCTCTCACTCCTGCCCATATTCCCTGCACACTCCCTCTCTCTCACTCCTGCCCATATTCCCTGCACACTCCCTCTCTCTCACTCCTGCCCATATTCCCTGCACACTCCCTCTCTCACTCCTGCCCATATTCTCTGCACACTCCCTCTCTCTCACTCCTGCCCATATTCTCTGCACACTCCCTCTCTCTCACTCCTGCCCATATTCCCTGCACACTCCCTCTCTCTCACTCCTGCCCATATTCCCTGCACACTCCCTCTCTCTCACTCCTGCCCATATTCCATGCACACTCCCTCTCTCTCACTCCTGCCCATATTCCTTGCACACTCCCTCTCTCTCACTCCTGCCCATATTCTCTGCACACTCCCTCTCTCTCACTCCTGCCCATATTCTCTGCACACTCCCTCTCTCTCACTCCTGCCCATATTCCCTGCACACTCCCTCTCTCTCACTCCTGCCCATATTCCATGCACACTCCCTCTCTCTCACTCCTGCCCATATTCCCTGCACACTCCCTCTCTCTCACTCCTGCCCATATTCCCTGCACACTCCCTCTCTCTCACTCCTGCCCGTATTCCCTGCACACTCCCTCTCTCTCACTCCTGCCCGTATTCCCTGCACTCTCCCTCTCTCTCACTCCTGCCCATATTCCCCGTGCACTCTCTCTCTCACTCCTGCCCATATTCCCTGCACACTCCCTCTCTCTCACTCCTGCCCGTATTCCCTGCACTCTCCCTCTCTCTCACTCCTGCCCATATTCCCCGTGCACTCTCTCTCTCACTCCTGCCCATATTCCCTGCACACTCCCTCTCTCTCACTCCTGCCTGTATTCCCTGCACTCTCCCTCTCTCTCCTGCCTGTGTCCTGTGGGCTTGTCTGCTGTAAGTGAGAGGGTCACTCACTCCGCAGTCTTGTACACGTCGGAGTAGAGCCCCGCTCTCTGGTACTTCTTCTTGGGGGGGCGAGCTGACCGCTTCTCCCGCTGGCTGGAGGGCTGCGACAGGGGTGGGGCCTGTTCCTCTGGTGGCTTTCTTGAGTCCTCCACTGAGGCCTGACCTTCTGGTGGGCTCTCCAGCGCACTGGAGAGAGAGAGCAAGATGAGAGAAACTGTCAGAGGACACGCCCTGGACCCTCCCACACCGACAAAGGACACGCCCTGGACCCTCCCACACTGACAGAGGACACGCCCTGGACCCTCCCACAGCGACAGAGGACACGCCCTGGACCCTCCCACACTGACAAAGGACACGCCCTGGACCCTCCCACACTGACAGAGGACACGCCCTGGACCCTCCCACACCGACAGAGGACACGCCCTGGACCCTCCCACACCGACAGAGGACACGCCCTGGACCCTCCCACACTGACAGAGGACACGCCCTGGACCCTCCCACACTGACAGAGGACATGCCCTGGACCCTCCCACACTGACAGAGGACACGCCCTGGACCCTCCCCCCCACACACACTAACAGAGGACACGCCCTGGACCCTCCCACACCGACAGGGGACACGCCCTGGACCCTCCCCCCCACACACACTAACAGAGGACACGCCCTGGACCCTCCCACACCGACAGAGGACACGCCCTGGACCCTCCCCCCCACACACACTAACAGAGGACATGCCCTGGACCCTCCCACACTGACAGAGGACATGCCCTGGACCCTCCCACAGTGACAGAGGACACGCCTCTGGACCCCCCAACACCGTCAGAGGGCTCCCCCAGTGGTACTGCACAGGGGCGCCGTACCTGCGGAAAGAGTGCAGCTCCTCCTGCGTCAGCCACTCCGTCTGCGGGGGCTCCTCCCCCTCGCCGGGGGGCCACCGTTTCCTCTTGACGCCCTTCCGGTGCTGTCCCTGCACCACGGCCTCGATGATGTCCGCCACCGTGTCCCCCAGGGCGCGGGCGGGGCCGGTGGGGCCTGGGGGGCCGGTGGGGCCGGCGGGGCTGGCGGGGCTGGCGGGCGGCGGGTGCTTGCGCGGTCTTCCCGGGCGCCGCTTCACCATGTTGTTGCCGGTGCGCGCCTGGCGCTGCAGCTTCTTGGCCTTGAGGATCTTGTTGACGTGGTACAGGCTGCGCTTGGTGGACAGCACGCGCTCGAACCTGGAGCCCGGCAGGCTGGGGAGGGGCTGGGGGGGCTGCTGGGGCGCAGCGGAGCAGGCGGCCGCCTCCGACCCCCCCGCCCCACCTCCTCCCCTACCGGGGTCGGGGCAGCCGGGCGGCCGGCCCGAGGGGCTGTCTTGCCGGTTGGCCCTCTCTCGGCTCGGGGGCCTCCCGGGGCCCTGGGCGCCCCCGCCGGGCGCTGCCATGCAGAGCCGGGCAGCTGTGCCGTCGGCTCCGCCGTCGTGGTGGCAGTGCAGGAGCCGGGGGGGAAACTGGGCCATCTGGAGGATGGACTGCTGCTGCTGGTGATGGTGGTGCTGGTGCTGCAGTACCATCTCCGGGCAGTCGGGGGCGCCAGAGCGCGCCCCTCGGGTCTGGACACCACCTGCGAGCCCTGCAGATGAGACAAGATGGCAATGAGCTGGCGGCCTGTGCTGGCCAAGGAGGTGCGGGTTCTTTGTATAAAGAGCAAGAGAAGGGGCGAGCAGGAAGAAAGAGGGGGGACAGAGAGAGGGGCAGGGCAGTGGGGGGACACGCAGGCCCAGCCCTGCCCAGGCGCGAGCACACCTCTGAGGATGGTCAGAGGGGGAGGGGGGACAGTGAGTCACCACAGGGTTTTTCCCACAGTCAGCGTGAGTCTGCGTCCGGGAAGCGGATAGGGGCGGGGGCGGCTGGATGACTGTGGGCACATGTGTGTTTGGTTAGTCAGAACGGGGCTGCCAGGCACGTCTCAGCTTTCAAACAGCAGCTCTGACCCCGGTCCTGCTCTCACACAGTCTCTCTGCCCCGCCAGCCTGACCAGACTGGACTGTAAGCACTGGACCTGCTGTCCTCCTGGTGTAAACGGCCCTGTGCCTCAACCACTGGACCAGCTGTCCTCCTGGTGTAAAAGGCCCTGTGCCTCAACCACTGGACCGGCTGTCCTCCTGGTGTAAACGGCCCTGTGCCTCAACCACTGGACCAGCTGTCCTCCTGGTGAAACAGCCCTGTGCCTCAACCACTGGACCAGCTGTCCTCCTGGTGTAACAGCCCTGTGTCTTTTCCACTGGACCGGCTGTCCTCCTGGTGTAACAGCCCTGGGCCTCAACCACTGGACCCGCTGTCCTCCTGGAGTAACAGCCCTGTGCCTCAACCACTGGACCAGCTGTCCTCCTGGAATAACAGCCCTGTGCCTCAACCACTGGACCAGCTGTCCTCCTGGAGTAACAGCCCTGTGTCTTAACCACTGGACCAGCTGTCCTCCTGGTGTAACAGCCCTGGGCCTCAACCTCTGGACCAGCTGTCCCCCTGGTGTAACAGCCCTGGGCCTCAACCTCTGGACCAGCTGTCCCCCTGGTGTAACAGCCCTGTGCCTCAACCACTGGACCAGCTGTCCTCCTGGAGTAACAGCCCTGTGTCTTAACCACTGGACCAGCTGTCCTCCTGGTGTAACAGCCCTGTGATCAGAGGAGAGATCTCAGACCCGAAGAAGGCTCCACAACCAAAGTGTTGTTTTCTTTCTTCTCCGTTCAGCATGGAATAAACCTCTTACTGGTACTTGTTCCATCAGAGGAGAGAGCCTACGCACACCAGCGCACACCTGACCGGACTGTGGACAAGCTCTGCTGTCGTCTCAGGTCCCAGAGGGCCGGACCACAGTGACTGCTGGGAGACTGGTTACTGAGCTGTGTTACCCAGGGAGCTGCTCCCAGGGGTCTCTGCCAAGCGGCCCAGCTCACTTCCTGCGCTGAGCCACTCTTGCACAGCACACCGCCAGCTCCGTGCTCTCCGACTCTTGATGATGCCACTGAATTTCTAAACAATTCGTAATCACCAATCGCTTTTTTTTTTCCTCTCCAGAGTTTTGAGTCACCAAAGCTAAAATCTCCTCTGACACCTGCACTGTCAGGACCGCAGCTCCTCGTCCACACTGCAGCCCACCAGAGGGAGGACTGGCGCAGCTCTTGCTCGCAAACTACTGGACTGTAGGGTTACAGTGTGACCCAGACTGGACCAGCGATCTCTGGACTGTAGGGTTACAGTGTGACCCAGACTGGACCGGTGATCTCTGGACTGTAGGGTTACAGTGTGACCCAGACTGGACCAGTGATCTCTGGACTGTAGGGTTACAGTGTGACCCAGACTGGACCAGTGATCTCTGGACTGTAGGGTTACAGTGTGACCCAGACTGGACCAGTGATCTCTGGACTGTAGGGTGACAGAGTGACCCGACCCAGACAGGACCAGCGATCTCTGGACTGTAGGGTGACACAGTGACCCGACCCAGACAGGACCAGCGATCTCTGGACTGTAGGGTGACAGAGTGACCCGACCCAGACTGGACCAGCGATCTCTGGACTGTAGGGTGACAGAGTGACCCGACCCAGACAGGACCAGCGATCTCTGGACTGTAGGGTGACAGAGTGACCCGACCCAGACAGGACCAGCGATCTCTGGACTGTAGGGTGACAGAGTGACCCGACCCAGACAGGACCAGCGATCTCTGGACTGTAGGGTGACAGAGTGACCCGACCCAGACAGGACATACACACGAACACTAACGCCCTCCTCACCTGGCAGCTCTCTTCTGTCAGCGGACGAGGGGCAGTCCTTCCTGAGCGCCCGCTCCAGTCCACAGAAGCGCCCCTCAGCCGGGCTGCCCGCCCCCCTCCGGCGGCCCAGGCCCGGGTTCCGGCTCAGGGCGCTGGCGAACAGGTTGGTGTGCGTGGGGGCCCCCTGGGGGGCCAGGGGCTCCTCTTCGCTGTCGGAGCCGGCGGCGGCGGCGGCGGGCGCAGAGCTGGGCGCCGAGGCGAAGGCGGAAGAGGCGCCCCCGGCCCCGTCCGCGGCCGAGGAGCCGGGGGGGCCGGCGTAGTCGCCGCCCAGGAGCCGGGGGCTGGACTCGGGGGTGCCGCCCCTGCGGACCCAGGGCTCCAGGTGGTGGTGGTGCCCGCGGGCGGCGGCGGGGGTCAGGTAGGGGGCGGCCAGGCAGCCGTGCCCCTCCTTGTGTTTGCAGCGCTCGGCCGAGGAGGAGGAGGACGAGGAGGGGGAGTTGGCGGCGGCGGCGGCGCCCTCCTTGCCGTAGCGGTAGCGGCGCAGGGAGTCCAGCGCGCCGGCCCCGCCCCCGGCCCCGCCCCCGGCCCCGCCCCCCGCGGCCCCCTCCTCGCCGCGCCGCTCGCGGTGCTTGTGCCGGTGCTTGTGCTTGTGCTCGTGCAGCCAGCCGTAGGACAGCTCGGGGGGCACGGCGGGGTACGCCAGCAGCGGGGAGCGCCCGGCCGCCCCCAGGAAGGCCTCCTGGCGCAGCAGCTTGTGTTTCTTCTTGTGGAACTTGGCGGGGTTGAGCAGCAGGTGGGGGGCGTGGTGCATGTAGGAGGGGGGCGGCCCCAGCGGGGAGGGGAAGGAGGGGGAGTGGGGCGGGGGCGGCGGCGGGGGCGGGGGGTGGGGGTACAGGGGCGGCGGGTAGCTGCGGTAGTAGCCCAGGCCCAGGGGCGCGGTGCCCAGGGCGGGCGTGGAGTAGGGCAGGCTGTAGGAGGGGTGGTAGAAGGGGAAGCCCAGGCCGTGCACGAAGGGCACCTCGGCCACGGCCTCGCGCAGCTTGGGCGGCCGGCCGCGCTTCTTCTTCAGGTCCGGCTTGCGCACGTAGTGCAGGGAGTCGCAGGGGTAGGCCGGGTGGGGCGAGTAGTAGCCGCTGAAGTTGATGCGGAAGATGGTGGGCAGGAGGTCCCGGGGCAGGTAGTGGTGGGGGGCGGCGGGGTGGCCCCCGGGGACCCCCGGGGCCCCCAGCCCCAGCCCCGCCGCCGGCCCCGGCAGCCCCCCCCCGCCGCCGCCGCCCAGGCCGCGGTGCGCGATGCGGACCTGGCCGAGCCGCGCGATGACGTCCTCCAGCTGGGCCAGGAAGTCGGGGTCCTGCCTCCGCGCGCGCAGCTGCAGGTACTTCCTCTTGCGCTTGCGCTTCTGCCGCTTCAGCTTCTCGTACCCGGGGCAGTCGTGGCCCCGCCGCTTGCACTTGTGCTTGTGCTTCTCCTTGTGGCTCAGCACCGCCGCCGCCGCCGCCGCCGTAGCGGGAGGTCCCGGGGCGGGCCGGTGGTGGCCCCGGGGCTCCGGGGAGGCCCCCGGCCCCAGCGGGGAGGGCGCGGGGGAGGGGCGGTCCAAGAGGACGGAGTGCCGCCGCCGGCGGGCCGCCAGCCCCGCCCCGCCCCCCGCGGGCATCCCCAGCGCCAGCCCCGCCCCCGAGCAGGGCCCCGCCCCCAGCCCGGCCCCGCCCAGCCCCGCCACGCCCTTCTCGGCGCGGTCGGAGGTGCTGTTGTTGTCGGTGCCGATGCCGCTGTCGCTGGGCACGGTCTCCTCGCTGTGCGACTCGCTGACGGGGGAGGGCGTGGCCTCCTTCAGCTCGGCCAGGTGCGCGGGGGAGGTGGGCAGCAGGGCCGGCGGGGGCGGCGACAGCTTGCGGTAGTGGTAGTGGTGCCGGTAGTGGTGGTGGGCCCGGCAGGACTTCTTCAGCGGGCCCAGCAGGGAGGGGGCCAGGGGCGAGGCGGGCCCCAGGGCGCCCAGGGGGCGGGGCGAGGCCGAGGGCGGGGGCAGCTGGAAGGCGTGGCCGCAGTGCGGGTGCGGCAGGAAGTGCACGGCGCCCGGCTCCACGAAGCCCGCGTCGCTGCTGACGGGGCTCTGCCCGCCGCTGGCCCCCGACGACTGGGAGAAGGAGGGGGAGGGCAGGACCTCGGGCGCGGAGGCCGGCGGGGGCTGGGAGGCGCAGGAGGCCGGGGAGGAGGCCGAGGCCGAGCCCGAGGACGGGGGCAGGAAGGAGTCGGGCGCCGCGCTGGCCTTCGGCTTGCGCCCGCGCCGCTTGCCCATGTAGATGGTCCCCTTCTTGCTGACGTTGATCTGCTGGCCCAGCTTGCCGCCGAAGGTGGCGGCCAGGGAGGAGAGGGGGGAGCCCTGGCGGGAGAGCGCCGCCCCGGAGTCACACTGCCCCAGCCCGCCCCCTGGCCCTGCTCCTCCTCCTCCTCCTCCTCCTCCTCCGCTGCCGCTGCCGCCGCCGCCTGCCCCCGCTCGCGAGGGGCCGCCCCCCGACCCGGCGCCCGCGCCCCTGGGCCCCGGCCCGAGCAGGATCTGGTTGAGCAGCCGCCTGCGCTTCAGCGTCTTCATCTTGTTGATCTTGCGGATGATGGTCTTCATCAGCAGCTGGCCGTTGCCCTTCCTGCGGAACCGGCGCTCCGCCTCGGGCCCCTCGTCCGGCCCCCCGCCGCCGCTGCAGCCCTCGGGGTCCAGCGTCGGGGGCTGCCCCTCCTGGGGCAGCGTGGGAGGCAGCCGCTTGGGGCGCCCCCGCTTCCGGGGCAGCGGTTTCGGGGGGTGCAGGTCGATCTCGGGCTGCAGCACGGGGGGGTCCTGCTCCTCCTTGCTCTTCAGCAGGGAGAAGACCTTGGAGGGCGGGATCTTGAGGGGGCGGTGGGGCGGGGGGCCCTCCAGGCGAGGCATCTTGGATTTGGGGCGCCCGCGCTTCTTGGGGGGCATGAAGAGCTGGCGGGGGGGGGAGGAGGACGAGTGGGCGCTGATGGGGTTCGGGGGGCGCCCCACGGGCCGGGGCTTGGGGGGCGGCGAGTCGGGGGGCCGCAGGAGGGGGCTCTGGAGCTTGCGCAGCTTGGGGAGCGGGGCGTCCCCTCCCTCGCCCGCCTCGTCCTCGGAGGTGTCCCTGTGGGGGCGCGGGGGGGCCCGTGTCCACCGCGGCCGCCGGCCCTTGCGCTTCTTCAGCGGCTTGCAGTCCTGCGCCAGGGGGCGGGGCAGGGCGGCGGCCAGGGGGGCGGGGCTGGGCTTCAGGGCGAGGGAGGGCGGGGGCGCCGCGGCGACGGCCGCCAGCGGGGGCGGGGGCAGCTGCTGCTGCTGCTGCTGCTGATGCCTTTCGCCGCCGGGAGTCTCAGCCGCCGTCGCCACGGCGATGCCAGCGCCGTGCCTGGGGCTCCTCTTGCACGGGCTGCCGCTGCCACACCTGCCACTGCCCCCAAAGGGCAGCACCCGGCACTCCTGCTTGTCCCCCGGGGGCGCAGGCGGGGGGCACCTGGTGCTCAGGTCGCGAGGAAAGTCCCGGTCTCTTTCGGGGGCCTCCGGGATGTGGGGGATCCCGCGGCTGGGGGTCGGAGGGAGCGCCGGCGGCCGGCGGCTGCATGTCTCTGGGCCGGAGGAGGAGCCTGACGAGGGGCAACAGGAAATGAGCACCGGCGGCTTGACAGCGGTGCTGATGCTGCTGCTGTTGTTGTTGTTGCTGTTGCCGCCAGCAGCGGAGGCGGCCGTCGCCGCGGCGACGCCCTCCCTCCCCCGTTCGCCCCCGCCCTCGCCGGGCTCGCCGGGCTCCTTCCTGGGGGGGGCGGAGAACTTCTCCAGCACGCTGTCCCGGCCCTGCCGGGCCCCGGGTGGGCGGCCGGGGGTCCGCAGCAGCGACAGGGCCCCCAGCTCGGCCGCGCCCGCGGGGGGGTCGGCGCGGGGCAGGTCCCTGGGGGTCGCGGGGTGGCCGGAGGGGGCAGCCCCCCCGGGGGGGGCCGGCGGGGGCGAGAGGGGCTTGCGGATCTTGGCCTTGGAAGACTTGGAGGGGGGGCAGGTGGCGATGAGCTGCGCCAGTTTCTCGGTCACCGTGGGCGCCCCCCCGTTCAGCAGCGTCCTCTCGCGCGACCCCTCGGGCTGGGGGGACACGGCCTTCGCAGGCGGGAGGCCGTCCGGCTTGAGGTCCTGGGCGAGAGGCGCGGGGGGCCCGGCCGCGGGCGGGGCGGGGGGCAGGCCGGCCGGCGGGGCAAGCTTGTCTTGGGGGGGCAGCTTGCCGTCTCCCTCCGTCCGCTGCTGGCTGGGGGGTCTCTCGGCACTCTGCTCCACCTTCGCCTCCGACTTGCGCGCCAGTTTCGGGGGAGCCTGTGGGGGACACAAGCAGGGTTACTGCTGACCTCCCTCGCAGCCCCCTGCTGTCGTCTGGAGGAGAGAGGGGGAGGAGCGGAGAGAGGAGAGAGAAGAAGGGAGAGAGGGAAAGTAGAGAGGAGAAGAGAGAGAGCAAGAAAAATGGGGAAAGACATAGAAGAGGGATTCTCACCCGTTTGGGCAGGACGCTGGCAGCCAGGGGCCCAGGGACAGATGTTGGGGGCATAGGGGTGGCCACGGAGGAGCAGGGGGGCGGCGGTGGCACGCTGGGGGCGGGACTGTGAGCCCTGTCGTCTGTGGGCACGGCTCTGGGCAGCCCGTGGCTGACGCCCCGCCCGGTCGCCCGGGGGCCCCGGCCCTGCCTGACGGAGGTCTTGATCGCGGGCCGGCACACGTAGTTCTCCAGGATCTTGGGCGGCTTCTTCATGCGCTTGGCCTGCAGCCCGATCTTCAGCTTCACGTTGCCCTCCGAGAAGTTGGTCTCCTTGATGGAGAACTGCTGCGGCTGCTGCTCGCTGCCGCCCCCTGTGGCAGCCTCCGGTACTGCGCCCGGCTCCCCTCGGCTCTCCCGCTCCTCCTCCTTCCCGCCCAGCCCCTCCTTCTCCTGCTCCCCCGGCGGCGCGGCCGGGGGCGGGGGCGGGCCCTCGGGGGCGGCGGCAGGCCCCCCCGGGCTCCTCTGCTCCATGCGCGAAGCTGGGGGGGGGCTGTCGCTGTGGACAGGGCGAGGGGGAGCCGGTCCCAGGCCGCAGGACAGCTGTCGGTCTTGGGAGGGGGGAGAGGGGGAGGGAGGGAGGGAGGGGGAGGGGGGCCGAGGTCTCCCTCTCGCGGGGTCTCTGCTCTCGGCCACACCAGACAGACAGGCAGGCAGACGGACCAGCAGCCCCACGGCAACCTGCAATGACAAGGGGGGGGGGGGGGGAGAGATGGAGAGGGGGGAGTGAGAGACCCCCCAAGGAGCCCTGCACACCAGAGGTCCGCTACCCGGTCCGGGTCGGTTTCCCACGGACAGCTTCGGGCTCGGGTTCGGGTCTGTCTTTTGAAAAGCGAAAACGAATTATTCCGACTCCATGCTGTAAGTTTGTTTCAACGAGAAGACGTTCGTATCTCGTGTCTGTATGTCACTTGTACAATAAACACCCGTCTGCTGGCCTGTGAGGCGCGAGGACGCGGAGGGTAGGTAGAACCAGTCAGGCCTGCGGGGATCTTCGCTGGGCTGACAGCGCGCGCGGGTTGAGCAGGCGCCTACCGCGGTAATCAGCCGTTTCCCCACTTCCAGACGGACTACAGGTCTACAGCACACCAGCCTGCCTCTCCACTGCCCACAGCAGCCCAGCAGGGCAGCGTGAAACTGTGTCCGTGAGAGCCCGCCTGCGTGCCTGTGTGTCCACTCCCTCGAGAGTGACCGATTCCGGGTTCAGGGTTCAAATCTGGCAGTACCATTCAGGCTCGGCCGGGTCGGGTCTCAAGGCCTCGGGTACGGTACCTCTACGGCACACACAGTTCTGTAAACACATCCCCCATGTGCAGAGACAAACTCCTAACACTGTGCAGGGCTGAATGAGGCCAATACCCATTACTAATCAATATACAGCAGAGAGCAATCAAGTACTGGGCACTCCTGAGAAACACTGACCAGAGCTCCTTCCAGCACAAGGCCCTGCTGAGCCCAGAGAAGAGCCCCTCAGCCAGCTGGTCCTGAAGCTCACTGACACCAGCCAGCCTCAGCAACACCAGTCACAGTCAAGCAATCACAGCACAAGCCTGGGACACACACACAACACAACACAAACTGGAATGTTACAGGACCCTAAACAGACAGTACACACAAGCTGAGTATCTGACCCGGGTAAGAGACAGCAAAGAGAAACAGACCCTGACCAGTACAGACTCACTGACCACAGCCTGGACAGAGAAACTGGACACAGACAGACCTGGCTGATCCTGAGAGGATATAATCACTGTCCACAGTCTGTCCACAGACACTGGACACAGACAGACCTGGCTGATCCTGAGAGGACAGACTCACTGACCACAGTCTGTCCACAGACACTGGACACAAGCAGACCTGGCTGTCCAGAGAGGATATAATCACTGACCACAGTCTGTCCACAGACACTGGACACAGGCAGACCTGGCTGTCCAGAGAGGACAGGCTGTGCTCCCACAGAGACAGAGATGCACTTTCTGCTGCACAGTGAGAAATACTCTGGGATTAGACAAACATTCTTCCCTAAAATAACCAACCTTATCCCTGAGTTCCCACACCTGTCGGAACCAGAACAGCTCCCAGTCCTACTGGGAGAGGAAACTCACTCGAGCTTCAGCCCAGTGTGTGATCTCCTGTCACAGAGCTGACCACACAGGCTCGAGACAACACAGTGCTCATGCCACAGAGCTCACCACAACAGGAGACCAGAACAAAGGTAATTTCAAACACACACACAACTCCGCTAACTGTCCCTGACTGGACTCACGTTTCTGTTGTTTGTTGCTCCTGAGTTTCTGTGTTTATGTGTTGATGTTTCATTAATTAAAGAGCACACATTGAAAATTACTATTTCATTGCACTTGTGCATATGAGAAAGTACAGAACTGGACAGTGGAGATGGTACACACTCACACACAAAACTACAGTAACTGTCCCTGAGTGGACAGTGGAGACAACAAACGCACACACAGACTGTCCAGAGCAAACATTACACACACAAAACTACAGTAACTGTCCCTGACTGGACAGTGGAGACAGCACACACACACAGACTGGACAGTGGAGACAGCACACACACAGCTACAGTACAGACTGGACTTTCAAATATAGTGGAATGTTAAAAAGGCAGAAGGACACTGCGGAATACTAGAATACAATTATAATAAAACTAATTTACTGTGAAAAACATTTAAAATCTATAAATGCACTATAATGTAGCAAATCCGTACTAAAGCTGCACTTATACTGCAATAATGAAGAAAACCTGTAATAAAGCAACATCTGAATTATACTATTTGGCAGTACAACTGTAATACAGCTGCAATTACACCACTGCAACTATACTGAACTCTGAGACCGGAAGACAGAAGTACATAATATTGAAACTAAGTTCTTAGTGTCTGATGAATTCTTGTCAGGAATCTTTAATACAACTGTGAAGCAAACTCAAACAACGATCTATCTTGAATATTACCAGACTACTAGATACACAAACGGATCTCAAAACCTGGCAATAACAACATAGGACCCAACATTGAAATAGAAACAGGTGCCGCTGATGGCTGTCTCTGCACTGAGCACACAGGACCAATACTGAGAGACAGACAGGTCTAACTTATGGGACTGTCACTGCACCGAAAACACAGTGAGCACACAGGACCAATACTGAAAGACAGACAGGTCTCACTGATGGGATTGTCACTGCACTGAGAACACAGGACCAATACTGAGAGACAGACAGGTCTAACTGATGGGACTGTCACTGCACTGAGACAGACAGGTCTAACTGATTGGACTGTCACTGCGCTGAAAACACAGGACCAATACTGAGAGACAGACAGGTCTAACTGATGGGACTGTCACTGCACTGAAAACACAGTGAGCACACAGGACCAATACTGAAAGACAGACAGGTCTCACTGATGGGGTTGTCACTGCACTGAGAACACAGGACCAATACTGAGAGACAGACAGGTCTAACTGATGGGATTGTCACTGCACTGGGAACACAGGACCAATACTGAGAGACAGACAGGTCTCACTGACAGGACTGTCACTGCACTGAGAGACAGACAGGTCTAACTGATGGGACTGTCACTGCACTGAGCACACAGTACCAATACCGAGAGACAGACAGGTCTAACTGATGGGACTGTCACTGGACTGAAAACACAGTGAGCACACAGGACCTGAGCACACAGGACCAATACTGAAAGACAGACAGGTCTCACTGATGGGACTGTCACTGCACTGGGAACACAGGAACAATACTGACAGAGACAGACAGGTCTCACTGATAGGATTGTCACTGCACTGGGAACACAGGACCAATAACACAGGACCAATACTAAGAGACAGACAGGTCTCACTAACAGGACTGTCACTGCACTGAGAGACAGACAGGTCTAACTGATGGGAACATCACTGCACTGAGAGACAGACCGGTCTAACTGATGGGACTGTCACTGCGCTGAAAACACAGAAACAATACTGACAGTGACAGACAGGTCTCACTGATGGGAACCTCACCGCACTGAGCACAGAGAACCAATACTGACAGAGACAGACAGATCTCACTGATGGGATTGTCACTGCACTGAGCACACAGGACCAATACTGAGAGACAGACAGGTTTAACTGACAGGAACATCACTGCACTGAGAGACAGACAGGTCTAACTGATGGGACTGTCACTGCACTGAAAACACAGTGAGCACACAGGACCAATACTGAGAGACAGACAGGTCTCACTGTTGGGACTGTCACTGCACTGAAAACACAGTGAGCACACAGGACAAATACTGAGAGACAGACAGGTCTCACTGATGGGACTGTCACTGCACTGGGAACACAGGACCAATACTGAGAGACAGACAGGTCTCACTGATGGGAACATCACTGCACTGAGAACACAGGACCAATACTGGGAGATAGACAGGTCCCCAAGAGAGGGAGAGAGGGAGAGCTGTGCAGGATTGCCGAGAGAGAGACCTTTGCGGGACTGCAGAAAGAGAGACAGCTGTGCGGGATTGCCGAGAGAGAGAGAGAGACAGCTGTGCGGGATTGCCGAGAGAGAGAGACAGCTTTGCAGAACCGCAGAAAGAGAGACAGCTGTGCAGGATTGCCGAGAGAGAGAGACAGCTTTGCAGAACCGCAGAAAGAGAGACAGCTGTGCAAGACCACTGAGAGAGAGAGACAGCTGTGAGGGAGCACTGAGAGAGAGAGACAGCTGTGCAGGATTGCCGAGAGAGAGAGACAACTTTGCGGGACCGCAGAAAGAGAGACAGCTGTGCAGGACCACTGAGAGAGAGAGACAGCTGTGGAGGATTGCAGAGAGAGAGACAGCTTTGCGGGACTGCAGAAAGAGAGACAGCTGTGCAGGACCACTGAGAGAGAGAGACAGCTGTGAGGGAGCACTGCTGTGAGGGAGCACTGAGAGAGAGAGACAGCTATGCAGGATCAATGACAGACAGACAGGAGTGTGGGACCACTGAGGGACAGACAGACAGTGTGAGGGAGACAGAGAGAGGGGAGAGTGCAGAGGCAGGAAGCACAGAAACAGAGCAGCCTGACACGGTGAGGAGAGAGAGATGTAGTAAACAGCACAGACCCCCCCTCTCCTCCCCTCTCTGCACACGCTGTCCTGTGAAATTCAGATACGCCACAACACCCCGGCGCTCAGGTCTGCAGCCGGAGGACAGCCCTCAGACCGCGCCACTGTACGCCTCCCCGGTCCACTCCCCCTTCCTGCCGAACGGCCATGGCACCAGCAGACCCCCGGCCGGCCCGCTGACCCCCGCGAGGTCCGGAGCACGGGGATTCTGTGCGCACACGCACGCTGGTCTTGTTACCACGTTTCCCCTGTACACCTGTCCACGCGTGACGCCTCCCCCCGCCCCCCACCACCTTGCACACTCGGGTGGAGGAGGCCGGGCCGATCCGGCTCGAGCCCCGCACCTGCCCCGCGACCCCCGGCGGGGTGGCGGTGACGTCACTGCGCCGTGGGGCCACTGTGAAAAGAGTTTCGCGGCCCCGCGTGGGGCGCCTGCTCCTGTCAGGAATGACTCCGCTCACTGTCACGGCTGCAGCGTCCCGCAAGAGTTCGCAATTTTTCCTTGCGTGGCTATACTACCACGGACGACAGCGGACGTCGGACGACGCAGCCACCATCCCTGCCCCGCGACCCGTGTTTTATCCACACGGAAATCAGGGCCAGGGGTGCTGGCAGCCGCGAGTGAGCGGACCGCTCGCCCGCACTCCCATCTCGGACCCGGACCCGGAAGGCCCCCCAAAACCAGGAGGTGGGCGACCCCCTTCGCCAGGCGTGAGGCGCTCCGCCCCGGCGCTTCCCCGCTCTCCGGACCCTCCGGCGGTGCCCGGTAGGCGGGGGGGGTGGGGAGAGCAGGCTTGCCCCGCTGGGTCACTCCTCTCGGACCCGGACGGGGCGCTGAGCCGGCCGCCTGGTCCCCCGCTCCACAGTCCAGAGCGCACACTGGCGAAAACAAGTCGCATCGTCCGACAAAACGCGCCGCCTCGTACGTTTCTCTCCGGGCGCAGGGACACGTATGTTTACTGTCTTAATCCCAGCCTGCCCAGCTCCTCGTAAAATGAGGCTACACAGGTAATAACCAGGACTCGGGCTGCTTACGGCGCAGTCCGCGAACAAGCGCCGCTGCCAGGAGGTGAGCAGCAAAGAGGGCTCGTCAAGGGCTACAAATATCCAGATATTTCTTAAATCTGCGTCCCCGACCACATTTTTACCTCGTTTCCAAATCCGAGCGGCGTTCACATTATCAATCCAGCGCCGTCTGAATTAACATCCTCCCATCTGACGGGCTCTGGAAATAATGGCAAAAGACGGCGGCGGTAACAAATCCGGGCTTGATGGGTTATTTTTTTTTCCCCCCACAAATTCCCGGGTTCGGCCCGGAAAGATGCGCGTCCGAGTCGGTGGGACAAGCCCAGGCGGAGGGGGCTCGGCGATCCGGCCGGAGCCACGCAGACACTGTCAGACCCGGGCGCCTCGCCGTCCGAAGAGCCTTCAGCACGAAAATCCCCAATTCCCGCAGAAACACGAGTCATCCGGGAGAGATCCCGGGATAGGCGCAGAAATCCTGGCGTGGCGCTGCCTCACCCTCTGTCCTCTCCCGGTCCCTCCTGCGTCTCGCAGGGACGGCTGGGGTCTGTCATGTTCCGAAGGATTTGGGTATCGTCGGGGCTTTTTTTCCGCTGTCCAACCTTCAATTGGTCCGTGGGCTCGGGTGTGTGTGCGTGTCTGTATATGTATGTGTCGCGTTGTGCGTGGATTTATCTGCGTGTGTGTCCGACAGCTTCTGTTATTCTTGATCCGAATTTCTTCATAGAAAAGGCAAAACTCACCCAAACCAGGAGAGGGTGGGGGGGGGGGGGGGACAACAAAACCCCCACCGACAACAGCGAAAGTCACCACCACGCATACACATACACACACACCCCCCCAAAGAAACTGAAAACGCTGATTGGGGGCACAGAAAAGGCAGCGAAAACGAGCAGCGAAACAAAATGGCGGCCGCGCTGTCGAGCAGCCCCGAAATGGATCTCCCCTCCTCCTCCTCCTCCTCCTCCGGCGCTTAGCGGTCTCCGCCGTGTCTCTCGCCCGCTCCCGGAGTCCCGATCCGGGCTTCCATCTCCGAACCGGGCCCGTGTCCTCGTCGTCTCCCCCTCTCTCTCTCTCTCTTTCTCGCCTCACACTCACGGCACCGGCGCGACCCGCATTTGAAAAAAAGCAGAGGCCGGCATCGGCGGATCGGGATCGATCCTGTCAATACGAGTCCGGGGATTTCTCGGTCAAAGAGGCCGGGGGGGCGGTGTGTGAGTGTTGTGTGTCTGGTGGGGGGGGGGAGGGAGGGGGTACACATACACATACGAGCGCTGTCTGTCCCTCGTTTTTTTTTCGAAATTATTTATTTATTTAGCCCAGCCAAGATGGAATCTCGCATTCCCAGGATGCTGTTCGGGAATGTTCTGCGCTGTCTGGGAGACGAGAGAGAGAGAGAGGGAGGGAGGAATCCTAGCGTGGAAAGTCTCTCCCTCTCTCACACACACGCACGTGTTCTTGCCCCCCAAATATTTATGTATTTCCCCCAAAAAACACGCACCAGAGGATCGTGGCACCCTCCCCTTCACCCTGCGGGCCCGTGGGCACCTTGCGCGTCGTTCCTCGCGCAGAAAACAAACAAGCCCAGGCTCTCCGCGACGCGAGGGAGGGGAGGGTCGCTCCCCAACTGCGCAGGCTCCATGCCCCCAACTCCCACCCCCGCTCTCGGGTAACTCTTCCCCAAACAAAGATGGCGGCACCCATGAGGAAAACACCGTGACCTGTCTTGAGGTTAGCGGAGGATATTTTTTTCTTAACGCAGGGGCTGACTAGGAAGCCCACAGGGCCCCGGAGTGCGACTGATAAAGCTGTGACGGTGTTTTCTTTGATCTGAAAGGAGTGCGACCTTTAGGTAAGGATTTTCGAGAGAATGGATGTTCCTCTGCCTCCGCGCTGTTTCTGCAGTCCGGACGCCTCTGAAAGCATCACCGGAGGATTTAAGAGCGGTCTGGTGAAAAGCAGCCCTATCGGCACCGCCAGTTCACACCTCTGCGTGCTGTATCCACGCAGGGCACGGGAACAGCTTGCGCGGGTGCGGCGATCCGTCTGACCCGCTGTCATGGTTGCCGGTGAGCCGGAGTTGCTCCCGGGTCCGACTCGCGTGTGCGCCAGGCTGCCTTGCTCCTTGGGGTCACCCCACGCGGTGTGTGCGTGTATACTGCGAGCGTGTTCAGCGGTGGACAGCGTTCCACGCGTGCCACCTCTCCGGCTGGTCTTTCCTGTAAATAGGGCCGAGCAGGGGGCAGTCCAGCCCAAGTGCCAGAGCGCCCCCTAGAGGCCGTGTCGGGAGAATAACCCTTGTCTCCGTCTCTGTCCAGATCATGGCTCTGTCCAGGCTGAGCCGGGCCCTGGGCCGCCCGCTGACCGCGAGTGTCTGGCCTTCCTCGCGAGGCCCGCTGGGCGTTGCCGTGGAAACCGAGCCCCGCTCGCTGGCCATGCCCCAGGCCGCCGGGAGCCGCGCGGTCCAGCTGCAAGCCGCCAGTCCGGCAGAGGCAGCGGCCGGTGGCGGCCGGGCCATCTTCAGAACCTCGGAGGCGGACCCGGTGAGTGGCGCCGGTCCGGTGACAGGGCGGCGCTGGCGTCCGATTCCCTGACTGACGGTGTTCCTGTCCGCACAGGGCCAGCACTCCGAGCGGCACGCCGGCCAGTTCTACACACTGCCCCCCGCAGAGGTGAAGACCCTGTTCCCCCACGGCCTGCCACCCCGCTTCCAGCAGCAGGTACAGAGTCTGGGGCTGTGTGTCTGTCCAGGGTGTGAGTGTGTCTGTCCAGTGTGTGAGTGTGTCTGTCCAGGGTGTGAGTCTATACAGTGTGTGAGTGTGTCTGTCCAGTGTGTGAGTCTATACAGTGTGCGAGTGTCTGTCCAGTGTGTGAGTGTCCTGGGTGTGTCAGTCCAGTGTGCGAGTGTGTCTGTCCAGTGTGTGTGTCTATACAGTGTGCGAGTGTGTCTGTCCAGTGTGTGAGTCTATACAGTGTGCGAGTGTGTCTGTCCAGTGTGTGAGTGTCCTGGGTGTGTCAGTCCAGTGTGCGAGTGTGTCTGTCCAGGGTGTGAGTCTATACAGTGTGCGAGTGTGTCTGTCCAGTGTGTGAGTCTATACAGTGTGCGAGTGCCTCTGTCCAGTGTGTGAGTCTATACAGTGTGCGAGTGTGTCTGTCCAGTGTGTGAGTGTCCTGGGTGTGTCAGTCCAGTGTGCGAGTGTGTCCAGTGTGTGTGTCTATACAGTGTGCGAGTGTGTCTGTCCAGTGTGTGAGTCTATACAGTGTGCGTCTATCCAGTGTGCATGTCCTTACAGTGTGCGAGTGTGTCTGTCCAGTGTGTGTGTCTGTCCAGTGTGTGAGTCTGTCCAGTGTGCGAGTGTGTCTGTCCAGTGTGTGAGTGTCCTGGGTGTGTCAGTCCAGTGTGCGAGTGTGTCTGTCCAGTGTGTGTGTCTATACAGTGTGCGAGTGTGTCTATCCAGTGTGCATGTCCTTACAGTGTGCGAGTGCCTCTGTCCAGTGTGTGAGTGTCCTGGGTGTGTCTGTCCAGTGTGCGAGTGTGTCTGTCCAGTGTGCATGTCCTTACAGTGTGCGAGTGTGTCTGTCCAGTGTGCGAGTCTATACAGTGTGCGAGTGTGTCTCTGCAGTGAGCGTCTCTGTCCAGCGTGCGAGTGTCACTGCAGCGTGCGAGTGTGTCTGCAGTGAGCTGCACCTGTATTCACAGTCTCTCTCTCTCTCTCAGATCCAGACGTTCAATGAGGCGTGTGTGATGGTGCGGGAACCGGCGCTGGAGCTGATTGGATACCTGAAGCGGGCCGATTACTCCCAGCTCAGCCTGCGCTACGTGCTCTGTATCCTGCACTACCCCCCGGCACAGACAGGGGGAGCTCTGACACTCTCACTGGTGCTGCCCCTGTGCTGTCCGGCTCCTGTTTCTGCCCCAGTGTTGCTGCCACTGTACTGTCTATCTCCTGTTTTTACCCCAGTGTTGCTGCCCCAGTGCTGTTCAGTCCCTGTTTCTGCCCCAGGATAGCCCAGTCCCTGTTTCTGCCCCAGTGTTGTTGCCCCTGTGCAGTTCAGTCCCTGTTTCTACCCCAGTGTTGCTGCCCCAGTGCTGTTCAGTCCCTGTTTCTGCCCCAGGATAGCCCAGTCCCTGTTTCTGCCCCAGTGTTGTTGCCCCTGTGCAGTTCAGTCCCTGTTTCTACCCCAGTGTTGCTGCCCCTGTGCTGTTCGGTCTCTGTTGCTGCCCCAGTGCCCTGAGCGGCCGGTGTGCCTTTCCTTGACCGCTGTGTGTGAGATGGGGAGAAGGGCAGTGGGAAGACTCTGTCTCTGTGTCACGCTCTGCACTACTGCAGCTCACAGGGATGGGTGATCCTGCACGTTCCTGATGGTGAGAGCTCTGCTGCGCGCCGCTCGCCCTCTCTCACTCTCACACTGCACACATACTCTTCTCACACTCTCACTCCCTCACACTGCGCACACCCCCACTATTCCTGCATCACTCTCTCACCACACACCCTCACTGCTGTGGTACCTCCTACACCACACACACACTCTCTCACTCTGTGCACACCCCCACTACTCCTGTATCGCTCTCTCACCCTCACTGCAGTGGTACCTCTCTCACCACACACACCCCCACTCTCTCACCACACACCCTCACTGCTCTGAAACCTCTTACACCACACACACACACTCTCTCACCACACATCACACTCACTGCTCCTGTGCCCATCTCACTGCAGACACCCTCACTCTCCCTCTCTCCCTGTCTCCCTGCCAGCTCACCTCTGGGTGAAGAATTGCCGTGAACTCTTACCCTCCTCTTCCCGCCCCTCTCGCTTCGATCAGCCAATCCAGGCCTCGCAGTGGCTTCGCAACTTCCGGGTCACCAACGAGCGCTTCCTGTCGCAGGTATAGCATCTATATTTCAGAATAATTCCTTACACGTACACGGCACATGTCTGGACACTCCACTCAAAGCGCTTTACGGGTCGCGGGGACCCCCCTCCACCAGGGTGCAGCCCCACCTGGACGATCCGATGGCAGCCATGGTGCACCAGTACACTCCCAACACACCAGCTCTCAGTGGGGAGGAGAGCAGAGTGATGAAGCCAGTTCAGAGAGGGGGGTTATTAGGAGGCCATGATGGGTAAAGGCCAGGGGGAACACCCCTACTCTTTTCGAGAAACGCCCTGGGATTTTTAATAACCACAGACAGGACCTCGGTTTTATGCCACATCTGAAGGTTGGCACCATTTTTTACAGTATAGTGTCCCCGTCACTATAATGGGGTATTAGGACCCACACAAAGTGCCCCCTACTGGCCCCACTAACAGCTCTTCCAGCAGCAGCCTTAGCTTTCCCAGGAGGTCTCCCACCCAGGTACTGGCCAGGCTCACACTGCTGCTGTGAGCTGCTGGCTGCTGGTGTAGGACAGGACAGGCAGGGCTGTGGTTCCCACCTGTCACACCCCCCCTCTTCCCTTCTGGGCAGATCAAGACGACTCGGCGGTACGTGTGGAGTAAGAGGGAGAGCACCGACGCCGGCCGGCCACTAGGGGAGCTGGTGGACCAGGTGAGGCTGGGGTACCCCGTGGGGCAGCTGGGGGGGGGGGGACAGCGTGCGGGACGAGCTGAGCGAGCAAGCTCTCTCTCTCTCTCTCTCTCTCTCTCTCTCTCTCTCTCTCTCTCTCTCTCTCCCCGCACCGCAGGGCCTGACCCGCGTCAAGAGCAGCAGCGACGTGGCCTCCGCCCTGATGAGGGAGCTGCGCGGCCAGTGTGGGGGCGGGGCGTTCCGGCTGGCGGTGGCGGTGGACGGGGTCAACGCGCTCTGGGGCCGCACCGCGCTGCGCAAGGAGGACAAGAGCCCGGTACGGCCCTCCCCCCCCCCCCTCTTCCGTGCCCCACTCCTCTCCTCCTGCCCCCGACCGCGGCGTTTGAACCCTCGCCTCTCTCTCCCCAGGTGGCCCCCGAGGAGCTGACCCTGGTCCACAACCTGAGGAAGATGCTCAGAAATGACTGGGTGAGCGCTGAGCACTTCGCATTGTCTTCACTCTGAATTCAGATCCCATTCCCACTGGATTCACACGGCATTCAGATCCCATTCCCACTGGATTCACACGGCATTCAGATCTCCTTCCCACTGGATTCACACGGCATTCAGATCCCATTCCCACTGGATTCACACGGCATTCAGATCTCATTCCCCCAGGATTTATACGGCATTCAGATCCCATTCCCCCGGGTTTCACACCATCTTTGCTGTGAATTCGGATCCCGTTCACACTGGATTCACATTGGCTCCGAAATCCGTTTTGATGTTAACGGTGTAAAAGATAATTCTTATTGAATTGAAGTAAAATGTATTCACCCTGCCTTTAGTCAGGATTCACACTGAATTTAGTTTGGTTTTAAACTTGAAATTGAAATTGATGCAGTGCTGATACTGGATCTCTCTCTGTCCCTTCAGTGCGGAGGGGCTGTCATCACCACGGTGACCCACACTGGCTCACTCTACACCCCCCGGTCCGCATACCTGCCCCAAGAGCTCCTGGGAAAGGTCAGAGGTCACTCTTGCGTTTTCAGACCTGCCTCTCGGGTGAGCACGGAGGCCAGGGGAGCTGACCGTGTCTGTCCTCTCCCGCTCTGTCCTCCAGGAGGGGTTCGAGGCCCTGGAGCCCTTCGTCCCCGTGCCAGTGTCCGTGTACAGCCAGAAGGAGTTCGAGAGCTGCTATCAGTACTACCTCGACCGGCGCTGGTTACAGCACCCACACAGTACGCCCCGCCTGCCGCTGGCGTGACCCCACGAGTGTGTGTGTGCAGGATGTGCAGGGTGTGAGTGTGTATGCAATGTGGATGGTATTTCTTCCCTGACTCTGTGTGTGTGCAGTGTGGCTGGTGTCTCTTCCCTGGCTGTGTGTGCAGTGTGTGAGTGTGTGTGCAGTGTGGCTGGTGTCTCTTCCCTGGCTGTGTGTGCAGTGTGTGAGTGTGTGTGCAGTGTGTCAGTGTGTGTGCAGTGTTGCTGGTGTCTCTTCCCTGGCTGTGTGTGCAGTGTGTGAGTGTGTGTGCAGTGTTGCTGGTATCTCTTCCCTGGCTGTGTGTGCAGTGTGTGAGTGTGTGTGCAGTGTTGCTGGTGTCTCTTCCCTGGCTGTGTGTGCAGTGTGTCAGTGTGTGTGCAGTGTTGCTGACATCTCTTCCCTGGCTGTGTGTGCAGTGTGTCAGTGTGTGTGCAGTGTTGCTGGTGTCTCTTCCCTGGCTGTGTGTGCAGTGTGTCAGTGTGTGTGCAGTGTTGCTGGTATCTCTTCCCTGGCTGTGTGTGCAGTGTGTGAGTGTGTGTGCAGTGTTGCTGGTGTCTCTTCCCTGGCTGTGTGTGCAGTGTGTCAGTGTGTGTGCAGTGTTGCTGACATCTCTTCCCTGGCTGTGTGTGCAGTGTGTCAGTGTGTGTGCAGTGTTGCTGGTGTCTCTTCCCTGGCTGTGTGTGCAGTGTGTCAGTGTGTGTGCAGTGTTGCTGGTATCTCTTCCCTGGCTGTGTGTGCAGTGTGTGAGTGTGTGTGCAGTGTTGCTGGTGTCTCTTCCCTGGCTGTGTGTGCAGTGTGTGAGTGTGTGTGCAGTGTTGCTGGTATCTCTTCCCTGGCTGTGTGTGCAGTGTGTCAGTGTGTGTGCAGTGTGGCTGGTGTCTCTTCCCTGGCTGTGTGTGCAGTGTGTGAGTGTGTGTGCAGTGTGGCTGGTGTCTCTTCCCTGGCTGTGTGTGCAGTGTGCAGTGTGCAGTGTGCAGTGTGCAGTGTGTGAGTGTGTGAGTGTGTGAGTGTGTGAGTGTGTGAGTGTGTGAGTGTGTGAGTGTGTGAGTGTGTGAGTGTGTGTGCAGTGTGTGAGTGTGTGTACAGTGTTGCTGGTATCTCTTCCCTGGCTGTGTGTGCAGTGTGTGAGTGTGTGTGCAGTGTGGCTGGTGTCTCTTCCCTGGCTGTGTGTGCAGCGTGTGAGTGTGTGTGCAGTGTTGCTGGTGTCTCTTCCCTGGCTGTGTGTGCAGTGTGTGTGCAGTGTGTGTGCAGTGTGTGTGCAGTGTGTGGAGTGTGTGAGTGTGTGAGTGTGTGAGTGTGTGAGTGTGTGAGTGTGTGAGTGTGTGAGTGTGTGAGTGTGTGCAGTGTGTGCAGTGTGTGCAGTGTTGCTGGTATCTCTTCCCTGGCTGTGTGTACAGTGTTGCTGGTGTCTCTTCCCTGGCTGTGTGTGCAGTGTGTGAGTGTGTGTGCAGTGTGGCTGGTGTCTCTTCCCTGGCTGTGTGTGCAGTGTGTGTGCAGTGTGTGTGCAGTGTGTGTGGAGTGTGTGGAGTGTGTGAGTGTGTGAGTGTGTGCAGTGTGTGCAGTGTTGCTGGTATCTCTTCCCTGGCTGTGTGTACAGTGTTGCTGGTGTCTCTTCCCTGGCTGTGTGTGCAGTGTGTGAGTGTGTGTGCAGTGTGTGCAGTGTGTGCAGTGTGTGCAGTGTGTGCAGTGTGTGCAGTGTGTGAGTGTGTGTGAGTGTGTGTGGAGTGTGTGAGTGTGTGCAGTGTGGCTGGTGTCTCTTCCCTGGCTGTGTGTGCAGTGTGTGAGTGTGTGTGCAGTGTGTGAGTGTGTGTGCAGTGTGGCTGGTGTCTCTTCCCTGGCTGTGTGTGCAGTGTGTGAGTGTGTGTGCAGTGTTGCTGGTATCTCTTCCCTGGCTGTGTGTACAGTGTTGCTGGTATCTCTTCCCTGGCTGTGTGTGCAGTGTGTCAGTGTGTGTGCAGTGTTGCTGGTGTCTCTTCCCTGGCTGTGTGTGCAGTGTGTCAGTGTGTGTGCAGTGTTGCTGGTATCTCTTCCCTGGCTGTGTGTGCAGTGTGTCAGTGTGTGTGCAGTGTGTGAGTGTGTGTGCAGTGTGGCTGGTGTCTCTTCCCTGGCTGTGTGTGCAGTGTGTGAGTGTGTGTGCAGTGTTGCTGGTGTCTCTTCCCTGGCTGTGTGTGCAGTGTGTCAGTGTGTGTGCAGTGTTGCTGGTGTCTCTTCCCTGGCTGTGTGTGCAGTGTGTCAGTGTGTGTGCAGTGTTGCTGGTGTCTCTTCCCTGGCTGTGTGTGCAGTGTGTGAGTGTGTGCAGTGTGTGAGTGTGGCTGGTGTCTCTTCCCTGGCTGTGTGTGCAGTGTGTGAGTGTGTGAGTGTGTGAGTGTGTGAGTGTGTGAGTGTGTGAGTGTGTGCAGTGTGTGTGCAGTGTGTGTGCAGTGTGTGTGCAGTGTGTGAGTGTGTGTGCAGTATTGCTGACATCTCTTCCCTGGCTGTGTGTGCAGTGTGTGAGTGTGTGTGCAGTGTTGCTGGTGTCTCTTCCCTGGCTGTGTGTGCAGTGTGTGAGTGTGTGTGCAGTGTGTCAGTGTGTGTGCAGTGTTGCTGGTGTCTCTTCCCTGGCTGTGTGTGCAGTGTGTGAGTGTGTGTGCAGTGTTGCTGGTATCTCTTCCCTGGCTGTGTGTACAGTGTTGCTGGTGTCTCTTCCCTGGCTGTGTGTGCAGTGTGTGAGTGTGTGTACAGTGTTGCTGGTGTCTCTTCCCTGGCTGTGTGTGCAGTGTGTGAGTGTGTGCAGTGTGTGAGTGTGGCTGGTGTCTCTTCCCTGGCTGTGTGTGCAGTGTGTGCAGTGTGTGCAGTGTGTGCAGTGTGTGCAGTGTGTGCAGTGTGTGAGTGTGTGAGTGTGTGCAGTGTGTGAGTGTGTGTGCAGTGTTGCTGACATCTCTTCCCTGGCTGTGTGTGCAGTGTGTGAGTGTGTGTGCAGTGTTGCTGGTGTCTCTTCCCTGGCTGTGTGTGCAGTGTGTCAGTGTGTGTGCAGTGTTGCTGGTATCTCTTCCCTGGCTGTGTGTGCAGTGTGTGAGTGTGTGTACAGTGTTGCTGGTATCTCTTCCCTGGCTGTGTGTGCAGTGTGTGAGTGTGTGTGCAGTGTGGCTGGTATCTCTTCCCTGGCTGTGTGTGCAGTGTGTGAGTGTGTGTGCAGTGTTGCTGGTGTCTCTTCCCTGGCTGTGTGTGCAGTGTGTCAGTGTGTGTGCAGTGTTGCTGGTGTCTCTTCCCTGGCTGTGTGTGCAGTGTGTCAGTGTGTGTGCAGTGTTGCTGGTATCTCTTCCCTGGCTGTGTGTGCAGTGTGTGAGTGTGTGTGCAGTGTTGCTGGTGTCTCTTCCCTGGCTGTGTGAAGTGTGTGAAGTGTGTGAAGTGTGGCTGGTGTCTCTTCCCTGACTCTGTGTCTCCCCCTGCAGGCCGCACAGAGGAGGGCAAGAAGGAGCTGATTTTCCTCTCCAGCAGGAACCCCTCGGTGCTGGAGAGGCTCTGTGGCTTCCTGTGACGTCTCTGACCGTTTGGCGCTGTGTTGTATCTGAATGACTTTGTAATAAAATGTTTAAAAGCCATCAGCACTGTGAACTGTGTGTTGGGGGGGGGTGAGGGTGCGACTCACAGTTCGGGAGCTCGAATCGGAGGATCTTACCTCGAACAGTCTCTGTCCCTGTCCTCTCTGTTCCTGTCCGCACCCCTTCTGCCTTCCTCCTGCTCAGGAAGAGAGAATCCAGAGAAACGTCACCAGTCTGTAGTTTTCACCACCAGCCTGCTGCTCCGACTGCGGTCCTCTACATGTGCCCCAGGCTCGTTTACATACTGTGGGGGACGGGGCCTTGTCGTGCTACACCACAGAGCTCTGGAATTCTTTCCCCAGGGGTCTCGGACAGTTACCTCCCGTGTGCCTTTAAATCTGGCCTCAAGTCCTTTCAGAAAGGCTTATGCCTAATGAGTGACTGTCTGCTCTATTTTCTCATTTCGGAACTTCTAGGTGCTTGTCTTTCTTGCTAAACGATTTATTATTACTGGTAATAATGCAAACTGCTCGTCAATGGAAATTAAAAGTCCAGTTTGGCCGGAAGAACCTGCTCGCCTTGAGAGTCTGTGGCGGCCTCTGCTGGACAGGCGCCGTCGTTACAGCGCGCTGCTGAGCGAGACGATCACCTGACCAGGGCGGGTGACGTCACCGCGTGTGTGTCATATGACGGCGGTGGGGCCTGGCGTGTCCGCAGAGGCTTGGGTCCGAATCGGAAAGAGTTACAGAAGCCCACGGGCTCGTAATTCACCAGGAAGAGGAACAGGAGTGCGTGGGTACAGAGGTCGTGCGATACGGCGCAGTGGCGACTGCAATACATTGGAGAAAGTGAGTTCAGACCTTGCCGTTTCGTGTGAAACACTGTCCGTGTTTTCAGCATAAGCGGAATATGCTGTTTTCAGCATTAACTGAATTTTGAGCACTCCGCTGCTGTGCGTGAACAGTGAGACGGAGAGTCATCTGAAAACTAATCTCGCTTTCCTGTTCGTTTGTGTATAGAAGTACAGCAGGAGTGTGTGCTCACACTTTCCCTCCGTACTCCGTGCTGGACATTGTAGCGTCCAGTCAGTCAGTGTGTCTGTATGAACCCCTCTCTCTCAGTGCAGTGTTAATGTACTGGAGTGTCCAGTCAGTCAGTGTGTCTGTATGAACCCCTCTCTCTCAGTGCAGTGTTAATGTACTGGAGTGTCCAGTCAGTCAGTGTGTCTGTATGAACCCCTCTCTCTCAGGGCAGTGTTAATGTACTGGAGTGTCCAGTCAGTCAGTGTGTCTGTATGAACCCCTCTCTCTCAGTGCAGTGTTAATGTACTGGAGTGTCCAGTCAGTGTGTCTGTATGAACCCCTCTCTCTCAGTGCAGTGTTAATGTACTGGAGTGTCCAGTCAGTGTGTCTGTATGAACCCCTCTCTCTCAGTGCAGTGTTAATGTACTGGAGTGTCCAGTCAGTCAGTGTGTCTGTATGAACCCCTCTCTCTCAGTGCAGTGTTAATGTACTGGAGTGTCCAGTCAGTGTGTCTGTATGAACCCCTCTCTCTCAGTGCAGTGTTAATGTACTGGAGTGTCCAGTTAGTTATAACCCCTTTTTCTTTCTACAGACACAATGATTCTTCTCTTTCTCCTTGCAATGACAGTGAGCCAGTCTGCAGGTCAGTATCTCTTTTTTATTCATATCTGTTAATTAATAAGTCACTCTGTTTTGCCGTCTCTGCATTCTAATTGTTGGTGTTTTGTTTGTCCAGCAGGGGGCAGTGCAGACTGCTTGCCACGGAGTTTTGGTCAGAGCTCGGTGGTGTGCGAGTGTAACTCCACCTACTGTGACTCCCCTGGTGTTCTCTCTTTGCCCAGCAAGGGGCAATACCTGTCCTTCCTCAGCAGCAGGGCAGGGGCCAGACTTCAGCCTGGGTCTGGGACATTGAGAAATAGCAGCACTGGGGCAGGTACTGGTACACATCCTGAGACACGCTGAGACACAGGGCCGGCTCACAGCCTGCGCTGAGACACAGGGCCGGCTCACAGCCTGCGCTGAGACACAGGGCCCGCTCACAGCCTGCGCTGAGATGGAAGTTTGCACATACACACAGCCAGGTTCCCTGTATCCTCAGCCTGAGTACAGTGATCCCAGAGAGAGCAGGCACTACACTGACTTCTCTCTCCCCCCCGTCTCTCCTCCCCTGCCAGCGCTCGTGCTCAGCATTAACCCCGCTCAGAAGTACCAGCGCATCAAGGGTTTCGGGGGAGCCATGACTGACGCGGCCGCCATCAACATCCTGTCTCTGTCTCGCGCCACGCAGGACCAGCTGCTGGGGGCCTACTTCTCCAAGGAGGGTGAGACAGTCTGTCTGCCAGTGACTTCCTCTCCCCTTTCTCTGGGCACCTCTGAGCAGGCTGTGCCCCACTAAAGAGCTTCAGTTCCTCCGACCAGGCTGATCAGCGCCAGCTCTGTTTGTCCAGAGTCCGTCAGGTGCACGGGATAGCGGGCATTAATACCCTGTGTCTGCCAGGTATCCAGTACACTGTGGTGCGCGTGCCAATGGCGAGCTGCGATTTCTCCACCCGTGAATACACCTACGCCGACACGCCCGACGACTTCGAGCTCCGGAAGTTCAGCCTGGCCAAGGAGGACACTGAAATGAAGGTGAGGACCACAGTGCCCTCCGGTGGCCTGGAGGTGTAATGACAGCTGGAGCCGGCGCTGGTACAGGCTGCAGGAAAGGCACAGGGGCTGGTACAGGCTGATCACTCTCTCTCTGCCCTAGATCCCCCTGCTCCAGCGGGCACAGGCCCTGTCCCCACAGCCCCTCTCCCTCTTTGCCAGTCCCTGGAGTGCCCCCGCCTGGATGAAGACTAACGGTGATCTGAACGGCAAGGGCACCCTGAAGGGCGAGCCAGGCAACAAATATCACAAGACCTGGGCACAGTACTACACCAGGTACAGACACCATACAGATGGACTGACAGGCGCGGTGCTGTCTGGACCAGACACACACACACACACACACAGAGACTGGCGCGGTGCTGTCTGGATCACACACACACACACACACACACACACACACACACACACACACACACACACACACAGAGAGAGAGACTGGCGTGGTGCTGTCTGGACCAGACACACACACAGAGAGAGACTGGCACGGTGCTGTCTGGACCAGACACACACACACACACACACACACACACACACACACACACACACACACACACACACACACACACACACACAGAGAGAGACTGGCGTGGCGCTGTCTGGACCAGACACACACACAGAGAGAGACTGGCGTGGCGCTGTCTGGACCAGACACACACACAGAGAGAGACTGGCACGGTGCTGTCTGGACCACACACACACACACACACACACACACACACACACACACACACACACACACAGAGAGAGACGGGCGCGGTGCTGTCTGGACCAGATGGACTGACTGGCACAGCCCATCACCTCTCCCTCTCCCCGCCAGGTTCCTGGACGAATACAGACGCTATAACCTGTCCTTCTGGGCCGTGACAGCAGAGAACGAGCCCACAGCCGGCCTCCTCGCCAACTACAGCTTCCAGAGCCTGGGCTTCACGGCGGAGAGGCAGCGGGACTTCATCGCCCGAGACCTGGGGCCGGCGCTGGCCCGCTCCGCGCACCGCGCCACGCAGCTGCTCATCCTGGACGACAACAGGCTGCTGCTGCCATACTGGGCCAAAGTGGTGAGGCTGGCACACTGGCACTCTTGATGGACTGGCACTCTGACAGACTGGCACACTGACGGGCTCTAGGACTGGCACTGACAGACTGGCACACTGACACTCACGGGCTCTAGGACTGGCACTCTGACACTGATGGACTGGCACACTAACACTGATGGACTGGCACACTGACACTGACGGACTGGCACTCTGACAGACTGGCACACTGACACAGAAGGGCTCTAGGACTGGCACACTAACACTGATGGACTGGCACACTGACACAGACGGGCTCTAGGACTGGCACACTAACACTGATGGACTGGCACACTGACACAGACGGGCTCTAGGACTGGCACTCTGACAGACTGGCACACTGACACAGAAGGGCTCTAGGACTGGCACACTAACACTGATGGACTGGCACACTGACACAGACGGGCTCTAGGACTGGCACACTAACACTGATGGACTGGCACACTGACACAGACGGGCTCTAGGACTGGCACTCTGACAGACTGGCACACTGACACAGAAGGGCTCTAGGACTGGCACACTAACACTGATGGACTGGCACACTGACACAGACGGGCTCTAGGACTGGCACACTAACACTGATGGACTGGCACACTGACACAGACGGGCTCTAGGACTGGCACACTAACACTGATGGACTGGCACACTGACACAGACGGGCTCTAGGACTGGCACACTAACACTGATGGACTGGCACACTGACACAGACAGGCTCTAGGACTGGCACACTGACACTGATGGACTGGCACACTGACACTGATGGACTGGCACATTGACACAGAAGGGCTCTAGGACTGGCACACTAACACTGATGGACTGGCACACTGACACAGACGGGCTCTAGGACTGGCACACTAACACTGATGGACTGGCACACTGACACAGACGGGCTCTAGGACTGGCACACTAACACTGATGGACTGGCACACTGACACAGACGGGCTCTAGGACTGGCACACTAACACTGATGGACTGGCACACTGACACAGACGGGCTCTAGGACTGGCACACTAACACTGATGGACTGGCACACTGACACAGAAGGGCTCTAGGACTGGCACACTAACACTGATGGACTGGCACACTGACACAGATGGGCTCTAGGACTGGCACACTAACACTGATGGACTGGCACACTGACAGAAGGGCTCTAGGACTGGCACACTAACACTGATGGACTGGCACACTGACAGAAGGGCTCTAGGACTGGCACACTGACACTGATGGACTGGCACACTGACACAGACAGGCTCTAGGACTGGCACACTAACACTGATGGACTGGCACACTGACACAGACGGGCTCTAGGACTGGCACACTAACACTGATGGACTGGCACACTGACACAGACGGGCTCTAGGACTGGCACACTAACACTGATGGACTGGCACACTGACACAGACGGGCTCTAGGACTGGCACACTAACACTGATGGACTGGCACACTGACACAGAAGGGCTCTAGGACTGGCACACTAACACTGATGGACTGGCACACTGACACAGATGGGCTCTAGGACTGGCACACTAACACTGATGGACTGGCACACTGACAGAAGGGCTCTAGGACTGGCACACTAACACTGATGGACTGGCACACTGACAGAAGGGCTCTAGGACTGGCACACTAACACTGATGGACTGGCACACTGACACAGAAGGGCTCTAGGACTGGCACACTAACACTGATGGACTGGCACACTGACACAGAAGGGCTCTAGGACTGGCACTCTGACAGACTGGCACACTGACACAGACGGGCTCTAGGACTGGCACACTAACACTGATGGACTGGCACACTGACACAGAAGGGCTCTAGGACTGGCACTCTGACAGACTGGCACACTGACACAGACGGGCTCTAGGACTGGCACTCTGACAGACTGGCACACTGACACAGACGGGCTCTAGGACTGGCACTCTGACAGACTGGCACACTGACACTGACGGGCTCTAGGACTGGCACACTAACACTGATGGACTGGCACACTGACACTGACAGGCTCTAGGACTGGCACAGGCTGATGGACGGGCACTCTGGCATGCTGATGCTGAGTGACCGGGACTCTCATGGCCTGCTGAACTGGCACACTGACCCTCTGACAAGGGGGTGAGCCCACAGCCGGCAGACGCGTCTCTCTCCCTCGCTCTGTGCCAGGTGCTCAGTGATCTCCAGGCTGCGCGGTACGTCCACGGCATTGCGGTGCACTGGTACCTGGACGGTCTGGTGCCAGCGGACCTGTCCCTGGGCACCACTCACCGGCTCTTCCCAGAGTACTACTTGTTCGGCAGCGAGGCCTGTGTGGGCTCCATGCCCTGGGACCGCGGGGTGTGGCTGGGCAGCTGGGAGAGAGGAGAGCAGTACAGCCACGACATCATGCAGGTAAGAATGTGATGTCACGCCACCTCATGTGTGTTATTCCATACTGTCATCTGCATGACATCAGACAAATCACATGATGTCGGATGTAGTATGACATCATGCAAGTAACACAGGTAATTGTATCAGGGTGTGGTATTGCATACCCAGCACATTATGACCTCATATAGTGACGTCACAAAGTGTAAGAACTGTTGGGCTTCATTCCCAGGATCTGAACCATTATGTGACAGGCTGGACAGACTGGAATCTGGCTCTGGACCAGGGAGGCGGGCCCAACTGGGTCAAGAACTTCGTGGACAGCTCAGTGATTGTGGACGCCAGCAGAGATGTCTTCTACAAGCAGCCCACCTTCTACAGTATCGCGCATTTCAGGTACTGAGCAGACAGATCACACAGGATACTGTCTCCCCTGTCTCTTCTCATCTCCTCTGCATCAACCCCTCTCTCAGTGCAGTGTTAATGTACTGGAGTGTCCAGTCAGTGTGTCTGTATGAACCCCTCTCTCTCAGTGCAGTGTTAATGTACTGGAGTGTCCAGTCAGTGTGTCTGTATGAACCCCTCTCTCTCAGTGCAGTGTTAATGTACTGGAGTGTCCAGTCAGTCAGTGTGTCTGTATGAACCCCTCTCTCTCAGTGCAGTGTTAATGTACTGGAGTGTCCAGTCAGTGTGTCTGTATGAACCCCTCTCTCTCAGTGCAGTGTTAATGTACTGGAGTGTCCAGTCAGTGTGTCTGTATGAACCCCTCTCTCTCAGTGCAGTGTTCATGTACTGGAGTGTCCAGTCAGTGTGTCTGTATGAACCCCTCTCTCTCAGTGCAATGTTAATGTACTGGAGTGTCCAGTCAGTGTGTCTGTATGAACCCCCCTCTCTCTCAGTGCAGTGTTAATGTACTGGAGTGTCTGTATTAACCCCTCTCTCTCAGTAAGTTCCTAGACGCAGGGTCTCAGCGAGTGGGGGTGTCGTCCAGCCATGACTCTGCCCTAGAGGTCACTGCCTTCATACGTCCGGACGGCGTGGCCACACTCATTGTCCTCAACAGGTGAGTGACTGCCCCCTCTCCTACCCAGGCACAGACCAGCGTGTCCCAGAGCTCACCGGCTGTCTGTCTGTCTCTCTGTCCTCCGGCAGGAGTGAGGAGGACCTGCAGTTCGAGGTGCAGGACGTCGGCGTTGGGGTAATCCCGGCTGTGTCCCCAGCTCACTCCATCATGACCCTGCTGTGGCCCAGAGAGTGAGACCCGCCTTTCTGAGACGCTCTGACCCATCGCTAACAACTGATTTCATGATCAATCAGCAATACCTCATTGATTACCCATACTCAATAAATAAATAAACATTCCTTGCACTTGCATAGCGCGTTTCTGGACACTCCACTCAGAGCGCTTTAAAGACAATGGGGGATCCCACTACCACCACCAGTGTGCAGCCCCACCTGGATGATGCACCAGTACTCCCACCACACACCAGCTCTCAGTGGGGAGGAGGGCAGACTGGTGAAGCCGGTTCAGAGACGGGGATGATCAGGAGGCCATGATTAGTAAAGGCCGGGGCCAATCTGGCCAGGACACTGGGGTGACACCCCTACTGTTTTCAAGGAGAGTCCCAGCGTCGTCTTCATCAGCCACTCGCCCATCAAATTCGAAAGACTCACCGCTGTGGAGCCAGCTCCAGTCCTGACGGACACCTCCTGTCTCCCTGGCACGAAGACCGGCCCGGTCCACTGGTCCTGGACACAACCGCCGCGCTGTCTCCTGGTAGACAAGAAATAAAGGAGCTGGCGCAAGAGAGTGGGCTTCCGTTCCTGCTGCACGGGCTGGGGGGGGGACAGGCAGGGGGCAGTCTTGGGTCCTGGAAAGGCAAGAGGCAGGAGTCCGACAGCCGGAGTGCGGACCGGCCCCTGGCTGAAGAGTCTGTCCCAGGAGCAATGCTCAAGGAGATGAAACTTCAGTCTAGAACAAGGTGCTCGAGAGGGGTTCCATCATGCTCAGTGTCAGGTGACCCTGCAGGACCTGGGCTCACTGCTGGAAACAGTAGGAGGGAGGATAGGAACAACACAAAGAGTGGTAGGGGTCTGGAACAGGCTCCTCTAGGAAGGGGCGGCTACTGTTTCTCCCCTTAGTTTCTGTGACTGAAGCATCGAAGAGGTGACTCTCACCAGAGCGGTGCAGGACTGCCCAGCGCACAGGGGCTTCATATGACAGAAGAGCCCAGACCAGCAAACAAGCTCTTCCGCAGGACTGCAGGTGAATGAAAAGGTTGTTTGGTGCCCCAGACCAAACCAGACCCATTTTCCAAAATCCATGGATCCAGTATGTCTGGGGGGGCTGGACTATCCTAATACAGGAGAGCCTGTCTCCACTGACTGGACAGCCCTAATCTAGGAGAGCTTGTGTCTCCACACTATTGGAGATCCCTGATCCTGCAGGGCTGGACAATTCTAATCCAGGAGCGCCTGTGTTTCCACTGACTGGACAGCCCTGATCCTGCAGAGCCAGTGTGTCTGTGGAGCTGGACAGTCGTCATCAAGAAGGCCACTGTGGTAGCGATCCAGTGAACCTACAGACACACTGACCAGTCCACAGGCCCAGGACTGGCTAGGCCTGCTCTGCTGTGCACAAGTGTAGCCCAGGGCTGTTTTACTGGTTCTCAGGTACCCAGATAAGCAGTGGTTCTGGTGTTAATCTACAGTCAAGGCATGTCCAGCAGAATTGAAAACCTCATCTTTGAAAAACAAAAAATGTTTAGTTTAGCAGCTCATAGCTGTACCCCTTTAAGCAGTGGGGCGTACTACTGGTGGAGCAATCTGATTGAGGCTGCTGGGGGTACCATAGTGGGGAGCCCCTAGCGTTTGAACCCACAGCCCCCCCCCCCAAGAATTAACGGGTTGAGTTACCTGTGAGAGGCCCGCTTCCCTACCGAATGACGAGTCCGAACCGCGCGTCTGTATTTACATGCACTTTATTTAAAGCTTTACAATGACACATTGTGGAGGAACTTCGTGATAAAATAAAAGCTTCTGAAACCATCGTTTCGTGTTTTTTTTCACATTTTCTTTACACCGAAGTTGGAAAAGTTTGTTTTTCTCACGTGATCGAGTTAACATGATTAGTCTATATATATATACCCTTGGACAGCAGTCTGACTAAAATTATTTACAAAGACGAGAAAAAAATTAAATGTAAACCGAGAAATGGCGAGAGGGCTGTTGTGATATGTACACCAGTGGGGTCTGGGGCGCAGGGGTCACGTCCCTGTCCTGTGTCCGGGCGGAGGGAGGGGTCGCCCAGCTCTCGGTCACTTACTCGGGCTTCGTTAATCGATCAGAGCTTTTCTTCCGGCTCTCGGAGGAGTAGAAATGTCCGACGACCTGTAGGAACTTTATATACGACCTCGGCTTTTAAAGAGCTAAAAACAGACGGGCTTCGTCAAGACCAGGGACTTCAGGGGAGGGTCTAAACAACGAACCCAGAGCTCAGTGGAAACAGGAGCCCGAAGAACTGCCGTTTGGTGACAGGAGGGGACAGGAGGGCCCCCTCCTGACGCGAGAAGCCCTTTGCGTTCACGAGACTCTCCGATCAGGCGCCGCTGGGTTCCTGCTGGTTTCACAGGTGAGTAAATCGCGTGCAAAATTAGCACTGTGGTGAAAGCTGAACACTCCCCTGACCACAGCGTCTGCGGACCGGTCTGGAGAAACGAGTGCAGTTGAGGCACCGTAGTGTCATTAACGAGCTGAATCTGATCATTAAGACATGGGGGGGGGGGGAGGGGGCAGGGCAGAGGCCGCCTGAGCCGAGCTGCTGCCCTCCTGCGCCGTATTTGCTCTGCTGGACCCGGGTGCCTTCGGCCCAGCGCGGCCCTGCTGTCTCACACCAGGATGCCGGAGACGCCCCGAGGTCCTGGGTGGGGTCAGTCTCTGAGAGCTGCGCTGCTGGGGGAGGGGCGAGCCCAGGCCGGGCCAGCAGGCGGCTGGGATGGGGGTTGGGGGGGCGGGGGGGGGGGGAAGAGAGGAGGAGGAGCAGCAGGGAGGGCGGGGGTCTGTGCTCAGAAGGACCATCTCTCCTGCGGCCGCGAGTCGCTGTTCAGGCTGGGGGGGTCGAGGTGGGGGGGCCGTGTGGAGTCCTCCCCGTTCAGGCTCTTCCTGCACACTGGACACGTGTCGTGCTGCGGAGAGAGGGACAGAGAAGACACAGACGGGGTGATCTCTCGGTCTCAGTTTCACAACCTTCCCCTGCCTGTCTCGCATTCAGGACAATCTCTCCCTGCCTGTCTCACTCTCTCCCTGCCTGTCTCGCATTCAGGACAATCTCCCCCTGCCTGTCTCACTCTCCCCCTGCCTGTCTCGCATTCAGGACAATCTCCCCCTGCCTGTCTCACTCTCTCCCTGCCTGTCTCGCATTCAGGACAATCTCCCCCTGCCTGTCTCACTCTCTCCCTGCCTGTCTCGCATTCAGGACAATCTCCCCCTGCCTGTCTCACATTCAGGACAATCTCCCCCTGCCTGTCTCACATTCAGGACAATCTCCCCCTGCCTGTCTCTCTCCTCCTGCCTGTCTCACATTCAGGACAATCTCTCCCTGCCTGTCTCACATTCAGGACAATCTCTCCCTGCCTGTCTCTCTCCCTGCCTGTCTCACATTCAGGACAATCTCTCCCTGCCTGTCTCTCTCCCTGCCTGTCTCACATTCAGGACAATCTCTCCCTGCCTGTCTCTCTTCCTGCCTGTCTCACATTCAGGACAATCTCTCCCTGCCTGTCTCTCTCCCTGCCTGTCTCACATTCAGGACAATCTCTCCCTGCCTGTCTCTCTCCCTGCCCCTCTCGCTGGGACAACCTGCGGGTCCCTTTGCTCTGTAAAGCCCAGTACTTACCTGTTTGCGTCCGTCAGTCAGTATGTGTGTCAGTGTGTGTGAGACAAGTGTCCGTCTGTCTGTCCTCACCAGTTCCAGCCAGGGTACGATGCAGTCGCTGTGGAAGAAGTGATTACAGGGCAGCTGTCTGACGGGCTCCCCCAAGGCGTAGTCCTCTTTACACACTGGACACTCCAGATTGGACTCTGGGGTAAGACAGAGAGAGGAATCACACTGTCTGCACACACTGGACACTCCAGACTGGACTCTGGGTGACACAGGAATTACACAGCCCTTCTCACCATGTCTGCAGTCTAAGAGGAAGCAGGAGAGGTGGTGAAGTTACTGATACTAATAACGGGCAGCTTTTCTTACCGACTTGTTCCTGAGAGACATGCACTGTGGGCAGAGACGAGATTTTCTCCTTCTCAGCGGGCGGGGGACCAGTGTTCTCAAACTGACCCAGCAGCTAAGACAGGACAGTATAGTATTAGTATGACAGAGCCTTATCCTGACAACTCTCTGACACAGTGAGGCGAAGGTAGGGGACAGGGCAGTGGGACTCTAGTTCAGTCCTCACATCCAGCTCTGTGCGATCCAGCTGTACAGTATATTACCCACCAGCTCAGATGATGTCATAAAGGGGTCCGGTGATGTCACTCACCTGCGTGATGACAGCGTCCAGCCCGCCCTGACCCCATGCATAGTCCCCCGGGTTCGAGTGCAGCATGCCCGTCCTGGGGGAGATGGAGAGATCGCTGTGAGACTCCGACACGTTCCTCTCTGTGCCATCACCCCTCTGTGATGACCGCAGGGACGCAGGGGGCGGAGGGGAGGAGCTGGTGACCGCAGGGACGCCGGGGCGGAGGGGAGGAGCTAGTGACCGCAGGGACGCCGGGGCGGAGGGGAGGAGCTAGTGACCGCAGGGACGCCGGGGCGGAGGGGAGGAGCTAGTGACCGCAGGGACGCCGGGGCGGAGGGGAGGAGCTGGTGACCGCAGGGACGCCGGGGCGGAGGGGATTAGAGACTGCAGGGTGTCACACACTCGGAGAGAAACAGGATTTACCAGGAGAGAGGCGGCGACCCTGGGACTCCGGAGTTAGCGAACAGACCAGCCAGGAACTGCTGCACAATTCTGGAGACAAGGAGAGAGAGGATACTGATCTTACTGACATGTCTTCAGTGAAAGCAACACAGAGACAGATATCTACAGAAACGAGGAGGAACTGTGGATTTGGCAGAAATGCTAGGATCCCACCCTGTCCCTCTGGAGTCCACCCACTCAGGGGCAAAACACCAGCATCCCACCTCCAGTACCCGGTGGTGTCTACAGCACTACTAGACTGACTGCAGGGTTACAGAAGGTGGTAATACAGTTATTAATTAAGCTGCGATTTCCTCCTGTTAAGCCTCTTCTCCTCCTGCTCCGACCTGGGACCTGGGAAGAGAGGACCGGACAGAGACGGAGAGCACGGTGCCGAGGACAGCCCCTCACCCCTCCACGGCGGGCGAGCGGTCGGGCCGGCTGCTGCCCCGGGCCCGGTACCGGCGCTGGCTGTGCAGGCGGTGGGGCCTCCCGGGGCCCCAGGGATCGGTGCTGCCCGGCCGCTCAGGCCCCTCCTGGCTGTCCTGCTCCAGCGAGAAGGGCCGCTCGACGAACAGCAGGTGCCAGAGCTGGGGGACAGAGGAGAGCCAGGGGAGAGAGTCAGGTCACAGAGTTCATGAGCGCGCGCACACACGCGCGCGCACACACGCGCGCGCACACACGCGCGCGCACACACGCGCGCACACTGGAGACAGAGGAGAGTGAGGGGAGAGAGTCAGGTCACAGTGTTCATGAGCGCACACACGCGCGCACACACACACTGGAGACAGAGGAGAGTGAGGGGAGAGAGTCAGGTCACAGTGTTCATGAGCGCACGCGCACACACTGGGGACAGAGGAGAGTGAGGAGTGAGATCACAATGTTTGCATGCATGTACATACACCAAGAAAAGGAGCACAATACCTCTGCAAACTGTGAGGCTGCATCATCGTTGATCCCGCTGGCGCCGCCCTCCAGGAGACTGTGGGAGTACAGACAGGGCTAATCAATGCCAGAGTCATCATGTGACACACACAACAACACACGGTGACACACGCAACAACAATGACAGAACACACACTGGTCACCATTAAAAATCAATACAACAGGGTGAGGAACAACATGAGTGCCTACTTTAAACTTACAATACAGACTGTGGTCTGTGAAGAAGCAAAGCCTACCTGGAATCCTCTGTGACCTCCTCAATGAAACCAGATTCACATCTGGGACAGATATATTCCTGAAATAAAGACAACAGCAGCTCTTAAAAACAGAGATTGTCAAGCACTGACAGAGCAAGTACCCCGACTGACTGTAGTTACTGCACACTGACAGTACCTGTGACTGACTGTAGTTACCGCACGCCCATAGGACGGCTGTAGTTACCTGACTGTAGATACCATGCACCGACAGGACGGCTGTAGTTACCTGAGTGTAGTTATTGTGCACCGACAGGACGACTGTAGTTACCTGAGTGTAGTTACTGCGCACCCACAGGACGACTGTAGTTACCTGAGTGTAGTTACTGCGCACCCACAGGACGACTGTAGTTACCTGAGTGTAGTTACTGCGCACCCACAGGACGACTGTAGTTACCTGAGTGTAGTTACTGCGCACCCACAGGACGACTGTAGTTACCTGAGTGTAGTTACTGCGCACCCACAGGACGACTGTAGTTACCTGAGTGTAGTTACTGCGCACCCACAGGACGACTGTAGTTACCTGAGTGTAGTTACTGCGCACCCACAGGACGACTGTAGTTACCTGAGTGTAGTTACTGCGCACCCACAGGACGACTGTAGTTACCTGAGTGTAGTTACTGCGCACCCACAGGACGACTGTAGTTACCTGAGTGTAGTTACTGCGCACCCACAGGACGACTGTAGTTACCTGAGTGTAGTTACTGCGCACTGACAGGACGGCAGTGGTTTCCTGACTGTAGATACCTCGCACTGACAGGACGGCTGTAGTTACCTGACTGTAGATACCGCGCACTGACAGGACGGCAGTGGTTTCCTGACTGTAGATACCTCGCACTGACAGGACGGCTGTAGTTACCTGTATAGTTACCGCGCACTGACAGGATGGCTGTAGTTACCTGACTGTAGATACCTCGCACTGACAGGACGGCTGTAGTTACCCGACTGTAGTTACCTCGCACTGACAGGACGGCTGTGGTTTCCTGACTGTAGATACCGCGCACCGACAGGACGGCTGTAGTTACCTGACTGTAGATACCGCGCACCGACAGGACGCCTGTAGTTACCTGACTGTAGATACCGCGCACCGACAGGAAGGCTGTAGTTACCTGTATAGTTACCGCGCACTGACAGGCTTTTGTTATCTAAACAGCAGCAGGTCGTCTCGACGGTACTTGAAGTCTCCACATCAGGTCCCAGACTGATTCCAGCACCGGAACGCGTTTCCCCAGACTGACAAGGTCCGAACCCACTCCCAGACTGGGCTGTCTATGACCCCTGTCCTCCAGCCGAGAGCCGTGACAGCTCAGTCCCAGCTGCGGACTCCCGCAACCCCTGCGACGGACGCCGCTCGCCGCTGACCCCCGAAGATGACTGACAACAGCCCGGCGGGTCTCTTCCCCTGCCCTCGAACAAACCCCCGAAATATGAGATACACACCGACACCCGCGGGAGCGGATCAATAAATAAAATCCGAAACATTCCCTCCCCCCTTCCGCCCCCCACCAGCTAAAGCCAAACAAGGCCTGTAAACAAACTCGGAGTGTCAAGCACAGCCCCGGGCTCGAGTGCGCACCGCTCACCGCAAAAGGCGCGCCTCCGCCCGGCCTGTCTCAATCAGAGCAAAGTCGGTGGGAACTGGGACTACTCACCGGCAGCTTGGGGTTCACCTCCCCCTTACAGCAGTGACAGAAGAAACGATGTTGGGGAACAGCCGCAGCCTCCGCCATCTTCCACTGGAATATGGCACAAACAGTGACGTCGGTCCTCCAGCTCACGGAAGGAGGCGGTCCGCCACCGGCCCTGAATGCCTCTTGCGGGACTAGACCGAGATTTCATCCCCCGAGAAGACCGATCACAACCGGAAAAAGCCGAAGGGTAAAGGCCGGAAGTGTGTGGGAAGGGAGGGACTAGATTCGCCATCTTTGTGCGGGGCAAGGCAATAGCGGAAGTAGATGGCGCACACGTGTCTTGTCGAGGGAAATGGGAACGATATAAACAAGGCAGAAAGAGTTATATGCTGGGCAAATGCCGGTTAAATAAAAGTCATTGTGCTTAAGTGGTTTTGGAAAGAACCCCCTTCTTTGTAAAGCAGCAGAGTGAGTCTTGAGGAGTGGGATTCTGGAATCAGCGCTTTACATCTGTAGGCGCCAGCGGTTGCAGGTCTGTCCCGGCTGGGACGTGTTTCTGTGCAGATGACGGCGCAGGAGGTGCGGCTGTGCGCGCTGCTGCTGCAAGAGCACTTCGGCGAGGTGGTGGAGAAAGTGGGGACGTTCCTGCTGAAGGGGGGTGAGCAGACCCTGAGGGCCATCGCCACGGGGACCGGGACCCCCCTGCACCTGGTAACGCGCTCTCTGACCCTTTACCTGCCCCTGAGTCTCATGGTGTGTCCTGACTTCTCTGGTCCACTCCTCCCGCTCAACCCCTTTACCCTCTCCCATCCTCTCTCTCTCTCCTCTCAATTCAATTCAAGGTGCTTTATTAACGTGACCGATGGGTACAATCAGTTTTGCCAAAGCAAATAAAAATAAAATTAACATGGAACAAAACAAAAAATAAAATCTACAAAGAAATTATAAAATATGTACATATACTGTAAACATATTGAGCAGATCACATACTGGGCTGCCAGTTCAACTGAGTTCCCTCCTCCCTCTCCCAGTAGGATTGGGACCCGTTGTGATTCTGGCAGGTGTGGGAACTGTGGGACTAGATTTCTGTATTTCTGGAAGAATGTTTCTCTAATCCCAGAGTATCTGTCACAGTGCAGTAGGAAGTGCACCTCTGTCTCTATTTCTCCCCGCTGGCAGTGGGAGCACAGTCTGTCCTCTTTGGGCAGCCAGGTCTGCCTGTGTCCAGGCTGTGGTCACTGAGCCTGTCCTCTCTGGACAGCCAGGTCTGCCTGTGTCCAGTGTCTCTGTCCAGGCTGTGGTCACTGAGCCTGTCCTCTCTGGACAGCCAGGTCTGCCCGTGTCCAGTGTCTCTGTCCAGGCTGTGGTCACTGAGCCTGTCCTCTCTGGACAGCCAGGTCTGCCCGTGTCCAGTGTCTCTGTCCAGGCTGTGGTCACTGAGCCTGTCCTCTCTGGACAGCCAGGTCTGCCCGTGTCCAGTGTCTGTGTCCAGGCTGTGGTCAGTGAGCCTGTCCTCTCTGGACAGCCAGGTCTGCCTGTGTCCAGTGTCTCTGTCCAGGCTGTGGTCACTGAGCCTGTCCTCTCTGGACAGCCAGGTCTGCCCGTGTCCAGTGTCTCTGTCCAGGCTGTGGTCACTGAGCCTGTCCTCTCTGGACAGCCAGGTCTGCCTGTGTCCAGTGTCTCTGTCCAGGCTGTGGTCACTGAGCCTGTCCTCCCTGGACAGCCAGGTCTGCCCGTGTCCAGTGTCTGTGTCCAGGCTGTGGTCACTGAGCCTGTCCTCTCTGGACAGCCAGGTCTGCCCGTGTCCAGTGTCTGTGTCCAGGCTGTGGTCTTGTCTTGGTCCGACATGGGGCTAGTGTGTTCCTCCCCCCCCAGGTGAAGAAGTGCCTGTGTGTGCTGCTGCAGCAGGGCCTGTGTGAGTTCGGGCCGGGCCGGCGGGGGGTGGAGTACAGGCTGCCGGAGCCGCGCGTGTTGGGCCTGCTGCGCTTCCCTCGCTACATCTACACGGCCAAGACGCTGTACGGCGACGCAGCGGAGCTGCTGGTGGAGGAGCTGCTGCAGCACGGCCACATGACCATGAGCCAGGCCGTGCGGACAGTGGCTGACCGGCTGACCGACAGCATGGAGGGTGAGAGGAGGGCCTGTCTGTCTGTCAGCACCCCGAGGGTCAAAGAGTCTGTCTGTCTGTCAGCACCTCGAGCGTCAAAGAGTCTGCCTGCCTGTCTGTCTGTCAGCACCTCGAGGGTCAAAGAGTCTGCCTGCCTGTCTGTCTGTCAGCACCCCGAGCGTCAAAGAGTCTGTCTGTCTGCCTGCCTGTCTGTCTGTCAGCACCCCGAGCGACAAAGAGTCTGTCTGCCTGTCTGTCTGTCAGCACCTCGAGGGTCAAAGAGTCTGTCTGCCTGTCTGTCTGTCTGTCAGCACCCCGAGCGTCAAGGAGTCTGTCTGCCTGTCTGTCTGTCAGCACCTCGAGGGTCAAAGAGTCTGTCTGCCTGTCTGTCTGTCTGTCAGCACCCCGAGCGTCAAGGAGTCTGTCTGCCTGTCTGTCTGTCAGCACCCCGAGCGACAAAGAGCCTGTCTGCCTGTCTGTCTGTCAGCACCCCGAGCGTCAAAGAGTCTGTCTGCCTGTCTGTCTGTCAGCACCCCGAGCGTCAAAGAGCCTGTCTGCCTGTCTCTGTCAGCACCCCGAGCGTCAAAGAGCCTGTCTGCCTGTCTGTCTGTCAGCACCTCGAGCGACAAAGAGCCTGTCTGCCTGTCTGCCTGTCTGTCAGCACCTCGAGCGACAAAGAGCCTGTCTGCCTGTCTGCCTGTCTGCCAGCACCTCGAGGGTCAAAGAGTCTGCCTGTCTGTCTGTCAGCACCCTGAGCTCCCAATAGTTGTTCGGTCGATGCTGTAAGTTGGGGTGGCTGCGAATGTGGGGGTGTCCCTGACCCTCTGTGCGGCTGTGTGGTTACAGAGGGAAAGAGCATAGAGTACAGCGAGGTGACCAGCGTCTTCTCTCGCCTGGTGGAGACGCACTTCCTGCAGCGCTGCCCCCCAGTGGCAGAGCGCAGCGGCGACAGCGCGGCCTGCCCGGCCCCCACCCTGGCTGATGGCGACAAGGAGAGGTACACCCTGCCCCACATCACCCTGACAGGTAGCCCTGCGCCTGGGGCTGGGCTGACCGGCCCCCCTGTCTGTCTGTCTGTCTGTCTGTCTGTCTGTCTGTCTGTCTGTCTGTCTGTCTGTCTGTGTGGGGGTGGGGGCAGGCTGGGCTGACCGGCCCCCCTGTCTGTCTGTCTGTCTGTCTGTCTGTCTGTGTGGGGGTGGGGGCAGGCTGGGCTGACCGGCCCCCCTGTCTGTCTGTCTGTCTGTCTGTCTGTCTGTCTGTCTGTCTGTGTGGGGGTGGGGGCAGGCTGGGCTGACCGGCCCCCCTGTCTGTCTGTCTGTCTGTCTGTCTGTCTGTCTGTCTGGGGGTGGGGGCAGGCTGGGCTGACCGGCCCCCCTGTCTGTCTGTCTGTCTGTCTGTCTGTCTGTGTGGGGGTGGGGGCAGGCTGGGCTGACCGGCCCCCCTGTCTGTCTGTCTGTCTGTCTGTCTGTCTGTCTGTCTGTCTGTCTGAGTGGGGGTGGGGGCAGGCTGGGCTGACCGGCCCCCCTGTCTGTCTGTCTGTCTGTCTGTCTGTCTGAGTGGGGGTGGGGGCAGGCTGGGCTGACCGGCCCCCTGTGTGTCCCCCTGCAGGCCGGGGGAAGCGCCCGCGGGCCAGTGAGGACAGCGAGGGCGACCAGAGGGCGAAGAGAGCCAGGCTGGACACGGCGGCTCACGAGGTACTGGACCCCAGAGGAGGGGCGCCGTGAGTGCAGCTCGTCCTCCGTTGCTGTCCCTCGTCTTCCTCCTCCTCTCTCTGTCCGCACAGGCCCAGGGCGATGATGGGATCTACTGGCAGGTGAATTTCGAGAGGTTCCACCAGCACTTCCGAGACCAGGCCATCGTCAGCGCGGTGGCCAGCAAGCTGGACCAGGTGAGGCTGCCGGCTAGTGGGGGGCTCCTGTGACACCCCTGGATACTTACTGGGACCGGATGTGTGGGGGGGGGGGGCGATGAGAGCTGTCCGGGGCTCTGCTGTGAGACTGGTCTGTCCACCCTGTGCTCGCAGACCAGCAGCGAGATCGTGAGGACCATGCTGAGGATGAGCGAGGTGACCACCCCGTCCGGCGCCGCCTGCACCCAGCCGCTGAGCTGCAACGAGGTGAGGAGGGGTGCACCTGACCGGCCCGCGGGAGGGGAGTGGACGGGGGGGTGCCACTGACCGGCCCACTGGACAGGGAAGGGACACGGGGGTGCAGCTGACCGGCCTGCGGGACAGGAGGGGTGCGGCTCAGGGCTCAGTCCTCACTGCTCTTACCGTTGGCGTTTTTTTGTTTATGCAGATTTTCCGGGCGCTGCCCCCTAGTTACAGCATCACCCGGCCCGTGCTGGACCAGTACCTCTCCCTGCTCGTGGATGACCCGGTAAGACCCGGAACACCAGGAGAAATAGGTCTGGACTGAGTGTCTTTACAGTGACTCTCCAGCTCTGATGATGATGAAGGAGTGTTCATGTGAAGATACAGAGGAGCTGGACTGAGTGTCTGTACAGTGACTCTCCAGCTCTGATGATGATGAAGGAGTGTTCATGTGAAGATACAGAGGAGCTGGACTGAGTGTCTGTACAGTGACTCTCCAGCTCTGATGATGATGAAGGAGTGTTCATGTGAAGATACAGAGGAGCTGGACTGAGTGTCTGTACAGTGACTCTCCAGCTCTGATGATGATGAAGGAGTGTTCATGTGAAGATACAGAGGAGCTGGACTGAGTGTCTGTACAGTGACTCTCCAGCTCTGATGATGATGAAGGAGTGTTCATGTGAAGATACAGAGGAGCTGGACTGAGTGTCTGTACAGTGACTCTCCAGCTCTGATGATGATGAAGGAGTGTTCATGTGAAGATACAGAGGAGCTGGACTGAGTGTCTGTACAGTGACTCTCCAGCTCTGATGATGATGAAGGAGTGTTCATGTGAAGATACAGAGGAGCTGGACTGAGTGTCTGTACAGTGACTCTCCAGCTCTGATGATGATGAAGGAGTGTTCATGTGAAGATACAGAGGAGCTGGACTGAGTGTCTGTACAGTGACTCTCCAGCTCTGATGATGATGAAGGAGTGTTCATGTGAAGATACAGAGGAGCTGGACTGAGTGTCTGTACAGTGACTCTCCAGCTCTGCTGATGATGAAGGAGTGTTCATGTGAAGATACAGAGGAGCTGGACTGAGTGTCTGTACAGTGACTCTACAGCTCTGTATGATGATGAAGGAGTGTTCATGAGAAGATACAGAGGAGCTGGACTGAGTGTCTGTACAGTGACTCTCCAGCTCTGATGCAGACAGTGGTGACGATGACGCTGGAGACCTTCCTCTCTCTCTGTCTCCTCTGCACAGATGGAGTTCGTGGGGAAGTCGGGCGACAGTGGGGGCGGGATGTTTGTCATCAGTATCCTTCTGCGTGGCCCTGGGCCCTCGGCCCCGTGTCCTTGCTTGTGCGTCTTGCCCTCTCCCCGTCGTCATCGTCGCCCTTGACCCGCGGTCTCAGATTTGCACCGAGCCCTGACCAACCTGGCGCGGGCGACCCTGGAGTCCGCCGTGCAGGAGAGGTGAGGCCGATCGCCCGCGTGCCGCTCGGGGTGTGGGGGGGGGCCCTCCAACCAGACGCGCTCAGGTGTGCGGGATTCTCCCCTCCCCCCCCCGCAGGTTCGGCTCGCGGTCGGCGCGGATCTTCCGGCTTCTGCTGCGGAAGAGGCACCTGGAGCAGAAGCAGGTGGAGGACTTTGCCATGATCCCCGCCAAGGAGGCGAAGGAGATGATGTACCGCATGCTGTCGGAGAACCTGGTGCAGCTCCAGGTGAGTCCTGCTGCCCGGCGCCGTCCGTGGGTCGGGGTAGGGTAGGGCTGTTGACCCTGGTGTCCTGGGTTTGTCCAGACAGGCCTCCTGCTTCCCTCGCCTGCTGCGGCGGCTGTGTCCTGCAGAGGGGCTGCCCTTCAGGGCTGGCGAGGTGTAGGGGCGGAGCTCTGTGAATGTGGGGGGGGCTGTGTGATTGCTGTTGGACGCGTCGTGTCTCGGCAAGCTGCCTCCAAACCCCGTGCAGATAATCACTCCCGCCCCCCGCCGCTGTCGGTCTGCAGGAGATCCCCAAGACCCCTGACCACGCCCCCTCTCGCACCTTCTACCTGTACACGGTGAACCCCCTGCCCACCGCCCGGATGCTCCTGCAGCACTGCTACAAGGTACGGGGTGCGTCTGCCCCAGGCCCGGTCCTCAGCCCACTTCCTGTCAGGTGACCCACCCGCCGCCGGCTCACGCTCTCCGTCTCCCTTCCTGTCTCCCCCCCCCCCCCCCCGCAGACGGTGGCCAATCTGATCGAGAGGCGCCTTTTCGAGACCAAGGAGAACAAGTGAGTCTGTCTGCACCCCCGCCTAAGCCCCTGTCTCGCCGGGAGCCAGGTTTTAAAAGAGCCAGTACTGGACACCAGATCTGTAACGGCACCGCACCCTATCTCACCTGAATTTCCCCAGGGTTTACAAAAAAGTTTAAGTTCTGTGTGTAAATTCTGAATTCAGATGTCTGTGCACCGGGAATCTGATTGACAGCACTGTAAAACCTGGAGTGGATCAGACTGCTGTGCACTGGGAGTCTGACTGACAGCACTGTAAAACCTGGAGTGGATCAGACTGCTGTGCACTGGGAGTCTGACTGACAGCACTGTAAAACCTGGAGTGGATCAGACTGCTGTGCACTGGGAGTCTGACTGACAGCACTGTAAAACCTGGAGTGGATCAGACTGCTGTGCACTGGGAGTCTGACTGACAGCTCTGTAAAACCTGGAGTGGATCAGACTGCTGTGCACTGGGAGTCTGACTGACAGTGTTGACACCTGGTGTGTGCTGTTTTGGCCTAACCCCTGACCCTTGCCCTCTGCCCCCTCGCAGGCGTCTCTTGGAGAAGTCCCAGCGGATCGAGGCGATCCTGGCCTCGCTGCAGGCCAGCGGCGCGGAGCCCGGCCAGCTGGCCGAGGTGGAGGAGATGATCACGGCGCCCGAGAGGCAGCAGCTGGAGGCCCTGAGGCGCCACGTGAACAAGTCAGTGCGGCCTCCTCTCTCCCGCTCTGCCTCCGTCAGCGCGTCGGGCCATCGGCGAGCTCAGCCTCTCTCTCTCCCCCATCTTTGCAGGCTGGACTCTAGTGAGAACCAGGTGGACGAGACCATGTTCCTCCTGGAGTCCTACATCAGCTCCACTCAGGCCTCTCGCTGACCGCCGGGCCCCGCTGAAGCAACTGGTGCACCTCGGCCTGTGGCTCCACCTGCCTTTCAAGCCCCGGAGTGTGAGAGTGTGAGAGTGTGAGAGTGTGAGAGTGTGAGAGTGTGAGAGTGTGAGAGTGTGTGTGAGTGTGAGATCAGGCGTGATCAGGCTCGGTTAAAGGCCACTTCAGCCGAGCCTCTGAATGATCAATAAATGATTCCGCCTACGGGCTCAGTTACTTTGACTTGTCTTGTGACCTTTATTGCAGTTACAGTTGTGTTCCAATGAGTGATCGCCGCAGCTCTTGGGAAGCTGGAGCAGTTCGTGGGCTCGGTTACATTACGTGACTGCTGTCCAGGCCCAGAGCACGGTGGAGTGTTCGGTTAGCTTGAGCACCGCCTGCTGACCACGACGAGATTCAATGCAGCTGCGATCGGTTCTGAATGGCGAAATGGACCCTTCTGGGGCAGAATTCCCACCCCCCCCACCCCCCCAGGAGTGACATGCAAGTCCAGTCCTGCTGCGGGTATCGCTTCCTGTTGCGGGGCACTGCGGGCCAGTTTACGGCGATAATTTCTCCGTTTGGCCCCGCAGCGCCGGGCTTTCACTGTGCTTGACTGTGCGGGGGGGCGAGGGGGGGGTAGGGCCTCCTTCTTCGGCAGGGGGGACAGTGGAGCCACGAGCAGCGGGTTCGTGACGGTCCTGGTTGAACAGAGGCCGGGGGGGCCTGGGACAGTACCCCAGTACCTCGCAGGTGAGCGGAGCCACAGGGCGGCTGCTGGAGAGCCCAGACCGTACCCCGCGGGCCAGCGGAGCCACAGGGCGGCTGCGGGTTCTGGCCCAGTCCAGCAGAGGGCAAGCAGGGTGCAGAGTGAGGCCGCAGAGGCCCGGGGGCGGGCGGCGCTTCTGTGGAAACTGTGCCGGTGCCTTGGGAACGACGATCAGTCGTCCGCCTCCTTCTCCTCCTCCCGCTGCTTCCGGGAGAAGAATCCGAGCTGGAGGGCAAGGAAGAGGGAGAGAGGGGGTGAAGACTGGAGACGAGCGAGAGGAGCCACTTAGCAGTTAGTGGCTGGATACCTTGTTCCAGACCCCCGCCACCCTTTGTGTAAAGAAGTGCCTCCTTTCCCATCCATCCGTTTTCTAAAATCAGGTCCCAGGGGAGATGGAGTCTATCCCGGCCAGCAACTGGAGCAAGGCAGGATACACCACCCTGGACGGGACCAGGCCAGTCTGTCGCGGGTCAGACACGGACATGCCCCACTGACACCAAGGGCAATTTTCCCAGAAGCCAATTCACCTACGCGTGTGTCTTTGGACTGAGGGAGGAAGCTCACATGAGCAAAACAAGAACATGCAAACTCCACACAGACAGCACTCCAGGAACTGAACCCATGGCCCCCGTGCTGTGAGGCAGCAATGCTAACGACGGCCGCACCATGACACCTGTTCTTGGTTTAAAAGGCACTTCCATGTAGCTTACACATTCTGGTTCATGTAGCACAGTTCATTAAGGAATATTCTGGCCATACTTGATCTGTGCTTTTGAGGATTTTTTTCAAACTAGTATCGGGTTCCCCTGGTAATTATCTCTCACTGTGACTGAAGGAAGGTTCAGGGCTGTGGGTGTTAGTCCCAGACTCCACTGGCTGCTCCACCCTGGGCCTGGCCTGCCTCAGCCGCAGTGCAGAGTCCCCTCCAGGCAGCCTGTGTGTGTGTGGGCAGCACTCACCTTCCACAGCAGGAAGATGATGAGTGCCAGCAGCAGCAGTCCCCCGATGATGCTGCCAATGAGGATCCAGAGAGAGATGGGGATGGACCGGCCCTTCAGCACCTCTAACACCGTCTGCAGAGACACGTGGGACCGGTCATGCGCTGCTCAGCCATAGCACCCAGCATGCAGAGTCAGGGACCACCTGGTCACCCAGAGCCTGATCACAGAGTCAGGGACCACCTGGTCACTCAGAGCCTGATCACAGAGTCAGGACCACCCGGTCACCCAGAGCCTGATCACAGAGAGTCAGGACCACCCGATCACCCAGAGCCTGATCACAGAGAGTCAGGACCACCTGGTCACCCAGAGCCTGATCACAGAGAGTCAGGACCACCTGGTCACCCAGAGCCTGATCACAGAGCCCCTAACTCCCTCACACGGCCAGTCCCCAGCCCCTCACACACAGAGCAGTACCTCTCTCCAGAGCCCGGCAGGGCCCAGTGACAGCATGCTGGACTCCGGCACCGCCAGACTGTGGGAGCTGAAGATCTTCACTGCCTTGAACTTCGCCTGCCGGGGAGTCAGAGTCAGTAAACCGTTTTCTCACTGAAGCCCAGCAAATGTGGTATAATATCAAGGCACGATATCAAGAAGTTAATCATGTCAGGAGACATCAGCCTTTTGCCTGAATGTCAAAACCTGAAAGGCAAGACTGAAAGACACACCAGACTGTTCAGTGTGATATTATCTCAGTGTCTCAGAGGGACGAGTCCACAGTCTCTCACTGTGATATTATCTCGGTGTCTCGGAGGGACGAGTCCACAGTCTCTCACTGTGATATTATCTCAGTGTCTCAGAGGGACGAGTCCACAGTCTCTCACTGTGATATTATCTCGGTGTCTCAGAGGGACGAGTCCACAGTGTCTCACTGTGATATTATCTCAGTGTCTCAGAGGGACGAGTCCACAGTCTCTCACTGTGATATTATCTCAGTGTCTCAGAGGGACGAGTCCACAGTCTCTCACTGTGATATTATCTCGGTGTCTCAGAGGGACGAGTCCACAGTGTCTCACTGTGATATTATCTCGGTGTCTCAGAGGGACGAGTCCACAGTGTCTCACTGTGATATTATCTCAGTGTCTCAGAGGGACGAGTCCACAGTCTCTCACTGTAACCCTCCTCACCTGGCGGAAGAAGTCCTCATGGATCCTGCGGCGGACCTGGATCAGCGCTGCCTGTCCTCGCTGGAGCTGCTCGATCTGACACAACACCTCCACACACCAGGAGTTACTGCAGTTCTGTCACAGCCAGAGGCAGGGAGGCAGAGTGAGGGAGGTGAAGGGAAACAGTGAGGCAGAGTGAGGGAGGGGAAGGGAAACAGTGAGGCAGAGTGAGGGAGGGGAAGAGTGACAGTGAGGCAGAGTGAGGGAGGTGAAGGGAAACAGTGAGGCAGAGTGAGAGAGGTGAAGAGTGACAGTAAGGCAGATCGAGGGAGGTGAAGAGTGACAGGGAGGCAGAGTGAGGGAGGTGAAGGGAAACAGTGAGGCAGAGTGAGAGAGGTGAAGAGTGACAGTAAGGCAGATCGAGGGAGGTGAAGAGTGACAGGGAGGCAGAGTGAGGGAGGTGGAGAGTGACTGTGAGGCAGAGTGAGGGAGGTGGAGAGTGACAGGGAGGCAGAGTGAGGGAGGTGGAGAGTGCGAGGCTGTGAGGCAGAGTGAGGGAGGTGAAGAGTGACAGGGAGGGAGGTGAAGAGTGAGAGGCTGTGAGGCAGAGTGAGGGAGGTGAAGAGTGACAGTGAGGCAGAGTGAGGGAGGTGAAGAGTGACAGGTTGGCAGAGTGAGGGAGGTGAAAAGTGCGAGGCTGTGAGGCAGAGTGAGGGAGGTGAAGAGTGACAGTGAGGCAGAGTGAGGGAGGTGAAGAGTGACAGGTTGGCAGAGTGAGGGAGGTGGAGAGTGACAGGGAGGCAGAGTGAGGGAGGTGAAAAGTGCGAGGCTGTGAGGCAGAGTGAGGGAGGTGAAGAGTGACAGTGAGGCAGAGTGAGGGAGGTGAAGAGTGACAGGTTGGCAGAGTGAGGGAGGTGGAGAGTGTTGTCAAGCCGCTGGCACGCTGACACTCCTGGCACACAGCAGTGCATGCTGGGGAGGGCAGCCCTGTCTCACCAGCTGCTCCGCGTGCTGCAGGTCCCCGGGGTGGACTGGCCGGACATCGCGCTGGGCCTGCCTCAGGGCCCGCGGGTCGCTGAGCACGCTGCAGTTCACTCCGGACACCTGCGGGGACAGGGGCAGCGCTCAGTCCCGGCTCGCCCGCGGGGAGCTCGGGGGCGGGGCTCGGCGGGGCTCGGCGGGGCCGCACTCACGTTCTGCGTGGTGACCTCGGAGACGGAGAGGAAGGGGCCGTCCGCCGCGGCCAGCGAGGGCAGCCGAACGCGCAGCTCCAGGTTGCTGACCGGGTAGCAGCCCAGGTTCTGCACCTGCAGGCGAGACAGGAAGCAGAGGAAATCTGGGAACATGAGGCAAGACTGTGGTGAATCGTGGGAGAGATGGTAAAGCTCTTGTCTGCTTCACCCCTGTACACAGACTGAGACACCCTGACAGACCCTCTGGGCTCCTGACCCAGGCAGCTGTGTGTGAGGACGTACCTTGAAGTTGGTGTGAAACTCGGGGCCGATGCCCTCAGAGGGTGTGCGTGTGGGATGGACCTCGTAGCGGTTCAGGTTGGAGTCGCTGTGAGGGAGACAGATGATCATTCTGTTACTGATAACATTCACAGGTTTCATCCTTTCCCTGTCAGATAGACATGTGGACAGGCAGGAGCAGAGGATCACAGTCACGTGGACAGGCAGGAGCAGAGGATCACAGAAAAGTGGACAGGCAGGAGCAGAGGATCACAGTCACGTGGACAGGCAGGAGCAGAGGATCACAGTCAGGTGGACAGGCAGGAGCAGAGGATCACAGTCACGTGGACAGGCAGGAGCAGAGGATCACAGAAAAGTGGACCGGCAGGAGTCTGTAAAAGTGATTCTTTGTGACTCCTGTCTCACCTGGTGATGAAGAGATCGGGCTCGTACAGCACCATGGCCAGCAGCTGTGCTGTGTTGTCGTGTAATGTCTCTTCTCTCTCCGCACTGTCGCTGTGGAAACACACAGATGGGCACACACAGGACAGAGTCAAACCAGAGGACCCTCAGTGGAAACCCAGGGACCAGGGGAAACCCAGGGAACATGTTACATTGAGGACCAGGAACAGCAGGTGCTGTTTTACACAAAGAGTTGCAGGTGTGTGGCACAGGCAGCCCAGGTGCTTTGTTGGAGCTGACATAATTGAATCTTATAAGAAATGGCTGCACAACGGTACGCATATGAAGGGCTGAATGTTCTCTCTTAGATTATGAGCTTTGTTGTGTGTTCTCTTGCACTACCTCACTCCACTCAGAGTGTCTGCGTCAGAGTCACCGTCAGTGGGTTACCTGGTAGCCATCATCTTCATCTGCACTCGGTTCAGCAGGGACATGCAGCTAAACTCAAACTCCAGGTTAAAGGTCGCCTGCAAGGACAGACTTTCTCAGCACTCACTTCAGACAGAAAACAGTTTGCATTAACTGTTATCTCAGACACAGGACAGGAACAGAGAGTCCAGACACAGGACAGGAACAGGGGGTCCAGACACAGGACAGGTACACATGCTTAGACACAGGACAGGTACACATGCAGGAAGTCCAGACACAGGGCAGGAACAGGGAGTTCAGACACAAGACAGGAACAGGGGGTCCAGACACAGGACAGGTACACATGCTGAGACACAGGACAGGTACACATGCAGGAAGTCCAGACACAGGGCAGGAACAGGGAGTCCAGACACAGGACAGGTACACATGCTGAGACACAGGACAGGAACAGGCAGTCCAGACACAGGGCAGGAACAGGAAGTCCAGACACAGGACAGGAACAGGGAGTCCAGACACAGGGCAGGAACAGGAAGTCCAGACACAGGACAGGTACACATGCTGAGACACAGGACAGGTACACATGCAGGAAGTCCAGACACAGGACAGGAACAGGCAGTCCAGACACAGGGCACAGACCTTGGCCTGAGATCTGAAGACGGGATAGCTGACGTTACAGGAGTGGCTGTTGGAGCTCAGGGCTGTGCACTCCATCTTCACCTGCGGCTCGTCCTGGAGAGACAGGGGCAGAGGGAGCCTGTTAACCCCCTCCCAGCTCGGTCCTGACGAGCGCTGGCCCCCGGGGGCCCGGGGCCTCACCTTGCTGCTGAGGCTGGAGAAGTGCAGGTTGCGGGAGAAGAGCAGGCGCAGGCTGGTGTTGTAGGCGTTCTCCTGCCGGTTCTCCAGGACCAGCTCCACGGCCAGCCGGCGCCGCGGACTGCGGACGATGTAGGGCTCCTGTCTGCGGAGAGCAGAAACTGCGCTCACTGTCCACTGTCCACTGTCCAGACCGGTCAGCTAAGGACACAACATCACCACACTGTCCACTGTCCAGAGAGCACCGGTCATCTGAGGACACAACACCACTGTCCAGAGAGCACCGGTCAGCTGAGAACACTACACCACTGCACTGTCCACTGTCCAGACCGATCAGCTAAGGACACAACATCACCGCACTGTCCACTGTCCAGAGAGCACCGGTCATCTGAGGACACAACACCACTGTCCATAGAGCACCAGTCAGCTGAGAATACTACACCACTGCACTGTCCACTGTCCAGACCGGTCAGCTAAGGACACAACATCACCGCACTGTCCACTGTCCAGAGAGCACAGGTCATCTGAGGACACAACACCACTGTCCAGAGAGCACCGGTCAGCTGAGAACACTACACCACTGCACTGTCCACTGTCCACTGTCCACAATGCCGCTCCAGCAGGTGAGTCTCCACCCGCCCCTGCCCTGTGATCTCGGGAGCCCCTACCTGGACCCCGACACGTCCATGTGGGCGTGAAGCACCAGGTCTGTCACACACACGTCGTCCTCTCCGCAGTCTTTGAAGAAGGGGATCTGGGGGGAAAGAGACTGTGACCCCACATTCCATGAAAAAGGCTGAGAGGATGAAATCATTCATTAATATGAAATCAAACTAAAACCTTTCTGCATGTTATACAAGCGGATGAAACTGCTGATAAAAATGTGACTAAAATGAATAGTGGCAAAGCAGCAGTGAGGAGTGAGTCCTCTTTCAGCTGGCTGAAACGTGATGACATGGCGAACTTGGCTAAGACCAGGACTTGGGGTACGGGGGCTGGGGGGGGGGTCGGGGGTGGCGAGCGCCCTCACAAGTCTCTTGGCGAAGGTGGGCCAGCCCTCGTCCAGCACGGGGCCGCTCTCTGTGTCGTTGATCCTGAAGCGCAGAGCGAAGCCGATGGGCCGGATGTAGTCGGCGGTGTCCTGGGGCGGAGGGAGAGAGGGACAGGTGAGGGACGGAGACCCACCTGCAGTCGGATCCACTCCAGGTTTTACTAGAAGCAGCGGGCACAGGTGTAGGAGCAGGGTTAGGTCATTTTCAATCACAGCTACCTGCGAGTAAAGGTGCCCATCCATTTTCTATCCACTTCAACCAAGTCAGGTGACGGGGGGGGGGTTAGTCCATCACAGCGCAGACATGCACAGACACACTCACACCAGGGCCAGTTTTCCCACAAACCAATTAACCCACCAGTATGTCTTTGGACTTTGAGAGGAAATCAGAGCATCCAGAGGACACCCATGCGAACTTGGGAAGAACATGCAAACTCCCCACAGATAGCAGCCCAGGAACTGAACCCAGCGCTGTGAGGCAGCTATGCTGGCCACCCTGCAGTTAAAATAACATGAAAATGACAACAGTAGAACAGCCAAGAGAGGGTAAAACCTGGAGTGGGTCAGACCGCTGTGCACTGGGAAGCAGACTGACAGCTCTGTAAAACCTGGAGTGGGTCAGACCGCTGTGCACCAGGAGTCTCATACCCTTCCTTGCACTCACAAAGACATGGAAGGGCAGCATGGAGCAGGTGACCTCGTCGATCTGCGCCTGGAGCACTGTCTGGATCTGCCGCTGGGAGCTCTGGTCGAACAGGGCCCGGGTCATGAACTTCCTGTCGTCCAGCATGGCGCCCACATGCAGGTCTGGATCAACACAATTGGACATGATCGATAAATAGTAGTATTTATAAATGAGAGGAGGCCATTCGGCCCGTCTCGCTCGTGCTGTTTTTAGTAGCTAAGTGCTCCGAGGGGCTCGCCAAGCCATCTCTTCAAAGGGTATTGAAGTCAGCAACATGGCTGGGTAGCTTGTTACACACTCCCACACTCCTTTGTGTAAAGGCGTCCAGTAACAGGATCTGTCAATCAAGGCAGTAGCTGGGTAAGGACAGTGGCTCTGTGGGGCAGGAGGATGTCTCTGGGTGTCAGGGCAGTGTCTGTGGCTCTGTGGGGCAGGAGGGTGTCTCTGGGTGTCAGGGCAGTGTCTGTGGCTCTGTGGGGCAGGAGGGTGTCTCTGGGTGTCAGGGCAGTGTCTGTGGCTCTGTGGGGCAGGAGGATGTCTCTGGGTGTCAGGGCAGTGTCTGTGGCTCTGTGGGGCAGGAGGGTGTCTCTGGGTGTCCGGGCAGTGTCTGTAGCTCTGTGGGGCAGGAGGGTGTCTCTGGGTGTCAGGGCAGTGTCTGTGGCTCTGTGGGGCAGGAGGGTGTCTCTGGGTGTCAGGGCAGTGTCTGTAGCTCTGTGGGGCAGGAGGGTGTCTCTGGGTGTCAGGGCAGTGTCTGTGGCTCTGTGGGGCAGGAGGGTGTCTCTGGGTGTCAGGGCAGTGTCTGTGGCTCTGTGGGGCAGGAGGGTGTCTCTGGGTGTCAGGGCAGTGTCTGTGGCTCTGTGGGGCAGGAGGGTGTCTCTGGGTGTCAGGGCAGTGTCTGTGGCTCTGTGGGGCAGGAGGGTGTCTCTGGGTGTCAGGGCAGTGCCAGTGGCTCGGCGGGGCAGGAGGGTGTCTCTGGGTGTCAGGGCAGTGTCTGTGGCTCTGTGGGGCAGGAGGGTGTCTCTGGGTGTCAGGGCAGTGTCTGTGGCTCTGTGGGGCAGTAGGGTGTCTCTGGGTGTCAGGGCAGTGTCAGTGGCTCTGTGGGGCAGGAGGGTGTCTCTGGGTGTCAGGGCAGTGTCTGTGGCTCTGTGGGGCAGGAGGGTGTCAGGGCAGTGTCTGTGGCTCTGTGGGGCAGGAGGGTGTCTCTGGGTGTCAGGGCAGTGTCTGTGGCTCTGTGGGGCAGGAGGGTGTCTCTGGGTGTCAGGGCAGTGTCTGTAACTCTGTGGGGCAGGAGGGTGTCTCTGGGTGTCCGGGCAGTGTCTGTGGCTCTGTGGGGCAGGAGGGTGTCTCTGGGTGTCCGGGCAGTGTCTGTGGCTCTGTGGGGCAGGAGGGTGTCTCTGGGTGTCAGGGCAGTGTCTGTAACTCTGTGGGGCAGGAGGGTGTCTCTGGGTGTCAGGGCAGTGTCTGTGGCTCTGTGGGGCAGGAGGGTGTCTCTGGGTGTCAGGGCAGTGTCAGTGGCTCTGTGGGGCAGGAGGGTGTCTCTGGGTGTCAGGGCAGTGTCTGTGGCTCTGTGGGGCAGGAGGATGTCTCTGGGTGTCAGGGCAGTGTCTGTGGCTCTGTGGGGCAGGAGGGTGTCTCTGGGTGTCAGGGCAGTGTCTGTAACTCTGTGGGGCAGGAGGATGTCTCTGGGTGTCAGGGCAGTGTCTGTGGCTCTGTGGGGCAGGAGGGTGTCTCTGGGTGTCAGGGCAGTGTCTGTGGCTCTGTGGGGCAGGAGGGTGTCTCTGGGTGTCAGGGCAGTGTCTGTGGCTCTGTGGGGCAGGAGGGTGTCTCTGGGTGTCAGGGCAGTGTCTGTGGCTCTGTGGGGCAGGAGGGTGTCTCTGGGTGTCCGGGCAGTGCCAGTGGCTCGGCGGGGCGTCAGTGTCAGTCGGGAGTCTGCGGGGGGCACTCACCGAAGGGGGCTCTGTCCGTGCCGGGAGAGCGAGAGGTGGTGTGGAAGCAGACGGTGGCGTTGAGGCAGGCGGACTCTCTCACCCCCCGCTGGCAGTTCTTGTGGATGACGTTGATGGAGTGGGGCTGGAAGGACAGCGTGACGTTGATCTGCACTATGCTGCGCGAACTGAGGGAGACAGCGGGCAGAGGAGCAGGACTTACTACCGCTCCTGTGGGAAGTGAACCAGCGGTGGTCATGCTGCCGCCTCAGCAGGACCGGTCAGGTTGTGACTCTGACTCGTTACTCTGCTCTCTCGCGGTCAGGTGTGGACAGGGGTGGTCAAGTGTGGTCAGGTGCGGACAGGTGTGGTCAGGTGTGGTCAGGGGTGGACAGGTGTGGTCAGGTGTGGTCAGGTGTGGTCAGGGGTGGACAGGTGTGGTCAGGTGTGGTCAGGTGTGGTCAGGTGTGGTCAGGGGTGGACAGGTGTGGTCAGGTGTGGTCAGGTGTGGTCAGGTGTGGTCAGGGGTGGACAGGTGTGGTCAGGTGTGGTCAGGTGTGGACAGGTGTGGTCAGGTGTGGTCAGGTGTAGACAGGTGTGGTCAGGTGTGGTCAGGTGCGGACAGGTGCGGACAGGTGTGGTCAGGTGTGGACAGGTGTGGGTGTGGACGAGGCTGTGACTCGTTACTCTGCTCTCGCGGTCAGGTTTGGTCAGGGGTGGACAGGTGTGGTCAGGTGTGGACGAGTCTGTGACTCGTTAGTCTGCTCTCTAGCGGTCAGGTGTGGTCAGGTGTGGACAAGGCTGTGACTCGTTGCTCTGATCTCTTGCAGTCAGGGGTGGACAGGTGTGGACAGGTGTGGGTGTGGACAAGGCTGTGACTCGTTCCTCTGCTCTCTCGTGGTCAGGTGTGGTCAGGTGTGGAAAAGGCTGTGACCCGTTGCTCTGATCTCTCGAGGTCAGGTGTGGTCAGGTGTGGTCAGGGGTGGTCAGGTGTGGACGAGGCTGTGACGCGTTGCTCTGATCTCTCGGGTCAGGTGTGGTCAGGTGCGGTCAGGTGCGGTCAGGTGTGGACGAGGCTGTGACCTGTTGCTCTGATCTCTCGAGGTCAGGTGTGGTCAGGTGTGGTCAGGTGCGGTCAGGTGTGGACGAGGCTGTGACCCGTTGCTGTGCTCTCTCATGGTCAGGTGTGGTCAGTTGTGGTCAGGTGTGGTCAGGTGTGGTCAGGTGAGGTCAGGTGCGGTCAGGTGTGGTCAGGTGAGGTCAGGTGTGGTCAGGTGTGGTCAGGTGTGGTCAGGTGCGGTCAGGTGCAGGTGTGGACCGGACGGTCCCCGCTCACCTCAGCAGCACCGCGCTGCCCTGCGCTCCCACCGCCAGGTCCAGCAGCTCGTCCCCGTCCAGGTCCAGCCGGCCGCTCACACTGCGGCCGAAGTACTGCAGCCCCGGAGACAGCGCCGAGCCCGGGATCCGCTGCGCGGAGAGGGAGACAGGGGCCAGTGAGCGGACAGGGCCATCCCCCCGCCCTGTAGGGGGAGCTGCTGCCCGGTCCGGCGCCGCCCCCTCACCTGTTTGTACTGCGGTACGATGGAGGTGCCGTAACCGTGGTAAATGTACACGGCGCCGCGGTGCCCATCCTCCAGAGGCGCGCCCACCAGCAGGTCGTTGTAGCCATCGTGGTTCAGGTCCGGCACCATGGCCATGGCGTACCCGAACCGGGAGTCCTGGGCCTTCCTGTGGGCCTGCAGGGTGCCGTTCGGGGTGAACAGGACCTGGAGGCAGGGCAGAGCCAGCGGGCAGGGGGGTCATTTCCACAGCGCGCCTTCCTCCCCCTCTCTCCCTCTCCTCTTCCTCTCCCCCCGTCTCACCCTGCTCAGAGTGTACACGTAGACCCGGCCGGCCTCCTTGTTCCCGGACCCCAGGTACATGGGCGCAGCCACCAGCAGCACATCTGTGACCCCGTCTCTGTTCACGTCCACCGGACACACCTCGCTGCCGAAGTACGAGCCGATCTGGGACACAGACACCTTGTTATACAGCGTATACGCTGAGCAGTGATGGAGAGACACCAGAGAGACAGACAGTGATGGAGAGACACCAGAGAGATAGTGCTCTGAGCAGTGATGGAGAGACACCAGAGAGAGAGACAGTGATGGAGAGACACTAGAGAGACAGACAGTGCTCTGAGCAGTGATGGAGAGACACCAGAGAGACAGACAGTGCTCAGAGCAGTGATGGAGAGACACCAGAGAGACAGACAGTGATGGAGAGACACCAGAGAGACAGTGCTCTGAGCAGTGATGGAGAGACACTAGAGAGAGAGACAGTGATGGAGAGACACCAGAGAGACAGACGGTGCTCTGAGCAGTGATGGAGAGACACCAGAGAGAGAGACAGTGATGGAGAGACACCAGAGAGACAGACGGTGCTCTGAGCAGTGATGGAGAGACACTAGAGAGAGAGACAGTGATGGAGAGACACTAGAGAGACAGACGGTGCTCTGAGCAGTGATGGAGAGACACTAGAGAGAGGACAACAGAGTGTTGTACACACAGACAGAAGACACGGAGAGAGTGAGGGTGTGGCAGAGACCTGCTCTCCGTTCAGGGCCTGGGAGATGGTGACGTCTCCATTCCTCTTCAGGTCAAACAGGATGACCTTGCCCTTGTGTCTGAAGCGCGGCGCCCCAGCGATGTACAGTCGCTTGCCATTCTTCACCGTCACGGAGGACACAGTGTATCCTGCAGGACACAGGGCCACACGGACACAGGCACTGAACCCCTGACACTGACGCATTCAGGCCCTACCGCACTGACCCTCTGAGGGAGAGACGCCGACATGCTGATGCCCTTGACTTCCCGGGAGGCGACAGGTGGGGGTGACGAAACAGAGGGCAGATATCCAGGTGGATGCTGCACATTGGTGGTGGTTGAGGGGAGTCCCCATTACCTGTAAAGCGCTTTGAGTGGAGTGTCCAGAAAAGCGCTATATAAGTGTAAGCAATTATTATTATTATTATTATAACACCATCTCACAAAGAGCTGTGAATAAGACGGATCGGGAGCCATGTCCAGGAGTCCACCGGACACTCGAGTGGCCGCTATGGAACTGCGGAACCGTTTCTGAGCTGGAAACACGCAGACCAGCCCCACTACTGACCAGCGGGCCCTCAGCCTGCACCTCGCTAGCATCGCCTCCTGCTGGGACCCGACACAGGAAGCGGACGTTACCCAGGTACGCGGCGTGGTTCTTCAGCTCCAGGGGAAACTCCTTCTCGAACGCCTCACGGGGCGGCACGATGCGCCCCTGCGCCCCCTCCTTCAGCACGCCGCCGTCCCAGTCGTACGCCCCCACTGTCCCAAACAGGATCCCGTCCTGCAGACACCCAGAGGAGCTGGTGAACGGCTACAGTTTTCAGGACGATTCAGATCAAAACGACAGTTCAGACGGAGAGCAGATTAATACAGACAGTTCAGGTGAGACAGAGTGCAGATCCATACAGAAGCCCCAATCAGACAGAGAGCAGATCCATACAGAAGCCCCAATCAGACAGAGAGCAGATCCATACAGACAGCCCCGATCAGACAGAGCACAGATCCATACAGACAGCCCCGATCAGACAGAGCACAGATCCATACAGACAGCCCCGATCAGACAGAGCACAGATCCATACAGACAGCCCCGATCAGATAGAGCGCAGATCCGTACAGACAGCCCTGATCAGACAGAGCACAGATCCGTACAGACAGTCCTGATGAGACGGAGCACAGATCCATAAGGAAGCCCCGATCAGATAGAGTGCAGATCCATACAGACAGCTCCGATCAGACAGAGCACAGATCCATACGGAATTATGATCAGACAGAGCGCAGATCCATACGGAAGCCCCGATCAGACAGAAGGCAGATCCATACGGAAGCCCCGATCAGACAGAGGGCAGATCCATACGGAAGCCCCGATCAGAGGCTTGTTTCTCTCTGATCTCTCTTCGGTCAGACTCACGTCCAGCACGTGTGTGGAGAAGCCGATCTGGGACATCTCCATCTCGAAGGAGCTCTCGTTGTATCCCAGCGTCCCTGGAACAACACCACAGCCATGAGACACGATCCAGCACCTCTGGGCTGTGTGTTTTTGGCCTCGTCCTGTGGCCTTCCTCTCCCTCTCCTCCCCGCTCCCACCCTCACCCTCCAGGCTGAAGATGCGGTCTCCGAGGGCGTCCACGATGTCATTCAGGGCCGCCTCGTCTGTCACGTTGAAGAAATATTTCTCATCGGGGTCGCTGGCGATGTACTTGATCTCGTTGATGAAGGTCTCGGGGTCCTGCTGTCGACGGATATAGTGTCCCAGGACCTGAGGGGGGCAGCATAGTCACAGATATCAGCACTGTTACCTGTATTCAGAAACACCTGTGTGACGCTGTCAGTGTTACCTGTACACAGACACACCTGTGACACTGACAGCTTTACCTGTACAGAGACAGACCTGTGACACTGACAGTGTTACCTGTACACAGACACACCTGTGACACTGACAGCTTTACCTGTACAGAGACACACCTGTGACGCTGTCAGTGTTACCTGTACACAGACACACCTGTGACACCGACAGTGTTACCTGTACACAGACACACCTGTGACACTGACAGCGTTACCTGACACTGACAGCGTTACCTGTACACAGACACACCTGTGACACTGACAGCGTTACCTGTACACAGACACACCTGTGACACTGACAGTGTTACCTGTACAGAGACAGACCTGTGACACTGACAGCGTTACCTGTACACAGACACACCTGTGACACTGACAGTGTTACCTGTACAGAGACAGACCTGTGACACTGATAGTGTTACCTGTACACAGACACACCTGTGGCACTGACAGCATTACCTGAACAGAGACACAGCTGTGACACTGACAGTGTTACCTGTACACAGACACACCTGTGACACTGACAGTGTGACCTGTACACAGACACACCTGTGTGACGCTGTCAGTGTTACCTGTACAGAGACACACCTGTGACACTGTCAGTGTTACCTGTACACAGACACACCTGTGACACTGACAGCGTTACCTGTACAGAGACACACCTGTGACACTGTCAGTGTTACCTGTACACAGACACACCTGTGACACTGTCAGTGTTACCTGTACACAGACACACCTGTGACACTGACAGCGTTACCTGTACAGAGACACACCTGTGACACTGTCAGTGTTACCTGTACACAGACACACCTGTGACACTGTCAGTGTTACCTGTACACAGACACACCTGTGACACTGACAGCGTTACCTGTACAGAGACACACCTGTGATATGAACAGATACTTAACTAGTCAATTTTGATACATAGTGGCACATTACTGTCCTCCAGCAGCAGCGTGAGTGAGTACTGACGAATCGGTTTAGCAGCGAAGCCGTCAAGCGCGGCGGGCGTGGGGCGCTCTCTGTGTCCACCCCGTCCCTGGCAGCCGCCGGCGGGACTCCGTGCTGATAAGGGGGCAGGAAACGGGAGCGAAGCTTGTCCTCTTGCACGGGCACAGCTGCCACCCGCCCGGCTCCCGGCGCCCTGCACTAACCATGCAGGGGTCCGACTCCTGCGAGGACCCCCTGACCGGCCATTCCCAGAACTGATCCCGCGCGTCCCCCTGTCCGCTCTCCGCTCCCTGCTGCCGCGGGACGACACTTCCGTTCCTCTGTCCATCCGCTCCCATCAGGGCCGCCGGCCTCAATCTCTCCAGCCACCAGGGGTCCGCTCCTTCAGCCCAGCGGCAGGACAGGGGCCACTGGGTGGGGATTCGGGTTCAGGGCGGTTAGATCTCTCCTCCTGAGCCCCGCGAGCTCCAGCAGGCAGCCTGCTCCGGTCCAGCGCGCGCTGACCGCTGACCGCACCCCGAGCCAGTAAACCGGGAGCTCAGTCACGCCGGCAGGGGAGCTCAAAGCTCGGCGGGGTCTTCTCCGTGACGGGCAGCTTGCTGGGGAGAAAGCGACAGGGGCGGGGCAGCTAAGGTGCTCCCGTCAGCTGGCCGCGGCTGGCTGTGGTCACAGGGGAGGGAGGCTCCGCGGGCCAGGGCAGAGGACGGTCCCGGGGCATGCAGCTGGGGTGCGAAAGCTGCAGTTTATGCCCCCGGGGGGCGCTGTGGGAGGACTGTATCCTAAGTCTTGCTGCGGTGGCAGTGGAGGCAGAGGCAGAGGCGCAGACTCCAGCGTAGAGGACAGTCCAAGGTGCCCTGGGATACGGTGGAATGAGCTGGGACATGCTGGGATGCACTGGGATGTGCTGGCATGCCCTGGGATATGTTGGGATGAGCCGAGACACACTGGAACGCAGTGGGATGAGCTGGGATACGTCGGGATGAGCTGGGACATGCTGGAACGCACTGAGATGAGCTGGGATACGCTGGGATATGTTGGGATGAGCTGGCATACTTTGGGATGAGCTGGGACACGCTGGAACGCACTGGGATGAGCTGGGATGAGCTGGCATACTTTGGGATGAGCTGGCATACTTTGGGATGAGCTGGGACACGCTGGAACGCACTGGGATGAGCTGGGACACGTTGCGATGAGCTGGGAGCGGTGATGCTGCAGGGATAAGCCAGCAGGGAGTGCTCCAGTCCACAGATGGACAGGGCAGCAGGAACTAAGCAGCGGAGCGGCCAGCTCTGGAGCTCCCTCTTGCGAGCTCGCCTGGGGAGGTGAAGTCAGTGTGCTTCACTCCATGCCCTGCCTGCCTGTGCTCGCACCTCCAGGACCCCTCCCCAGGGATTCTCCTGCCGGCACTGCGCCCTTCCGTAGCGGACGGGAAGTTAGGCAGGCAGAGAGAGGGTGTGTCCAGCCACGTCTGGAACACTCCTGTCTTTCTCCGGCTCTCTATCCCTCTCCCTCGCTCTACCCCTCCCTTCTGTCTCTCCCTCCCTCCCTCCTTCCCTCTATAATTACTGCCAGTGTGTCACCAAACCAGAAACCTGGCTGTAGGCTCAGCTCCTATTTTTACATCTCCAACGCTGCAATTACTGAAAGACGCAAAGGGTATTTTGGGAGCCTTTCTGACTTAACCACATGCATCTTACCCACATAAATACACTCCAGGCTCAGGAATTGCTGTTCACCAAAAAAAAAAACATCTCAATACAAAACTCACTGCAGAATATGTACCGGAAATCTACTTGTAGGTCTGGAGACACTAGCATTTCCTATTTGTATCTCAAGAGGGGTCATTCCCTGGAAAGTGTCTGTGACCCAGGTTCACAGAAGAGAGGTCAGTGACAGTCCAGGCTGGTCAAGCACCACCAGCCCTGGGGCTTGACACACACTCCAGCAGCCCTTGTCACCCATGTGCATCTGCACTCTCTCACTCCACACCTCCCCCTGTCACGGTCTGGAACAGAAAACTGACACAGATCACAGTGAGACTGGGGCTCCATTACAGCTCTCTGTCTGTCCCAGACTGGCAGGGAGATTAATATCCTGACTCTATAAGGGCTGTGTCTCTACCTGTAACAGAGACACAGATCACAGTGAGACTGGGGCTCCTTTACAGCTCTCTGTCTGTCCCAGACTGGCAGGGAGATTAATATCCTGACTCTATGAGGGCTGTGTCTCTATCTGTAACACTGACACACATCACGTGTTCTTCTGTTTGAATGGGGCGCATCTCCCAGCGCCCCCAGACTCACCGCAATGGCGTAACGCGTGATGTTGCGTTTCTCGCACTCCGCCAGCGCCTCGGGCAGCTCCTCTCCGTCATGCGACTCCCCATCCGTCACCACGATCATCACCTTGGTGGCGCCCTCTCTGGCGCCCCTCTCTGGGCTGAAGGCCTCCGTGCTGCGGGGGCAAATGGATCAGTCTGTCAGCCGGAACACAGTCCTGGCTGGGCCTGGCTCTGAGCAGGCAGCGAGTCTGTGCGTCTTGCCTGTGAGCACATTCCTGGGGGGTGGGGGGGTGGGGGCTGTTCCGGTGTTTTCACAGCTGGCAGGAGAGCCTGCTGACTCAGCGCCGCCGTGCCGGAGCACGGATTTCTTCCAGCAGCGGCTTCCTGCGCCGGGCTGTCCCCCCCTCCGGCTCAGCAAGGTCAGGTCTGGATTAACTGCGGGATTTACCAGCTGGTCGTTCCTGCACGCCCAGTCTCTATGCTGCAGCTCGGCTCAGCGTGCCCCCCCTAGCCCCCCGGCCCCCCGGCCCGCGATGAGAGTGAGGAAGAGCAGACGGGGTCCCCTCCCCTCCCTCATCCACGCTGCTGGGGGAGTCACGGGTCACTCTTTCGCCAGGGGCCGAGCGAGTCCTGGCCGTGCCCTGGGTGACACAGAGGGGTGCCGCCAGCTTCCTCTCCTTGCAATCCCTCCCCGCGGTCTCGAACCCGCCACCGAGCGCTTCCACCCCCCTCTGTCTGAGAGGGGATCCTCTCTCACCAGCCCATGTGGATGGCGTAGGCCGTGCGGGTCTCTCTGCCCTCCTGGCGGCTGATGTTCTTGGCTGCCTCCACCACCTCCTGCGTCGTCTGATAGTCCTTCAGCGACCACTCGTGCACAGACACTTCTCCGTACTGCAGCACCCCCACCTGCAGACAGGGGGCGCTGTTATACACAGATACTGCACTATAGACGCACAGACAGTTCTCCGTACTGCAGCACCCCCACCTGCAGACAGGGGGCGCTGTTATACACAGATACTGCACTATAGACGCACAGACAGTTCTCCGTACTGCAGCACGCCCACCTGCAGACAGGGGGCGCTGTTATACACAGATACTGCACTACAGACGCACAGACAGTTCTCCGTACTGCAGCACCCCCACCTGCAGTCATACACAGACACTACAAAAAAGACGAGACACACAGAGACGCTTCCCTGTACTGCAACACCGCCACCTGCAGACAGGGGGCGCTCTAACACACAGATATTGCTGCAATATAGACACAGAAGCTTCTAAGCACTGGAGAACCCCCATCTGCAGAACGGGGCATGGTTACACACTGACACATCAAACAAGGACAAAGAGGCTCAATATCTGACATTTGCTACAAAAATAGGATACGCTGGAATCCAAATGTTTCTCTATTGGCATACAGACATTTTTTACACAAAGAGTGGTGGGAGTTTGTAACAAGCTGCCCATTCATGATGTTGAAGCCAACTGGCTACTAAAAACCACATGAATTACATGGGCAGAATGGTTTCCTCTCACTTATTGTTATTATGTCTCTTTGAAAACCACTCAGCCTCATGTTTTTGAAAGTCCAGAAATACTGTCTGGCAGTGACCCAGCAGGGTCTGGGTCTCTTCGGATCCGGGGAGAAAGACAGGGCTCAGGCAGCGGAGCAGAACTCGGTCGTGGCTGGGCTGCGGGGAGCTTCGCCGAGGTCAGGGGTCAGGGGTCAGGGGTCAGGGGTGAAGAGCTCGGACAGACAGGACGGAGGAGCAGAGCTCACAACGCTCTCTAAGCCCCGCCGGCGGCCAGCCATGGGTTAACGCCAAGGAGCAGCTGACCGCAGGCGGGGCAGGGTCACCAGAACATGGCTAATCCTGGCAGCCACCGGACTGCTCCAAGCCCAGAGGAATTTCCTTCTCGCCCTGTTCCTGCTCAGCTCCGCTCTCTCATCCTCTGTGTTTTCCGGGAGGAGAAACTTCTCAGATGGCTCATTTTCCAGCTGTGCGATGACACACAAAAAACACGCTCCGCAGGACCAGTGTTCCCAAATCCCAGATTGCGTTGGAAAACAGGACAACCCTTCCACCCTTCTTTGCGTCTCTGGATCAATCCCGACTCGTTTTCCGCGGCGCGGCAGGGACGCGTGCCCAGACGCAGATGTGGGCTGCGTCCTCATTCCTCGACCCTGAACCCCGCTGCTGGTTCTAATTTAAAGGAGGAGAGAGCTTGGCGTCGTAGCGAGATCCACATTCCTCTGGGCTGCCGCTGGCGAGGGGTGTTGGGTTTCGGCGGTCCTGTTCAGCGGGGGGAACGCGGCACGAGCTCCTGTCCGCCGGCTCTGCCCGCGGAGCCCTGCGCTGTCGGCCGCTCTGCTGCTTGAGGCAGCATGTCTGTAGCGGCCACAGTCAGCAGATTCAGGCACGATTCACAGACTCAGCCTGGTGTTAAAGCTCAGATCTAAGAGCCTGGCACAGATTTCTGCTGGTAAATCTCAGATCTAAGAGCCTGGCACAGATTCCTGCTGGTAAATCTCAGATCTAAGAGCCTGGCACAGATTTCTGCTGGTAAATCTCAGATCTAAGAGCCTGGCACAGATTCCTGCTGGTAAATCTCAGATCTAAGAGCCTGGCACAGATTTCTGCTGGTAAATCTCAGATCTAAGAGCCTGGCACAGATTTCTGCTGGTAACTCTCAGATCTAAGAGCCTGGCACAGATTTCTGCTGGTAAATCTCAGATTTAAGAGCCTGGCACAGATTTCTGCTGGTAAATCTCAGATCTAAGAGCCTGGCACAGATTTCTGCTGGTAAATCTCAGATTTAAGAGCCTGGCACAGATTCCTGCTGGTAAATCTCAGATCTAAGAGCCTGGCACAGATTTCTGCTGGTAAATCTCAGATCTAAGAGCCTGGCACAGATTTCTGCTGGTAAATCTCAGATCTAAGAGCCTGGCACAGATTTCTGGTGTTAAATCTCAGATCTAAGAGCCTGGCACAGATGTCTGGTGTTAAATCTCAGATCTAAGAGCCTGGCACAGATTTCTGCTGGTAACTCTCAGATCTAAGAGCCTGGCACATATTCCTGCTGTTAAATCCCAAATCTAAGAGCCTGGCAGAGATTTCTGGTGTTAAATCTCAAATCTAAGAGCCTGGCACAGATGTCTGCTGGTAAATCCCAAATCTAAGAGCCTAGCAGGGATTTCTCCTGTGCGTGGGACAGGTCTTAGCTGTAGCTGGGAAGAATCTGGTGTCACCCTGACTGGAGTGGCCTTGTCCCGTACCTGCTCCAGAGAGACGGGCACTCGGACCTGACGCCAAGCTCTTGGGGGAGGGTCCAGTATTGCGGTGCTGACAGGGGTGGCAGGGGGCGGAGGGGAGACTGACCTGCATCTGCTCCGGGCTGATGTGGAACTTGCTGAGGATGTTGCTGAGGAAGTTCTGCACCTCGTACCAGGGGTAGATGCTGTTGGAGCCGTCTAGCACAATCACAATGTCCATGAAGGTGGCACACCCTGTGAAGGAAAGATGCACACAGACACGCTCGATTCCTGTGTGATTCCTGAAGTCACACAGCCCAGCCTCCCCGGTCCAGCGTGGTGAACATACAGAGCCACACCCTTTCAGCTGTCTGGAACCACACTGAGCTCTTCACTGACCTGGGACACTTGACACAGATCTGGACCGGATTGACCTGTGACACATGACACAGCTCTGGACTGGACTGACCCGAGACACATGACACAGCTCTGGACCGGACTGACCTGAGACACATGACACAGATCTGGACCGGTCTGAGCTGAGACAGATGACACAGATCTGGACCGGACTGACCTGTGACACATGACACAGCTCTGGACCGGACTGACCCGTGACAGATGACACAGCTCTGGACCGGTCTGAGCTGAGACAGATGACACAGATCTGGACCGGACTGACCTGTGACACATGACACAGCTCTGGACCGGACTGACCCGAGACACATGACACAGATCTGGACCGGTCTGAGCTGAGACAGATGACACAGATCTGGACCAGACGGACCTGTGACACATGACACAGCTCTGGACCGGACTGACCCGAGACACTTGACACAGCTCTGGACCGGACTGACCCGTGACAGATGACACAGCTCTGGACCGGACTGACCTGTGTTGTATGACCTATTTCTGTCCCAGACTGACCAGTGCTGAATGCTCTGGTTCTGCACTGGGCTATACCGACTAGACTGTGATGCATTGACCTGACCCGTCTTGGCCAGGACCTGGAACCATGCGAGATCCGGGCCGGGCCGGGCTGGGCCGGCCCAGGCGCGGGTTCCTGTGTCGTACTCTGTGCCGTAGGTGCGATGGTCTCCTTGGGCTGGAAGCTGTTGTCCACAGAGGCGCAGATCCCAGTGCTGAACACAGAGGTACCGCACTCCTGCGACCACAGGGGGGCGCACGCCTGCAGACAGACACACAGAGAGTCAGTCCCGGAACACGGCAGCAACAGTACCCACACGAGAGGTCATGAAGACGTTAGAGAGTTGGCGGCCCGCCTTTTCCGACAGTCCGGAAGAGGAGCTGCCACTCCGGGCCCGGGTGGGGCTCCTCTTTCCGAGCGGAAAGGGGGACATCCCTGTGAGGAGGACTGAGCCGAGCGGGTGACATGTTTCTAGCTACAGACCCTGTAATTAGGAATGCCAGGCCGCCATTCCAATCCCCTTATTCCCAAGCCCGCAAGCTGGGAGCAGGGAACAGCCACAGAGGGGAGTCACCAGCCACAGTCCCTCCACATCCAGCCCATTCTCTTCTCCCGGACCCGGATTCGTCCCGGTAAACACAGACAGGCAGGACGTGACACATCTTGACACTGGCTGCCCAGATGGCGAGGAGGAGTGCGAGACTGGGGCTGTTTTGACAGCTGGCACTCACCACGAAGCCGTCCGGACGGCTGGGGCTCAGCGTCATGCCCAGGTGCGAGTTCCTCAGCTGTCTGGAGACGTTCTGCAGCGCCACCTCACCTGGGGCAGAGCGAGGAAGAGTGTTACTGGCAGTCAGGCCGATAAAGCTGTTTAAATCTGAATTTGAGTGAGAGAGCGGAGTGGGACAGAAAGGCAGAGGAGAGTGAGACAGAGAGAGAGGACACAAGTAGAACTGGCTGCCCAGAGAGGACAAACTCAGTGACCACAGCCTGGCCATAGGAACTGGACAGAGGCAGAGAAGACAGGCTCAGTGACCACAGCCTGGACACAGAAACTGGACACAGGCAGACCTGGCTGTCCAGAGAGGACAGGCTGTGCTCCCACAGAGACAGAGATGCACTTTCTGCTGCACAGTGAGAAACACTCTGGGATTAGACAAACATTCTTCCCTAAAATAACCAATCTAATCCCTGAGTTCCCACACCTGTCGGAACCAGAACAGCTCCCAGTCCTACTGGCAGAGGAAATGCAATAGAGCTGCAGCCCAGTGTGTGATCTCCTGTCACAGCCCGAGGAACAGAGGCAGCTTCTCAAATATGAATTATGCCATTATGTCACCACTGTAAATATTCTGCTAACTATTACTGCTTTGGCAAACCTGTACTTGAAGAATGCCAATAAGGCTATTTGAATTGGAGGTAAACAGAGGCACAGGGTGACAGGGAACGAGAGAAGGAGAAAGTGGCACAGAGACAAGTGTTTTTACCACTAAGACAGTCAACTTGTATAAAGTACTTTAGGCAAAACAATATTTCAACGCAGTGTTTTGTATGAGACACCCCCTTGCTCTTTTGTGGGACTTAAGAGACCAGTATTGCCCCCATACAACTATAGATCCATGGACAGTGCCCCTCACTGGCCGGTCTGTGTAAGTGCAGCACACAGGACAGTCTGCAGGTGATGTTCACTCACCTAGGTTCACTTTGGTGCAGTTTGAGTTCCTCTCCTGTCCCACGATGCACTTGTAGACATCCCCCTTCCTGTTGTTGGCCGGCCCATCCCAGGGGGCTCCCACCAGCATCCTGGAGCACAAAGAAAAGCACCTGATTGGCTGAAATCACCAGGCCATGCTAAATGCCGATTGGTCAGAAGCACAGAATCAGCATTTCTGATAGGCTGAGTGCTAAGACACAGCTCAAGGTGGCAGTTTGGAACGGAGGGCATGCCACCTGCACTTTGATTGGTTAGATCTGTGACCAGATCCCAGCTGTGTTGTCAGTGCGGAGTTCAGATTAAGTGACGGCACTGAGGCGGAGGCGCAGACTCACCACTTCTGTCCCTCCGCCTCGTGCTGCAGGACCGAGTAGCCGAACAGAGCGTCAGCTGGGCCGCTGAAGATCCGCGGCCTCTTGACATCGACGTTGAAGCACAGACACAGACCTGAGGGACACAGGAGGGACAGACAGGGTCTATACCAACACATTGAGACACAGGGTCTAAACCAACACATTGAGACATGGGGTCTTAACTAACAGAGGGAGGGACAGAGTCTTAACCAACAGATTGAGACACAGGGTCTAAACCAACAGAGAGAGACACAGGGTTTTAATCAACAGAGAGAGGGACAGGGTCTTAACAACCAGACGGAGACACAGGGTCTTAACCAACAGAGAGAGACACAGTGTCTAAACCAACAGATTGAGACACAGGGTCTTCATCAACAGAGGGAGACACAGGGTCTTCATCAACAGAAAGAGAGTCCTAACTAACAGAGAGAAAGAGACACTTGCTCTTAACTAACAGAGAGTGAGATATGGTCTTAGCCAACACAGGCAGAGAGAGGAGAGAGAAAGGATCTTAACCCGCTCAGAGAGAGAGACCGAGCCAGGTTTCTTAACCAACCAGAAATAGACAGGATCTTAAAAAGAGAGTGCGACAGTGTCTTAAGCCACAGAGAAAGAGAGTGCGGCAGGGTCTTAACACAGAGTCATAGTACAGCACAGAGCCCAAGGAAAAGACGATTCACATTTGATCATCTGTGACACCAAGTATTTTAACATTGTGTATCATGTCCAAACCCACCAGCTCTGCCTTCACTTCCTGTCCCGCAGAGAGACGGGGGAGAAGGGGGGAGCAGGAGAGGGTGTGCACTGCTCTGGCTCTGTGCACAGTAGCTCTCTGTTTTTCCACACAGACCTGCCATTTATACTGAGGCCACAGAGGAACACGGAGAAGGGCAGCGATTTCTCAAGACAGCAGACAACAGCAAGAAACCAGGTAACACACACAGCAGAAACAGCAGGTCCCAGCATCACAGACACCAGGTACACACACACACACACACACACACACACACACACACACACACACACACACACAGCAGAAACAGCAGGTCCCAGCATCACAGACACCAGGTAACACACACACACACACACACACACACACACACACAGCAGAAACAACAGGTCCCAGCATCACAGACACCAGGTAACACACACACACACACACACACACACACACACACACACACACACAGCAGAAACAACAGGTCCCAGCATCACAGACACCAGGTAACACACACACACACACACAGCAGAAACAACAGGTCCCAGCATCACAGACACCAGGTAACACACACACACAGCAGAAACAACAGGTCCCAGCATCACAGACACCAGGTAACACACACACACACACAGCAGAAACAACAGGTCCCAGCATCACAGACACCAGGTAACACACACACACAGCAGAAACAACAGGTCCCAGCATCACAGACACCAGGTAACACACACACACACACACAGCAGAAACAACAGGTCCCAGCTGCGCAGACACCAGGTAACACACACACACAGCAGAAACAACAGGTCCCAGCTGCGCAGACACCAGGTAACACACACACACACACACACACACACACACACACACACACACACACAGCAGAAACAACAGGTCCCAGCTGCGCAGACACCAGGTAACACACACACACAGCAGAAACAACAGGTCCCAGCTGCGCAGACACCAGGTAACACACACACACACAGCAGAAACAACAGGTCCCAGCAGCGTAGACACCAGGTAACACACACACACAGCAGAAACAACAGGTCCCAGCATCACAGACACCAGGTAACACACACACACAGCAGAAACAACAGGTCCCAGGATCACAGACACCAGGTAACACACACACACACACACACACACACACAGCAGAAACAACAGGTCCCAGCTGCGCAGACACCAGGTAACACACACACACAGCAGAAACAACAGGTCCCAGCTGCGCAGACACCAGGTAACACACACACACACACACACACAGCAGAAACAACAGGTCCCAGCTGCGCAGACACCAGGTAACACACACACACAGCAGAAACAACAGGTCCCAGCTGCGCAGACACCAGGTAACACACACACACACACAGCAGAAACAACAGGTCCCAGCTGCGCAGACACCAGGTAACACACACACACACAGCAGAAACAACAGGTCCCAGCATCACAGACACCAGGTAACACACACACACACACACACACACACACACACACACACACACACACACACACACTAGAAACAGCAGGTCCGACCTGCGCAGACACTGGATATGAGCCACAGCAGAGTGAAACACTGAGGGATTTTAGCAGTCAGGAGAGATCTGTGCAGCGCTGTAGCCTCTGTGCTCAGGTCCTCCCAGCTGTAGCTCAGACACAGTCAGCTCCAGCTCGGCCTGAGCCAGCGGAGCCCCTGGGCTGGCCGAGGACGAGCGGAGCGTCAGACAGGAGCTCCCGCTGCTCCAGCGGAAGTGGGGAGCTGCTCCAGGATGTGTGGGCAGCGATTCTCCGAGCCCAGCACCCCCCCCTCTCCTCTCCGGCCTCCTGGGAGCGAGGGAGGGAGAACATCCCGGGACACCTGCAGAACGCATTTGCCCCGAGAACACAGGGAGTGGAGCCATCGGCGCCGCCTGCAGAAGCCATCAGCCGGCCGGGCCGGGCCACACGGGCCACACTGTGTCCACTGTCAGCCTGTCTCTAACACAGTGTCCACTGTCAGCCTGTCTCTAACATCTCTAACACAGTGTCCACTGTCAGTCCATCTCTGTCTCTGTTCACTGTCAGCCTGTCTCTAACACAGTGTCCACTGTCAGTCCGTCTCTGTCTCTTTTCACTGTCAATCTGTCTCTAACACAGTGTCTCCTGTCAGCCTGTCTCTATCTCTGTGTCCACTGTCAGTCCGTCTCTGTCTCTGTCCACTGTCAGCCTCTGTAACAGTGTCCACTGTCAGCCTGTCTCTGTCTCTGTCTCTGTCTCGGAGTCCAGTCAGTGTGAGAGGGGGACAGGGCGACAGGTGGGCAGCCCCACAGCAGTGTACCTACAGTCCATTCCTGCTGTTCTGGACCTGCTGAAGAGCAGCGTCTGTTTTTTCCGACAAACTACACACAGAGAAATGTCCTGAAAACGACACGGTTCCGGTCCAGGCGGGGAGGCAGAGCTGGGCCGCAGCGAACGCACCGAAACGAACCGAACCGCGGGGTCGGTCGGGCGGGCCGCCCCGGGACCTGACGGGGGTGGGATTGGGGGTACATCCCCCCCACACACACACACTCACCTCTCAGGAGCAGCAGCAGCACAAAGACGCGTCTGTTCAGCTCCGCTCCCGCCCGCGCGCTCCACATCTTCCCCACGTGTTGCTTTCCGGGTCCCGGCAGCAGGGGCGGCCCGGTACCGGCGGCCCGGGAGTCCGAGAACAGCCCCCTCCACACACCCAGGCACACACTCCTCTCGCTCGGTCCGGTCCGGGGGCCCCTGTCCGTCTCCCGGGCGCGACTCCCTCGGCTTCTCGGCGCTGGGTTCGAACCCGTCCGTGCGACGAGTCCCGTCTTCTCAACTGCCCCCCGTCCCAGTCACTCCTCCTCCCGCCTCAGAAGGGACCGTCGCTTTCCCGGACTCGGACCCGCTTCGGGTTCCGAGACCTGCGTTAACCGGAACCGGCTCCGCTGCTCTCTGACCCGAACCTCCCCCGAGGGGTTCGTCTCCTCCGCGGGCAGACCCGTGACCGTCCGTGTGCAAGCGTGAGCCGCCGACGTGCGTGTGTCCCGGTGCCGAGCCGCGGGACGTCTGAGCCCGTCTCTCTCTCCCGCGCTCCCGCCTCGCCCTCAGCCCGAGCAAACCGCACTCCTCTCTAAAAACAGCCTTCCTGCCCGCTCCTAGAGCCTTCTTTTTTGGGTGGGGAGCCTGTTTTTTTTTTTAAAAAACCGCCCAGGCTCAGAAAAAATAAACAGTAATAAAGCAGGAGACGGGCTGCTGGCTCAGCTGAGCCGCCCGCCCCGGCTCGAACCGCGACCCCGGAACCCAGGGCACAGGTCGGGCTCGGCCCCGCCGGGGCGGGGGTGGGTCAGAGGTCACCTTGTCCAGGGGGGTCCCGGCCGAGGATCAGCCTCGGCGTGGGCAGTGAACACACGGGGACTCCCGACCACGCACACGCAGGAAACCCCCGGGATCGCTGCTGGCGCGCAAGCCCCACTCCCACGCAGCGTCACAGAGCAGCCGCCGGCCCGCACAGGCGCTCCGAGTTAGTTATTTATTAAACGTAAAAAATAAAAAGTATACAACACGTTTTACAGCAATACCAGGTTACAGCGAGGTGTACATTTTGGCACAATAACAGCACAGTCGCATCTCCAACAGGAGCGAGGGCCATAGCAACACAGAGAATTATACACGGGAGACACAGCAGTGTGTGTGGCAGAGGAGAGAGGAGACACAGCGGTGAGCGCGGGGAGAGAGGAGACAGGAGATACAGCAGCATGAGCAGGGGGAGAGAGAGGAGACACAGTGGTGAGCACCGGGAGAGAGAGGAGACACAATTGCGTGGGCAAGGAGGGTATTGATAGGAGACACACTAGCGTGGGCAGAGAGAGAGGAGACGGGAGACACGGCAGTGTGAAGTGACTGCCAAGTGGACATCAGGAGAACAGTGTGATGTTCCAGGAGACGGATTTCGACCCGACTCCACGGTGCCTTGCTGCCCAGTGGGAACCTCTGCTAAATGCATCTGGAAGGGAAAACCCCCAGAAAAAGGCCAAATCTTCCTGGCGAGGGTCCAGGAGGATCAGAGTCTGGTCCCGGAGGCAGGGAGAGGACGGTGGACACAGGACACAGGGACGCAGGGGGCGTGTGCAGACTGACTGCAGTGCCGGCTGCCACCACTGGAGGGCACTCAAGAGACGAGACTCACCAAAGAACTGACAGGACTGTCAGAGGGACACTAGTGGAGTGGGTAACTGTCAGAGGGACACTAGACTGACACTAGTGGAGTGGGTAACTGTCAGGGGAACGAGATGGACACTAGTGGAGTGGGTAACTGTCAGAGGGACACTAGACTGACACTAGTGGAGAGGGTAACTGTCAGAGGGACACTAGACTGACACTAGTGGAGTGGGTGACATCAGAGGCATGAGTGACACTAGTGGAGTGGGTGGACGGTCCGCTGAGTGCTCGTTACTATCCCACAGGGCAACACAGGCTGGGCAGAGGGAGCGGGTTCGAGCGCTGGGCTCCATCCCCGCCCCCTACTGGCTGGCAAACAATCACTCCCTCCTGCTGCCCCTCCATCACACGTCTCCCCCCAGGCGTCTATCTGCCCCCGGTGAAAGCCCCCTGCGCCGCCCCCTGCGCCGCCCCCGCCGCCGCCTGGGCCGCCGCCTGTCTCACGGCGTCGTTGGAGAGGACGCCCGAGGCCAGCTCCGCCTGCGCCTTCTGGAAACTGGCGCCCGTCTGTCTGTACAGGGAGTGGATCTGCAGGGGACAGGGGACCCGGTCAGCAAGTCAGTGTGAGGCAGTGTGCACAAACACACACTCGTACACAGAGACACACCTGACACACCCCCGGCACTGACACACACCTGGCACCGATGCAGTGACACACACACACACACACACACACACACACACACACACACACACACACACCTGGCACTGACACACACCTGGCACTGATGCAGTGACACACAGACACACACCTGGCACTGACACACACCTGGCACTGATGCAGTGACACAGAGACACACACCTGGCACTGACACACACCTGGCACTGATGCAGTGACACACAGACACACACCTGATACTGATGCAGTGACAAACAGACACACACCTGACACACACCTGGCACTGACGCAGTGACACACACACACACACACCTGGCACTGACGCAGTGACACACAGACACACACCTGACACACACCTGGCACTGATGCAGTGACACACAGACACACACCTGGCACTGATGCAGTGACACACAGACACACACCTGACACACACCTGGCACTGATGCAGTGACACACAGACACACACCTGGCACTGATGCAGTGACACACAGACACACAAACGCACACACTCTGGCCAGAGGGTCGCCCCGCCCCCCCCAGTCTCACCCTCTTCAGCATGACGGTTCCCAGCACGGCCTGGCCAGTGAAGACCATAGCAGCCAGCAGCATGATCACACCAGCACCCACATTCTTCTTCACCGACGACAGGGCCACGATCCACCCGCTGGCGCAGAGAGAGAGGGAGAGGGGTCAGGAGTCGAGTATGCGCATGTGTCTGTGTGTGCGCACACGTCTACATGTGCCTGTGTGTGCACGCATGTCTACATGTGCCTGTGTGTGCACGCATGTCTACATGTGCCTGTGTGTGCACGCATGTCTACATTTGCCTGTGTGTGCATGCATGTCTACATGTGCCTGTGTGTGCATGCATGTCTACATGTGCCTGTGTCACTGCATGCAAGGGCTGAGAGCTGTCCTGGCAGGGTTGTGAGGGGTGAGCATGTTCAGTTTTGCTATGTTTGTCTGCACATGGCTCTAGTGAGGGCAAGAGAGGTTGCCTGGCAATGACACCACGGCAACAGTGGGCAGCCAGTCCAACAGACAAGAGCACCTTCCTCTGAGGGTGGGGTGCAGGGATCCCTGGGAATTGTAGTTCTCTGAATGTTATGCCAGTGGTCTGACGGTACAGTCTCTCTCTCTTGTACCTGAAGCCCCAGTTAGGGATACCGATGGCCATGAGGATGTATACAACAATCTGGGTGAAGAAGATGAAGAAGAAGAGGAAGAAATTGAAGGAACTGTCACTCCTGGTGAGAGAGAGAGAGGGAAAACGATCTTGGATAAATCGACCATCCACTGTCTTAAAAAGTCACAGGTCTGGAGACAGAGACAGTTCGTTACAGCTGAGCTCCACACTACCTAACTAACACGGATAAGAGCATGTGATAAGCAAGTAATTTAACTTTTTTAAATATATAAAGAATAATATTTTTTTAATTTTCCCTGTGAAATCTGTATCTGCAGTTCTCTATTTACTGGGATGAGTGCACTCTCATGGCAATGAACCAGCACAGGACCAATTGAGAAAATACTCCTCTTAAAGCAGCCCACACACACTGCAGGAGCCCTGGACAGACACAGGGGGGTGCTGTTCTCTGATCCACACTGCAGCCCCACAGCAGAGCTGAGGACCGAGGCAGCTCTCGCTGACAGCACACACACAGACTGCAGGAGCCCTGGACAGACACAGGGGGCGCTGTTCTCCTCCTCTGACACCTGCACTGTTGAGATAACAGCTCCTCTTCCACACTGCAGCCCCACAGCAGAGCTGAGGACTGACAACTCTCACTGACAGCACACACAGACACAGGGGGGCGCTGTTCTCTTCCTCTGATCCACACTGCAGCCCCACAGCAGAGCTGAGGACCGAGGCAGCTCTCACTGACAGCACACACACAGACTGCAGGAGCCCTGGACAGACACAGGGGGGCGCTGTTCTCCTCCTCTGACACCTGCACTGTTGAGATAACAGCTCCTCTTCCACACTGCAGCCCCACAGCAGAGCTGAACCCCAGAACCCCGGATTTGTAAACCCCCCCTAGCCCCAACCCCTCCCCCCCCTACACACACACCTGAAGGCTTTGTACAAGGGCCTGTACCAGCAGAGGAAGGAGCAGGGGGTGAAGAGCAACAGCCACAGGATGGACATGCCCAGGTCCACGCCGACCGCCGTGTCGATGCAGAAGTGAGCCAGGCAGGCCAGGAAGTTCAGCTGGAGAGCGCCGGCGGACACTGGCAGGCGGGAGAGGAAAGGGTTAACCCAGCCTCCCGCCACGCCCCGTCCATTCGCCGGCGGCCGGCGGGGCGGGGGGCTCACCTATCCAGAAGTAGTACATGGCGGTGACGGTCCGCTGGAAGTTCTGGCTGATCTCCACGGCGATGTCCTGGTAGAAGCAGGGCTGGACGGGACAGAACGAGGGCAGCGGGGGCCAGTTGTTCTGTCGGGCTGCGGGGGAGGGACAGAGACGTCACGGGCGCCACTCCCGCCAGTACCCACCAGAGGGGGCTCCGCGGGGCTGGCGGCTACTCACTGGCGGCGCCGCCCAGCCCGGCGCTGTCCAGGGCTCGCTCTCTCCTCTCCAGCTCCGCGGCCCGGCGCTCCAGCTCCTCCTGCTTCCTCAGCAGCTCGGCTGTGGCCGCGGCCGCCACCGGGGGCGGCGCCTGCTGGGAGGACAGCGACCGTCAGCGCGCGAGCGCGGGGGCGAGGCAGACAGGTGCGCGTGAGCTATCGGCAGTCACACATAGAGACAGACAGGTACCTGTGTGCTGTAGGAGCCATCGTCAGTCACACAGAGAGGCAGACAGGTGCGCGTGAGCTATCGGCAGTCACACAGAGAGGCAGACAGGTGCGCGTGAGCTATCGGCAGTCACACAGAGAGGCAGACAGGTGCGCGTGAGCTATCGGCAGTCACACAGAGAGACAGACAGGTACCTGTGTGCTGTAGGAGCCATCGTCAGTCACACAGAGAGACAGACAGGTACCTGTGAGCTGTAGGAGTCTTTCATCAGTCACACAGAGAGGCAGACAGGTGCGCGTGAGCTATCGTCAGTCACACAGAGAGGCAGACAGGTACCTGTGTGCTGTAGGAGTCTTTCATCAGTCACACAGAGAGACAGACAGGTACCTGTGTGCTGTAGGAGCTGTCGTCGGTCACACAGAGAGACAGACAGGTACCTGTGTGCTGTAGGAGCCGTCGTCAGTCACGCAGAGAGACAGACAGGTACCTGTGTGCTGTAGGAGCCATAGTCAGTCACACAGAGAGACAGACAGGTACCTGCGAGCTGTAGGAGCCGTCGTCAGTCACACAGAGAGACAGACAGGTACCTGCAAGCTGTAGGAGCCTTTCATCAGTCACACATAGAGACAGACAGGTACCTGTGTGCTGTAGGAGCCGTCGTCAGTCACGCAGAGAGACAGACAGGTACCTGTGTGCTGTAGGAGCCATCGTCAGTCACACAGAGAGACAGACAGGTACCTGTGTGCTGTAGGAGCCGTCGTCAGTCACACAGAGAGACAGACAGGTACCTGTGTGCTGTAGGAGCCATCGTCAGTCACACAGAGAGACAGACAGGTACCTGTGTGCTGTAGGAGCCGTCGTCAGTCACACAGAGAGACAGACAGGTACCTGTGTGCTGTAGGAGCCGTCGTCAGTCACACAGAGAGACAGACAGGTACCTGTGTGCTGTAGGAGCCATCGTCAGTCACACAGAGAGACAGACAGGTACCTGTGTGCTGTAGGAGCCATCGTCAGTCACACAGAGAGACAGACAGGTACCTGTGTGCTGTAGGAGCCGTCGTCAGTCACACAGAGAGACAGACAGGTACCTGTGTGCTGTAGGAGCCATAGTTCCTTGGCTCAGTCGGGGAGCTCTTTTTTGCGGGTGGCTGTGCTGGCTGTGGGGGGGTGGGGGTGGTCTGGGCAGCCTCGTAGGGAGGGGGGGTCTGTATAAACACACACACAAACGCGGGATGGTGAAGGAACAGACAGTTCAGGGAACAGCCCCAGACCTTGACAGGGGTTAAAAACTGCACCTGCACTGAGAGAGCAAGCAGCCTGACCGGCCTTCACCAGGTGAATTACTGAGGCACCAACTGTTCTTTTCATCACCTGCTAAGTGGCTGAATTTTCATCTGGGAGTCTGTGGGGTTGCTGTGCAGGGTTGTTTACTATGGGAATGTTCACTGTGTTCAGCCGGGTTCTTAGTGTTCATTACATTTAACATTAACATTAGGGGATGCTCATGTCCTGCTGAAGCCGTTCTGAACTGTTGCCTGCTGGTGTGCTTCAATAAAATTGTGAATTGTGAATGAGGAGGGAAAGATGAAGACAGACAAGCAGGGATCCCAGAATTCCCACTACAGCCAGAATCAGAACAACTTTTAGTCCAACTGAGGGACACAAATCAATAGAGCTGCAGCCCAGTGTGTGTGATCTCCTGTCCCAGCCTGAGGAACAGGGCCTGTCTCGCAAAAATAATAATAACAAAAACAACAACAACAACAACAGCAGTGTGTGATCTCCTGTCCTAGCATGAGGAACAGGAGGACACAGGGAGAGAGAAGCTCAGGAGGACACAGAGAGAGAGAGGCACGCTCAGGAGGACAGAGAGAGAGAGGGAGGGAGAGAGGCACGCTCAGGAGGACAGAGAGAGAGAGGGAGGGAGAGAGGCACGCTCAGGAGGACAGAGAGAGAGAGGGAGGGACAGAGGCACGCTCAGGAGGACAGAGAGAGAGAGGGAGGGAGAGAGGCACGCTCAGGAGGACAGAGAGAGAGAGGGAGAGAGGGAGACACCCTCAGGAGGACAGAGAGAGAGGGAGAGAGAGGGAGACACCCTCAGGAGGACAGAGAGAGAGAGGGAGAGAGGGAGACACCCTCAGGAGGACAGAGAGAGAGAGAGGGAGGGAGAGAGGCACCCTCAGGAGGACACAGAAACAGGTACACTGCCTCACCGTAGTGTTGCTGTCGAAGGGGTTATACAGGTCCAGGGTGGCATAGCCAGTGTTGCTGGAGTGCTGGGCTACAGCAGGGTCCTGTCACACAACAACACAGTTACACAACAGTAAGGACAATCCCAAACCACAACCACACAGCAGCTACACAACCGGCACACAGTCTCAACACAGCCACACAGCGCAACCACAAAGCTCAACACAACCACACCGCAGCTACAAAGCTCAACACAACCACACCGCAGCTACACACCTGCAGCAGCTACACAACTGCAGGATAATCAAACAGCTACACGGCAATTAAACAGCCACACAACAACTTGGCAATTACACAATAACAGTCATATCACAGCCACGGCTCTCTCTTTTGAGACACTGAGCTCCTTATTCACAGAGCTGAGTAAGCTCATGTGACTTCCCTCCCTCTGCTCCTCTCTCTCCCTCTCATACAGTCGCTGTCTCACTCCCTGTATCTCTGCATCACTATTTTTCACTGAACACTATCAGTTAACATGATCATCAACAAAACTCCACAATTTTAACTGGGTACATTTCAACTGTCAGCCACAGACTCTTGTCGAAATCCTAGATGATACTGTGAGAATAATATCATGTGACTTCAAGTTTCACACATCTATTCAAATTTATTAAAAACATTGAAACCTCCAGTAGGGACACAAGGAGCAGGTCAGGCTGCTGTGCACTGGGAGTCTGACTGACAGCACTGTAAAGCCTGGAGTGGATCAGACTGCTGTGCACTTGAGTCTGACTGACAGCTCTGTAAAACCTGGAGTGGATCAGACTGCTGTGCACTGGGAGTCTGACTGACAGTACTGTAAAACCTGGAGTGGATCAGACTGCTGTGTACTGGGAGTCTGACTGACAGCACTGTAAAACCTGGAGTGGATCAGACTGCTGTGCACTGGGAGTCTGACTGACAGCACTGTAAAACCTGGAGTGGATCAGACTGCTGTGCACTGGGAGTCTGACTGACAGCACTGTAAAACCTGGAGTGGATCACACTACTGTCCACTGGGACTACAGAGTGATACAGTACGATGGTTCCAGTGAAACACACGCTTGTCAAAGACATCAGGTAAACAGACCTGGAACGGGTTGGTGTCGTCGGCCGGGTCCGGGAACCGGGTGTACTGCGACATGGCTCCGTGCGGCCCTTGGACGAGGTGCGGGGGCCCGCGGTCTGAGCCCGGGCTGGGACAGGGGCGATTCCGCGGATTGGCAACGACGCCCCAGAACCGGCAGCGGAGGCGCGATACCGACACCGCCGCCCTCCTGCGCGCTGGAAACGCCGCGTTCACGCCGGAGCGAAAAGAAGCTCACCCTCGCCACGGACGCGCTGTTCTCGTCTCGTGCTGGCTCGGGACCTGCAGCGCCGCACTCCTCCCTGTCTGCGTCTCCGGGCGCTCGCGCTGAGCTGGGCTGGGGAACCCGGAAGTCCGGTCAGCTGACGGGCGCCGCATGTGACCGCGGCGCGCATGCGCAGGGCTCTGCGAGTTTTTTTGAGGTTGAACTGGGGAGCCTGAGCGCTGAAGTCCTGTGACGACAACTGTTCCCTTAATCATCAGCTAGGTGTGGATTTGGTTTAGTAACCGTGGGGATATCCACTGCTGCTGCACTTGTGCTGGCTATGTGATTTGTTTTTCTCCTTGTGGTCGATCAGCAGAAAGCGTTGCTCTTTTCTCAGTCTCTTGCTGACTGGTGTTTTTTGTGTAAACTTTTATACTCGACGCTGTAACACGGTTGCAGCTGTAGTTTAATGAGGTCCTCCTAGAGCCCTGTACACCTGTCACACAGCGCCACGCCCCGGTTTCTCTTCTCTCTGTCCCCCACTGTGTCTGGAAGACGGAGCCACACAGAGCCCTCAGTCTCTCTCAGGAGCAGCTGCTTCAGGCTCAGTGTTTCTCTCCTGCGTCTCTGAGGCCTGCTGCATGCGTGTACCACCGTGTGTCTCTCAATCTGTCATCCACTGGGGGGTCCTGCCCGCCTTGGAAAACCCACCCCAATAAAGCACCGAGACTTGACACGGCAGGGTCACCCAGAGTTTACAAACCCAAGTGCTTTGAAGCTCTTCAGAAAGAAAAAAAAAATTCAAAGCGACCTGCAGTACTCTCCATGACCAGCAGAGGGGGGTGCGCTCGCCTTAAAAGACGAGGGAAGCGATTCTCACAGCGCGCTGGTTCGACTGTCCTGTTTGTTAAGTGACATGTGGTTGGGTTTTTTCAATCCAGCGATATAAAAGCACGAATTGTTCTAACTACTACACTTTCATTCGAGCGGCACAGGCCAAGCAAGGCTCGGCCGGGACAGCCTCGAAGGAGAACCAGCTTTTCCACTGTGAGTACAATAACGACAGTATAATAACAAATGGGGGAAACTGCGCCAGAAGAGGCTATTCGGGAAAAGGTTTAGCCGTTTGTGTTGGTTCGTCTTTTCCGTCTTGTTCAAACATTTGACAAAGCAATTAAAAAGACAAACAAGATGCTGGGACATCGACCCAAAAGCTTAAAATTTAAATCAAGTCTGTTATGAGTCACTAATAAGGTCCGATTTAGAATATTTTGCACAATCCTGGTTACCAGGTAATAGAAAATATGTAGCTACTATAATATGTAGCTACTTTGGAATCAGAGAGGAGATCCCGGATATATTCCTGGTCTGAAGGGAGTGTCTCGCACTGACAGGCTGGAGGAACTGAGTCTCTTCAGTCTGAAGGGAGTGTCTCGCACTGACAGGCTGGAGGAACTGAGTCTCTTCAGTCTGAAGGGAGTGTCTCGCACTGACAGGCTGGAGGAACTGAGTCTCTTCAGTCTGAAGGGAGTGTCTCGCACTGACAGGCTGGAGGAACTGAGTCTCTTTAGTCTGAAGGGAGTGTCCCACACTGACAGGCTGGGGGAACTGAGTCTCTTGAGTCTTAAACAGAAACAAGGACTAGGGATACTGACGCAAGAATTCAGACTCTTCACAGGCCTTGACATGGGCACCTATGGGCAAAGCGTTGGGGGGTCCTTAGGGATGACTATCATCGCAGTGTGCAGGTCTGAATGTATCTGCTCTCCTCGTGTCCAGCAGAGGGCGCCCGTGTACAATAAATATGTGCCTGAAACGGAGACGTCTTCTTTTCTCAAATCAATTCCCACCATGCAGTTGGCCAGAATTTTCCCAAATAGGTCAACAACACGCTCCAGTGTTCTCCAAAAGTGCTGACTAGAGAGGCCCAGCATGTGTGTGCCGGCCTCTTTGTTTCCCTTTTCCAGGGATGCGTAGGAAACACAGAATGACAGGACTCGGAAGAGTGCAGGTCGGTCCAGCACACCCCCAGTGTGTGCACCTGAGTCTCGGTGCCATTACCGTGCCTAACCCCTAACCTATGACCTCTGACCCAGAGAGGCAGCTCAGCTCTTGACCTCCAGCCAGCAGTCAGTGGCCTGTCGGCTGCGATCTGCCCCCGAGAGCCAGCGAGAGAGACGGGGAGCCCCTGAACTCAGGCCTGCTGGTGCCTGATCGGCCACCCTGCTCGTCCCTCTCCGCCCCCCTCTCCCTCTCCCCTCCCTGCCCTTCGCTTCTTCATCCCCTCTCCTGTTACCCTCTCCCAGTTCAGTTTCCATGGAACGATGATGTCATGTCATTCCACAAGCGATGATGTCATGCTCCTCTGTCTGCCCATTGGCTGCAGATGGTTGTGGTTTGGAATCCAGAGGCAGCAGAGTTGCAGCGAGCCAGGGACTGGACTGGACACACACACACACACGCACGCACACACACACACCATGGCGCGTGCACACACACCGGCATGTCATGGTGAACGCACACTGCAGAGTTTCAGTGTGTTAGCACAGTGTGGTGCATTGCTTTAGCAAGACAAGTCACCTGACTGATGACACCTCCAAATGACCCCCTGGCCCAGCAACATGTGACCTCACATGACTCAGAGGACAAGAGGTCAGAGAGGAGAGAGGAGAGACAGTAAGACAGGAGGGAGATGAGGGAGGAGAGAGAGTTCAGTTTGTCAGTGCAATGAAATGCTTGTTTGCATATACGCTCCAATTCAAAGACATTTAAGGAATCAGCAAAAACATAAACACAGAACAGCAGCAACAGCAACAAGTTAAACAACATTTAATTAAAACCCATCAGCGTGAGCCAGTGGTAGGGGTAGACTTCAGTAATTCAACAGCCTGTGGGAAGAAACTGTCTCTGAATCTGGAAGTGTTTGCCTTTATGCTCCTAAAGAGACAGACAGGAGAAAGAAGCAGGGAGGAGAGGGACAGACAGGAGAGAGGGAGAGATGGACAGGAGAGAGAAGCAGGGAGGAGAGAGACAGACAGGAGAGAGGGAGAGACAGGGAGGAAAGAAAGACAGAACAGAGAGAGACAGGGAGGAGAGACAGACGGGACAGATAGACGCAGGGAGGAGAGACAGACAGGACAGAGAGGAGAGAGGGAGAGACAGATAAGAGAGAGGAGAGACAGACGGGACAGATAGACGCAGGGAGGAGAGACAGAGAGGAGAGAGGGAGAGACAGACAGCAGAGAGAGAGGAGAGATGGAGAGACAGACAGGACAGAGAGACAGGTGAGGAGAGGTTTATGAGCTCTGGTGCTGAAGGGGTGTGTGAGGACTGGCCAGCAGGGGCTATTAACGCTGAGAGGGGAGGGGCAGGGCAGGGCAGGGCTCACCTCCTGACTTGGAGGGCTGGCTGTTTTATGGGGCTGTTTTACGAGAGGGGGCTGTTTTATTGCACAGTGCTCTGCAGGGTGGGGCTGTTTTCTGGAGGGCGCAGTCTGGTTCAGGCAGTAACGCAGAGGCCAGGCTGCCTGAGGGGCTGAGGACAGGCCAGGACACCTCTCTGAGCCTCTGTCTCTCCCACTGCCTCCACTCCGATGTCCTCTCTCCTCTCCTACCACCTCTCCTCTGCTGTCCTCTTCTCTTTTCCTCTATCCTCCTCTCCCCTCTCTCTGTCCTCCTCTCTCCCCCTCTCTCTCCTCCTCTCCCCCCTCTCTCCTTTCTCCTCTCTCTCGTCTCCCCTCTCTCTCTCCCCTCTGCTCTCAGGCCTGCTTCTCGTTTCCAGGCCCAACCTGCTTCCCATTAGCACATCTGATGTCAATCACCAAGCTCCCCATAAAGCCCTTGGTATTTCCTGACCCGCGGGGACCCCTCCACCTGACCCCCCCAGCTCTGCGGAGCTCCGCGGGCCGAGGCCCGGCTCTGTCAGACGGCCAGGCGCCACATTCCACACCTCCCCGGACGCCGGTCACCATGCCGACAGATGTGCGTGTCAGTGGATGCCGATAACACGTGTGCATGTCAGTCAGTTGCCGCGGAGACACGGCGGTGAGATCTGAACCGCTTGTAGGCATAGATCTGCCTTCCCAGGAGCTTCTCCGGGAGCCGGCAGTTCTCACGGATCGCAGGAATGGGCAGGATACAGGGATCGAGTCCTCCTGCAGCCCAGAGCTAAATATCAGTTCATGCTGGAAATATAAACCATGAATTAATATTCACGAATACAAAGACACACAGCACAGAGGGAGCGAGGATAGATTAGAACAGATCATGCTGCTATTACTGTAATTAATGTTATACAGCCAGTACTGCTGCTGTTACTACTGCTGCTGTTACTACTGCTGCTGTTACTACAGACAGTACTGCTGCTGTTACTACACCCAGTACTGCTGCTGTTACTACTGCTGCTGTTACTACAGACAGTACTGCTGCTGTTACTACTGCTGCTGTTACTACTGCTGCTGTTACTACAGACAGTACTGCTGCTGTTACTACTGCTGCTGTTACTACTGCTGCTGTTACTACAGACAGTACTGCTGCTGTTACTACTGCTGCTGTTACTACAGACAGTACTGCTGCTGTTACTACTGCTGCTGTTACTACTGCTGCTGTTACTACAGCCAGTACTGCTGTTGTTACTACAGCCAGTACTGCTGTTGTTACTACAGCTAGTACTGCTGCTGTTACTACTGCTGCTGTTACTACAGCCAGTACTGCTGCTGTTACTACACCCAGTACTGCTGCTGTTACTACTGCTGCTGTTACTACAGCCAGTACTGCTGCTGTTACTACTGCTGCTGTTACTACACCCAGTACTGCTGCTGTTACTACACCCAGTACTGCTGCTGTTACTACAGCCAGTACTGCTGCTGTTACTACTGCTGTTGTTACTACAGACAGTACTGCTGCTGTTACTACTGCTACTGTTACTACAGCCAGTGCTGCTGCTGTTACTACACCCAGTACTGCTGCTGTTACTACAGCCAGTACTGCTGCTGTTACTACTGCTGCTGTTACTACAGACAGTACTGCTGCTGTTACTACTGCTGCTGTTACTACAGACAGTACTGCTGCTGTTACTACTGCTGCTGTTACTACAGACAGTACTGCTGCTGTTACTACTGCTACTGTTACTACAGCCAGTGCTGCTGCTGTTACTACACCCAGTACTGCTGCTGTTACTACTGCTGCTGTTACTACAGCCAGTACTGCTGCTGTTACTACTGCTGCTGTTACTACAGCCAGTACTGCTGCTGTTACTACTGCTGCTGTTACTACAGCCAGTACTGCTGCTGTTACTACTGCTGCTGTTACTACACCCAGTACTGCTGCTGTTACTACTGCTGCTGTTACTACAGACAGTACTGCTGCTGTTACTACTGCTGCTGTTACTACAGACAGTACTGCTGCCTGTTTTTCAGCAGTCTCTACTCACCTGCCCCCCCTCCCAGTGTCCCACAGTGAGACCTTTCACCGCCCTCCCTGTCTGTCTCACATCCTGATAGAGACCCATTAGTCAGTGTGTTCCTGTCAATCAACCACTGTCAGCGTGTCGATCTGTCACGACGTCAGTGTGTCAGTCTGTCTCGCTCCAGGAGTGAAGCCATCGTGTTAACGAGGATGTGTGGAAGTATGGACTCTTAAGATGTTTTGCTAACGAGTCACAGGCTCAGCGTGAGTCCTGCTGCCTGTGGGCCGTGACAGACCCCTGGACTCCTCTCTCCCCCGCCTGCCTGTCTCTCTGTCCTCCGTGTGCCACTGAGAGCACACACACTCCTCCACACCTGTCTGTGTGGCCAGTGTGTCTCTCTGACCTGCCCCCCTTTCCCACCCAGTGCCCCCAGCTGCCACATGGAGTTGTCATGGTGATTAACGAGCAGCACTTCACAAAAACACAGGGACCCTCCCCCTGTCGCCACTGTGCTTTGATCACCTCTCTCCTCCTCCATCACTGTCTGATTCCCATTCTCTCCCTCTCTGCCTTTCACTGTCTCCTGTCTCCTTCTCTCCTCTCCCTCTCTGCCCTCTCACTCTCTCCTCTCCCTCTCTGCCTCTCACTGTCTCCTGTCTTCTCTCTCTCCTCTCCCTCTCTGCCCTCTCAGTTCAATTTAAGGTGTTTTATTAGCATGACCGATGGGTACAATCAGTGTTGCCAAAGCAAATAAAAGTAACATGAAACAAAACAAAAAATAAAAGTAAAATAAAATCTACAGACATTTACAACAGAGACATATAAAAAAATATTTACATATACTGTAAACAGATGGAGCATTATTGGGAGACAGACTCACTGTTCCTCAGGCTGTGCCAGGAGATCACATACTGGGCTGCCAGTTCAACTGAGTTCAACTGAGTCTGGCAGGTGTGGGAACTCTGGGATTAGATTTCTGAATTTAGGGAAGAATGTTTCTCTAATCCCAGAGTATGGGAGTATCCCTCTCACTGTCTCCTGTCTCCTTCTCTCCTCTCCCTCTCTGCCCTCTATTTCCTGTCTCCTACTCTCCTCTCTCTCCCCTCTCAGTCTCCTGTCTCCTTCTCTCCTCTCTCTCCCCTCTCACTGTCTCCTGTCTCCTTCTCTCCTCTCCCTCTCTGCCCTCGGTCTCCTGTCTCCTTCCTCTCCTCTCTCTGCCCTCTGTCTCCTTCTCTCCTCTCTCTCCCCTCTCAGTCTCCTGTCTCCTTCTCTCCTCTCTCACTGTCTCCTGTCTCCTTCTCTCCTCTCCCTCCCCTCTCAGTCTCCTGTCTCCTTCTCTCTTCTCTCTCCCCTCTCACTGTCTCCTGTCTCCTTCCTCTCCTCTCTCTGCCCTCTGTCTCCTTCTCTCCTCTCTCACTGTCTCCTGTCTCCTTCTCTCCTCTCTCTCACTGCCCTCTCTCTCTCTTCTCTTCCTCATTCCTGCCTGTGTCCAGTTTCTCTGTCCAGGCTGTGGTCAGTGAGCCTGTACTCATCAGGGTCTGTTTCTCTGCTGTCTCTCACGCTGGTCACATACTCAGTGTGTAGAGTGTGTATTGTCTGTTTGGGGTCCTGTTACATTCCAGTTTGTGTTGTGCTTGTGTGTGTGACCCAGTGGGTGAGGTATTGTTGTTTGGCTTGTGCTGTGATTTGGTTGATTTCTGATAGGACTTCTGGTCACTGGTTTTCAGGTGTAACCAATCATCTGTTGTTGTCTTCTGTAAATGAATTAGTAAGGGATCTTGGCTCTTACTCACACACACCATCACACACTCACTCACTGTGGCACAGAGACACGTGAGCTGTCTGGAGTTAAAACCATGCTTTATTGTTTTTAGACAGAAATAGAAGAGCAGAAATTATCAATAAACCCCCCCCCAAAAATAAAACCAAATGAAGTTGAGTATAAACTGTAATAAAATAAATATCCATTTTCATCCAAGAAAACACAGGACTGGAGAGAGAGTGGTCACATACCTACACCCTGACTGACATGCTGACTGACACACTGACTGACACACTGACCGACTGACTGACACGCAGCCTAACTGACTGACACACTGACCGACTGACTGACTGACACACAGCCTGACTGACTGACACATAGCCTAACTGACATACTGACTGACACACAGCCTAACTGACACGCTGACTGACTGACACACAGCCTAACTGACACGCTGACTTGACTTTTGACACTGACTACAGAGTTGAACACACTGGGTACATCAGCCTCTGTCTTCCCAGCCCTGCAGCACAGAGACAGGATGCAAAGGCGCTGAAGAGGAGAAGTGTGTCCTCGAGTCTTACTCCTTGACGTAGACTCTGGTACACACCACATCATCCGCTGTCATGGTCTGCAACACAACACAAACAGCATCAGCAATGACATGCAACACAAAGAGATAACAACAGCAGCACAAACACACTGCAGCACTGACAGACACCTCAAGAACTTCACATGGACAAAGAGGCATCAATCACAGTACTGCAAAAAACACCGCACTAAACATCAACAGCATCACACAACGCTAATGAGAATGACGCCCCTCAACGGCATTCAGTGGGACTAGAGTTCTTATTTCCAAGTTTTTAAATTCTTATTTCTGTGTTGTCAGAGCTCATAAAAACACAGTACAGCGCAGTAAAGCCCAGTGAGATCAGGGTAAAAGCACAGTCCAGTGCAGTGAAGCCCAGTGAGATCAGGGTAAAAGCACAGTCCAGTGCATACTGAGCAAACAAGAAGTCATTACCAGTATGAGCTCGCCATCATTGGTCATTTCACGGGTCCAGGCAGTTTTCGGGCCATCTCCCTTCAGCAGGGTTTGTTCACACACAATCTTGTTCTCCCCTTCCCAGCATGGGAAACTCTGAGCCAAAGAGCAAGCAGTTAATACAGACACACTGACTGGACACTCCAGTACATTAACACTGCACTGAGAGAGAGGGGTTCATACAGACACACTGACTGGACACTCCAGTACATTAACACTGCACTGAGAGAGAGGGGTTCATACAGACACACTGACTGGACACTCCAGTACATGAACACTGCACTGAGAGAGAGGGGTTCATACAGACACACTGACTGGTGATTATACTAATTGTCTCCCCTGCCCCTCCCTCCCTTACTGTGCAGGGCCTGCCGTCCACTGTCTGCTCGCTGAACTCCTGGCCCACGGTGAAGTTGATCTCTGTGGTCCTGACAGTGGTGGAGGTTTTGATGTAGAAGGTCTCATTGTCCTGGCGGATCTCCACGGCTGGCTTGGAGGCAGCTGCCACGGCGATCTTCCTCAGCATCACGTTCACTCCTGGTGAGAGTAGACACACAGCACGGGGTTGGTACACAGCACAGAGCAGATAAACAGCACAGTACTGGCACAATACGTAGTGTTGGTACACAGCACAGAGTAGACACACTGCACAGAGTATATACACAGCAAAGAGCTGATAAACAGCAGAGTATTGGTCAACTGCACAGAGTAGACACCCTGCACAGGGTTGGTACACAGCACAGAGCAGATAAACAGTACAGTATTGGTACACTGCACAGAGTAGACACACTGCACAGGGTTGGTAAACAGCACAGAGTAGATAAACAGCACAAGATCAGTTCAGAACACAAAACATCACACAATCCATATAGCGCACTGCACTGCACAGTCCTGTGTAACCGACAGAGGCAGACGGCCCCTCCCCGTGCTGTACGCACACCTCTCTCTCCGCTTCCTGGCGGGGAGGAACAAGACTCGGAGAGCAGGGCACCGCAGGACACGGGAGGGGGCGGCAGGGAGCGATGCCCAGGGCTCGGGTTTCAGCGCTGCGCGCTCACACAGCAGCTGTGTAAGTGTATATATAGATCTGTTCCAGCGGAGCAGCTCTGAACTTGAAGCGAGTCTGAGAGGGGAGAGGGGTCAGCCAGCTTCCTTGGCCTGGGGCTCGGATGCACTCTGGGTTCAGGGGTCACAGGAAGCAAGGAGGGGGGGTGCTGACAGGTGGGCCGGCAGGGGGAGGACCCGGAAAGGAGTGGGGTCACGCAGAGTTGTTAAAGACGCACAGCGCTAACAGGCAGAGTGACAGGAGGAGCTGACACATGGACAGTGAGAGACCCAGGAGTCGGAGAACATGTTCAAGAATTCACAATTCCCAGAATCCTTCATAAAGTCCACCAGAACCATTACTGGACCAGAAATGAGCTTGGCCGAATTGTCTCCGCTCATTTGTAGCCCTTCTAATGTTCATATGCTCTTCAATCGTGAACAGCAAATCAGAAGACATGAGTCTCCTCTTTGCACAAAGTATGGTAGGGGTGTGGAACAATCTCTCCAGCCACATGGTAGAAGCTGATACCCTGGATAAATTAGCTCCTAGAAACCAAATGGCCTCCCACCATTGTGGGATTTTTGTCATGTTCCTGTATTCTTAGCACAGAGCCAGCAGGGTGAGACAGTGTGCAGTGTGGTACAGCACAGAGCCAGCATGGTGAGACCGTGTGCAGTGCGGTACAGCACAGAGCCATCAGGGTGAGACAGCACAGAGCCAGCAGGGTGAGACAGTGTGCAGTGTGGTACAGCACAGAGCCAGCAGGGTGAGACAGTGTGCAGTGCAGTTCAGCAAAGAGCCAGCAGGGTGAGACCGTGTGCAGTGCGGTACAGCACAGAGCCAGCAGGGTGAGACCGTGTGCAGTGCGGTACAGCACAGAGCCAGCAGGGTGAGACAGCGCAGAGCCAGCAGGGTGAGGCCGTGTGCAGTGCGGTACAGCACAGAGCCAGCAGGGTGAGACAGCGCAGAGCCAGCAGGGTGAGGCCGTGTGCAGTGCGGTACAGCACAGAGCCAGCAGGGTGAGACAGCGCAGAGCCAGCAGGGTGAGGCCGTGTGCAGTGCGGTACAGCACAGAGCCAGCAGGGTGAGACAGCGCAGAGCCAGTAGGGTGAGACAGCGCAGAGCCAGCAGGGTGAGACCGTGTGCAGTGCGGTACAGCACAGAGCCAGCAGGGTGAGACAGCGCAGAGCCAGCAGGGTGAGGCTGCCAACATGATGCTAATTAAATGCCTGGCAGCCGAGCTTCCATGACGAGCCGTGGCAACGAGGAGAACCTGCGCAACAGCTCCGGTTTCAAGGAGGAACAATCAAGCTTTTTCATCCGGCGGCCGACCGCATGACGAGCAACTGTCTAGCAGGCGTCTTCCTCCGATTTCTTGGACGAGATACCAGTGTTGGAAAAAAACGGCAGAGAGAGAAGAATAGGATTGTTTGTCCCAGGCTGAGGGTCTGAGTTCAGTCACGTCTGCAGCTCTTCAGTCTCCTCAGATCATCGTGAGCACTGGGGAGAGGAGTGTCTCAGGTCCCTCTGTCTGTCTCTCTCCCTCCCTGTCTGTCTCTCTCTTTCTCCCTCTGCCTGCTCTGTCTCTCTCCCTCCCTCTGTCTGTCTCTCTCTACCTCACCTCCCTCTGCCTGGAGTGTCTCTCTCTTTCTAGATCTCTGTCTCTTCCTTGTCTGTTTCTCTGAACCAGGAGAGATGTACTGCAAACCCGTCTGCCTTGGACACATCACTCTGGACCTCAATACACTGTAGGACATCATGGTAAACTGCAGTATATTGTAGTACACCAGGGTACAGAAATAGTACACTTGTTCCCTACTCACATACTGTAGATACATACACTTAAAGAATAGACACACAGACACACACACTTATACTTAGACACACACCTACACACACACACAATACACAGACACACACCTATACATGCAGAAATGCATATACCCACACACACACTCCTGTATTAGCAGGCACACACATACCTAAACCCAAACACCTACAGTATACTGCACACACAGGCACGCACATACCTAAGGGCACAAGACAAACACACACACACTCCTATACATGCAGACACGCATACCTACACAAACAGACACACACTTATATTGAAAGACACACACTTAAACAGGTAGACACACCTATACACACAGACACATATACACACATCTATACACACTTATAGTCACAGGCACACACTCTTACTGTATACTTGCAGGCACACTTAAACACATAGACACACCTGTACACACACACACTTAAACAGACGCACACAGGCACAAGTACACATACAGGTACAGGTACACACACAATCACACACACAGGCACACACAAGCACATACACACAGAGACATACACAAGCACAGACACACACGTAGACGCACACACAAGCACAGACACACACAGGAACAGGTACACGCACACAGGCACAGACACACATAGACTCACACACGCACACACAGACACACACACAGGTACAGGTACGCGCACACACACGGCTTCACGATGCCAGGCGATCGTCACTGGACGGTTTTGCCCGCCCGCGCTCCGGGGCGCCACCGACAGGCCGACCCGGGTCTCTGCATCGCCGCCGGCCGCGGGGAGGGGGGTAGTCGGGGAGACGATCTGGGTGTGGGGAGGGGGAGTGTAGGGGTGCTGATGTGCTGATGAAGACGAGCAAACAGCGAGGCTGTACCCCCCAGTACCCCGAGCTCCAAGCGCCGAGACCCCGGCCGGGCTGAGAGCAGGAATCGCCGCATCACTCACCCAGAGCCTTCAGGAGCTCCTCGAAATTCTCCGAGCTCTTCATCTTCCAGTTGCCAGAGAAGTCGGGAATCTTGCCCTCCATCGTCCGGGGTGAGAACAGAACACCAGGTTGCTCAGGGGGGAGAAATCAATTGGCCTCTTATTTCCCCTTGCCTCCGGGAGTCGGTGGAGCTGCCGGGGTTCTCCAAGGTGTGCCGAGCGCGGTCCTGCTCGATGCCTGGGAGATGTGAGCGCCTCTTCTCCAGCGATCTCGCCGTTAGCTAGCTTTCCTCAGATCTCTGCTCAGAGGCGGCTAATCTGCTTTAAGGATCTCTCTCGCTCGCCGATCTGCTTAACGCGTCTGCCTCCTGTCAACTCTTCCTTTCTCTTCTTCCCTCGCACCTAATCCCCCGTAATCCAGCTGCTTTTCAGCGGGGCTCTCTTTGAAGACGGCTGCCTTGTATGAATGAGAAAAGCTCACATGCCGGGGACTAGTTTTTGACTGGCGCCCCGGGACACCCCTCCCCCCGCCCCCGCCCCAGGATTCTAACCCCTCCCCCCGGTGCGTTCCAATCCCCGCCCCTCTGTCGTTCCCAGACGGAGAAGGAGCAGCTGTGAGACCACGCCCCGGCCCTGTTAGCCCCTCCCACTCCCCAGCCCGAAACACGCCCCCTTCTACCTTTTTTTCTCATCTCGCCGCCGGCCCGTCCTGCTGGCCGCCGCGCCCTCCAGAGGGGGACACACCGCCGGCCGCGCACACGCTCCAATTAGCACCGCCATCAGATCAATGTAGCAGCACCGCTCGCCAGCAAAGACAAAGAAAATCAGGGTTTCTGCTTGTGCTCGTTAGGAAAATCGGCTCCTGGAATTCAGGGGCGAGGTGAAGGACTGGAGAGGGAAGGCAGGTCTTTGAGAACAAAGGAAGAGGAGAGAGGGAGGGAGGGAGGGAGTGAAGATCAGAGAGAGGGAGGATCAGAGAGAGAGAGAGAGAGAGGAGGAAAGTGGTGATCAGAGAGAGGGGAGAGAGTAAGAAAGTGATGAGAGAGTGATCAGAGAGGAGAGAGAGTGTAGGAGAGTGATCCGAGGGGAGAGAGAGTGTAAGACAGGGGGACAGACAGACAGAGACAGGGGGAGACCAGCACCCCGTTTCCACAGGCCACAGGTCACAGGCCCCGGGCTCGCCCGAGAGACAGAGACAGGGGGAGACCAGCACCCTGTTTCCACAGGTCACAGGCCCAAGGGCTCACCCCAGAGACAGGGGGAGACCAGCGCCCCATTTCCACAGGTCACAGGCCCCGGGTTCGCCCCAGAGACAGAGACACATGTCCACAGGTCTGTCACACACCAGTGGGCTCCCAGGACCCCGGACCCTGTGGGAAAACGCTTCTTGCACAGGGAACCACACACCACAGAGGGACCTCATCCGCGGAATATCAGTTCCCCACAAACTGCTCCCAGAACCACACCTCTGCAGTCCGCACACGGGAGCGGGGACCAGGATCAATCAGGACTGAAGAGGAGTGATCAGAACCGATCAGCAGCCACCAGAATTGACCAAGAGTGACCACGATCTATCAGGACTGAAGAGGAGTGATCAGAACTGATCAGCAGCCACCAGAATTGACCAAGAGTGACCACGATCTATCAGGAGTGAAGAGGAGTGGTCAGAATTGATCAGGATTGATCAGAAGGGGAGAGGAGTGATCAGAGTAGATCCGGATCGATCAGGTGGGATCAGAACCGATCAGGAGTGAAGAGGAGTGATCAGAACCGATCAGGAGTGAAGAGGAGTGAGGGATGAGCGGGAGAGGGGCAGAGGGAGAGGAGACTGTGCTGGGGAAAGTGGAATTTGAGAGGGAAAGGAGACAAAGGCAGCAGACAGAGAGAGGAATGATGAATCGGCTCCGATGATCCGAGCTGAAGGATGAGGTTAAAGATTGACAAGTGATGGATGGACTCCTCTCTCTCTGCCCCATTCCTGGGACCGAGGGCTGTTGCCAAGGTTACCGTGAGCCCCCCGCACTGGGAAAAATCCACTTGGGCCGTGGCCGGGTGATTGAACACTGCAACCCCCGCTCGCCCTCTCCGGAGCCTCTCCTTCCCCCCGGCATCTCCGGAGCACGCTGTCACGGGACGGCACAGCGCCGCTGGAGACACACAAGCATCGAGCAAGCAGCCCGGCAGAGAGATCTCTGGGGATGGGAGGACGTGCCCCCTCTGTCCATCACTGGACCGGGCCCGTGAATCTCAGCGGCCATCATCAGAACCACTCAGACACCGAGCACTAATAGGAAAGCCTCTCTGTATCTACAGTACAGCCCAGCGAGATCAGGGTAAAAGCACAGTCCAGTGCAGTAAAACCCAGTGAGATCAGGGTAAAAGCACAGTCCAGTGCAGTAAAGCCCAGTGAGATCAGGGTAAAAGCACAGTCCAGTGCAGTAAAGCCCAGTGAGATCAGGGTAAAAGCACAATACAGGGCAGTAAAGCCCAGTGAGATCAGGGTAAAAGCACAGTCCAGTGCAGTAAAGCCCAGTGAGATCAGGGTAAAAGCACAATACAGGGCAGTAAAGCCCAGTGAGATCAGGGTAAAAGCACAGTCCAGTGCAGTAAAGCCCAGCGAGATCAGGGTAAAAGCACAGTCCAGTGCAGTACAGCCCAGTGAGATCAGGGTAAAAGCACTGTGACCTACAGTGAGCGCTCTGTCCCCGGCTGGCAGCAGCAGCAGTGCAGTGGAGGCTGGCGCGTGGGCAGGAGGGTTCGTGACAGCAGCCAGTCTGACAGCTCTGCAGCCTCTCCCTCTGCTCTCCGATCCGGTTCTGCACAGGCCGGGGCCGCGCTGGCAGCAGACCAGCGCTCGACAGACCCGACTGGAGGAACCGGAGGAGCCGATTCTCTGGGGAGAGGAAAGCAGGTCAGCATACCTCCGGCGTGCTCCAGTCGGGCCTGGGCTGGGGGCGGAGCTCTCGCTGTCACCCACAGCCCTTCCAGCATGAGGCCCGGGGAACCACAGGGGAGGGTCCGGTCACTCCAGTGGGGTGGAGGGGTATCTGGTCACTCCAGCAGGGTGTCTGGTCACTCCAGTGGGGTGGAGGGGCGAGTGTCCAGTCACTCCAGTGGGGTGGAGGGGTATCTGGTCACTCCAGCAGGGTGTCTGGTCACTCCAGTGGGGTGGAGGGGCGAGTGTCCAGTCACTCCAGTGGGGTGGAGGGGCGAGTTTCCAGTCACTCCAGTGGGGTGGAGGGGTGTCTGGTCACTCCAGCTAATTGGAAGGGAGTTTCCAGTCACTCCAGCTAATTGGAAGGGTGAGTGTCCAGTCACTCCAGTGGGGTGAAGGGGTGAGTGTCCAGTCACTCCAGTGGGGTGAAGGGGTGAGTGTCCAGTCACTCCAGTGGGGTGAAGGGGTGAGTGTCCAGTCACTCCAGTGGGGTGGAGGAGTGAGTTGTAGATGCCAGAATCACAGCTGCTGCAGAGCTGCTCCAGGGAGTATCTATTGTTCCTTGTGGGCGTGCAGAGTCTGGTCTGATCGGACCTGTTCATCTCGTTCCCTGTGCAACATTTATTTACTTTCTGAATTAATTGCTCAGCTCTGATTGTTTTTTTGAAGTGACTCAAACGGGGCTTTGATCTGACTGGTCTGTGAGCCTTGGAGTTACTGTCGCTGTACTGGACTGACCACACTGTCACTGCACTGTGACTGACCACACTGTCACTGCACTGGACTACACTGTGACTGACCACACTGTCACTGCACTGGGCTACACTGTGACTGACCACACGGTCACTGCACTGGGCTGCACTGTGACTGACCACACTGTCACTGTGGACACACTGAGACACACACACTCCAAATCCAGCACCGTGCACATACTCTGCCACACTCTCGTGATTATGATCAGGCCAGGCTGTTACAGGGGAGATGAGAGTCACTGTTAATGTTGCCTCTCTCTCAGTCTTGTGCTCTTTCTCTCCCTCACCAGAGGAATGGAGGAGGGGGCTGGGTCGTTCAGTGGCCCATGATGACTTAATCATCTGATGAAAGTTAATTAACTCACTGGGGTGCGTGTGCATGTGAGGGATAGAGGCTCTCTCAGTCAGAGAGAGGCACACACTTTCTCTCCCTCACTCTGCAGCACTCTGCATTTACAGCTTGTAAGGAGGAGAGAGCAGAGGACTGAGGGAGAGAAGGTTGAGGAAGAGGAGAAGATTGAGGGAGAGAAGGAGAGAGGAGAGGACTGAGGGAGAGGAAGGGGGGAGAGGAGAGAGAAGAGGATTGAGGGAGAGGAGGAGAGGGTTGAGAGAAAGACGAGGAGAAATTACAGGATTGTGGGAGAGAAGATTGAGGAGAGGGGGATGAAAGATTAATAAGGGAGAGGAGAGGATTGAGGGAAAGGAGGAGAGGGTCGAGAGAAAGAAGAGGAGAGATGATACTCTCCTCGTCTACTACTGCACTGTGACAGATACTCCGGGATTAGAGAAACATTCTTCCCGAAATTCAGAAATCTAATCCCAGAGTTCCCACACCTGCCAAAACCACAACAGGTCCCAATCCTACTGGGAGAGGGAGGAGGGAACTCAGTTGATCTGGCAGCCCAGTATGTGATCTCCTGTCACAGCCTGAGGAACAGTGAGTCTGTCTCCCAATAATGCTCCAGCCGCCTACAGTATACAGTATGTCAATATTTTATAATATGTCTTTGTTGTAAATGTCTGTAACATGTCTGTAGATTTTATTTTACTTCTATTTTTTGTTTTGTTCCATGTTAATTTTATTATTTTTATTTGCTTTGGCAACACTGATTGTACCCATCGGTCATGCTAATAAAGCACCTTGAATTGAATTGAATTGAATTGATAGGATTGTGGGAGAGGAGAGAGGAGAGAGGAGGAGAGGGGAGAAATGAGTCGAGACATATAGAGGTGATACAGGAGAGGGGGAAAAGAGCAAGGAGAGATTCCAAGATGAACTTCCCAATTTCAGGAAAGCCGATTAGAGGAGTAGAGTGGGACAGGGTGGAGATGGAAACAGCAGAGCATTTGTGGCAAGAGTTTAAAGAGATTCTGCTGAAACCACAGAACAGATTGAACCCACCAGTGATAAATCAAAGGCAGGAAATCAGTGACTCAAGTGGCTTTATAAATCAATTAGCAAACCCCTGCTGAGAAAGAAAGCACTTTCTGAAATGAATAAACAGAGCAGGGGTCCTCCTAAGGAGCACTGATTTGCAGGCACAGGTTCACAGGGATGTTAGAATAGTACAGTTACCATGGAGGCTACAGGGAATCATAAAAGGCTCTTTCAGGAGTGCAGCGCTTGCTGAGCAACGACCAGGCCACATCGTCCAGGCTGAGGAAGGACTGTGTGAGGACTGTGTTAGACAGAATGGACACAGACAGCTCAGGCTGAGGAAGAACTGTGTGAGGACTGTGTTAGTATGGACACAGACAGCTCAGGCTGAGGAAGGACTGTGTGAGGACTGTGTTAGACAGAATGGACACAGACAGCTCAGGCTGAGGAAGGACTGTGTGAGGACTGTGTTAGAATGGACACAGACAGCTCAGGCTGAGGAAGGACTGTGTGAGGACTGTGTTAGACAGAATGGACACAGACAGCTCAGGCTGAGGAAGGACTGTGTGAGGACTGTGTTAGAATGGACACAGACAGCTCAGGCTGAGGAAGGACTGTGTGAGGACTGTGTTAGACAGAATGGACACAGACAGCTCAGGCTGAGGAAGGACTGTGTGAGGACTGTGTTAGACAGAATGGACACAGACAGCTCAGGCTGAGGAAGGACTGTGTGAGGACTGTGTTAGTATGGACACAGACAGCTCAGGCTGAGGAAGGACTGTGTGAGGACTGTGTTAGTATGGACACAGACAGCTCAGGCTGAGGAAGGACTGTGTGAGGACTGTGTTAGTATGGACACAGACAGCTCAGGCTGAGGTAGGACTGTGTGAGGACTGTGTTAGTATGGACACAGACAGCTCAGGCTGAGGAAGGACTGTGTGAGGACTGTGTTAGTATGGACACAGACAGCTCAGGCTGAGGAAGGACTGTGTGAGGACTGTGTTAGACAGAATGGACACAGACAGCTCAGGCTGAGGAAGGACTGTGTGAGGACTGTGTTAGTATGGACACAGACAGCTCAGGCTGAGGAAGGACTGTGTGAGGACTGTGTTAGTATGGACACAGACAGCTCAGGCTGAGGAAGGACTGTGTGAGGACTGTGTTAGACAGAATGGACACAGACAGCTCAGGCTGAGGAAGGACTGTGTGAGGACTGTGTTAGTATGGACACAGACAGCTCAGGCTGAGGAAGGACTGTGTTAGACAGAACGGGTTCAGGGGGGACAGCAGTGTATGAGGCTCTAGAAGCAGGAAGAAGGAGGAGATAGGAAGAAACACAGCACTGCATCCAGTAGTGTGACTGCTCCATGAGGACTCATGCCTTCACTGAAAGGAGTGTCGATTGATAGTCTGGCATGCTGTTGACTGCGGCGCAGAAACTGATAGCACAGCGCTAGCTCTCTCCTGGCAGCCTGCTGATGCAGCACCGACTGTCATACTTCAGGGACAGTGCTGCTGGAAGAACCTGATGGCTGTGTCATTAAGGCTGGTGATGGCACACTGGAGATCTGGAGAGGCTGGCACAGGTCTGGTTGTGACTGGGTCTGGGAAGGGCTGGGGAGACAGGTTCGAGCTGTGACATCGTTTCTTGCGTATCTTCTGATCGTTCCTTGTTGAAATCGCAATCGAAATCTGATGGTATAGGAGGAGGTTCACCCAGCACCGGATGAGGACGGCACCCAGTGACAGAATCCGCCCAGAACGAGGGTGCCCAAACCAGACCCGGGGAATACTGACCAGACCAGTAAGACTGACGTTTTACACTTCCAGCTGACCAGGAGAGGAGCTCATGGGGGCAGTCCACATGGATTTAGAAGCACAGGTCTTTGCGAACAAGTACAGCAGGAAGGCAGAACCACTGAGCCTGAAGCAGCTGCTCCTGAGAGAGACTGAGGGCTCTGTGTGGCTCCGTCTTCCAGACACAGTGGGGGACAGAGAGAAGAGAAACCGGGGCGTGGCGCTGTGTGACAGGTGTACAGGGCTCTAGCACTGGGGACAGAAACGAGTGCCGAGGGGCCGGTGTTACACAGGGGAGTGCGTTGAAATCTGAGAACCGGAGGCGCTTCTTTACACAAAGAGTGGTGGGTGTCTGGAACAGGCCATGATGCTGAAGCCGGTGCTCTGACTCCTTTAAGAAACAGCAGGATGAGATCTTTGGTTCAATTAGCCACTTTTCACCAAACGAGCTAGTGGGGCTGACGGGTCTCCTCTCACCTGTGGCCTGTCTCGGCCTTGTGCTGTCCGAGAGGAGGAGAAGGAGAGAGCAGGAGAGGACAGAGGACGCAGACTGACGCCATTTTATTTTCTCTTATCGCAAGGGAGCAGGCACAGCTATGTGCCAGCGATCACGTACCCAGCATGGTGCCACCCTCACCCTCCCACTGGGCACACTCACTGACCCCCCGCTGACCCCAGAACGACCTCCCTGTGAACCTGCCCCGCCACTGATCTCACCACCGGGGACTCGCTGGCAGCACACTTCCTGAGACTGGCACAGCACACACACACTGCACGGCACACAACCCCCTGTTACACACACACTGCACACCCCCTGTTACACACACACACACACACACACACTGCACTGCACACAACCCCCTGTTACACACACACTGCACACCCCCTGTTACACACACACACACACACACTGCACTGCACACAACCCCCTGTTACACACACACACTGCACACCCCCTGTTACACACACACACACACACTGCACTGCACACAACCCCCTGTTACACACACACACTGCACTGCACACAACCCCCTGTTACACACACACACTGCACTGCACACAACCCCCTGTTACACACACACACTGCACGGCACACAACCCCCTGTTACACACACGTCACACCCCAGTCATACACACACAGTCTCTCCTGTCTGCCTCTCTGCCTCTCTGTTTCTCCTGTCTCTCTCCCTCTGTCTCTCCTGTCTCTCTCTCTCTGCCTCTCCTGTCACTCTCTCTCTGTCTCGCCTCCTCCCTCTCTCTGTCTCTCCTGTCTCTCTCCTGTCTCTCTCCTGTCTCTCTCTCCTGTCTCTCTCCTGTCTCTCTCTCTCTGTCTCTCTTCCTCTCTCTGTCTCTCCTGTCTCTCCTGTCTCTCTCCTGTCTCTCTCCTGTCTCTCTCTCTGTCTCTCCTGTCTCTCTCTCTGTCTCTCCTGTCTCTCTCTCTCTGTCTCTCTCCTGTCTCTCTCTCTCTCTGTCTCTTCTCCTCTCTCTCTCTCTCCCCCTGTCTCCCCCTGTCTCTCTCTGTCTCTCTCTCTGTCTCTCCTCTGTCTCTCCTGTCTCTCTCCTGTCTCTCTCTCTGTCTCTCCTGTCTCTCCTCCTCTCTCTGTCTCTCCTGTCTCTCTCTCTCTGTCTCTCTCCTGTCTCTCTCTCTCTGTCTCTCCTCCTCTCTCTCTCTCTCTCTCCCCCTGTCTCCCCCTGTCTCTCTCTCTGTCTCTCAGAGAGAGCCCATGCCCTCAGCTTGCAGAGTGATTACTGCACTCCTCCCTCCCCTGCTGTCCTGAACTCACCGGCCCGCGGGAGTCTAATTGAGCCCAGATGTTGGCATGTCCAGCCACGAGGAAGTGGAGCAGCCGGCTCACACACAAACACCCGAGAACAAAGCTGCACTGCTCAGAGATCCCTGATCAGCGCTGACCCAGACCCAGACCCACCACACCCCAGAACAGCTCAGCCCTCTCATTCTCCACACACTTCCCCTGTCAGCCTTTCATTGTGCACACTGCCTCCTGCCTCTTACTGATTAGAGTAACTACTGAACACTGATGGACCGCTGACACACTGATGGACCACTGACTGCTGACCGATACACTGACTGACTCCTGACTGGACACTGACTGACGCACTGACTGCTGACTGGACGCTGACTGGTCACTGACTGACTACTTACAGTTGAATGTCTGACTTTTTTATTGAGTGATCCACTGGACAGTAACCCTGGACCAGTGACCTCTGGACTGTAGGGTTACAGTGTGACCCAGACCAGACCAGTGACCTCTGGACTGTAGGGTTACAGTGTGACCCAGACCAGACCAGTGACCTCTGGACTGTAGGGTTACAGTGTGACCCAGACAGGACCAGTGATCTCTGGACTGTAGGGTTACAGTGTGACCCAGACTGGACCAGTGATCTCTGGACTGTAGGGTTACAGTGTGACCCAGACTGGACCAGTGACCTCTAGACTGTAGGGTTACAGTGTGACCCAGACTGGACCAGTGACCTCTGGACTGTAGGGTTACAGTGTGACCCAGACTGGACCAGTGACCTCTGGACTGTAGGGTTACAGTGTGACAGTTCCAGACTGGAACTCCTCTCCCCCTCTCTCTCCCTGCAGTCCACAGTCTCCCTGGCTGATAGTGAACTCCCAGTAATTAGAAACACAGAGCAGTGTCAGGGAAGGAGAAGGACTGAAGGGAAAGATTGAGTGATAAAGTGGGCTGCCAGCTGTTCCAGGAACCCACCGGCTTCACATCTGGAACACAGCAACATCTGGATTTACTGCCACACACTACCACACATTCTGAAACACACACAGATGCACACTGACACACACTAACACACACTAACTGAAGCACTGAGACACTCTAACACACTATCACGCTGGTGCACACTCATTGACACACTGACAATGCACTGATACACTTACACACACTGACCCAGTGACTCACCGACCCAGAGACACGCTGACCCAGATACAGACCGACGCAGAGACAGACCGACCCAGAGACACCCTGACCAAGTGACACCCTGACCCAGAGACAGACTGATGCAGAGACATGCTGACCAATGATACACTGACCCAGAGACAGACCGACCAAGAGATATGCTGACCAGTGACACCCTGACCCAGTGACAGACCGACCCAGAGACACACCGACCAGTGACACCCTGACCCAGTGACACACTGACCAGGACCGGCGTGTCTCAGGTGTGTGTGAGCTCACACACACCGCTCAGAGCAGGACCGGCGTGTCTCCAGTGTGTGTGAGCTCACACACACCGCTCAGAGCAGGACCGGCGTGTCTCCAGTGTGTGTGAGCTCACACACACCGCTCAGAGCAGGACCGGCGTGTCTCCAGTGTGTGTGAGCTCACACACACCGCTCAGAGCAGGACCGGCGTGTCTCCAGTGTGTGTGAGCTCACACACACCGCTCAGAGCAGGACCGGCGTGTCTCCAGTGTGTGTGAGCTCACACACACCGCTCAGAGCAGGACCGGCGTGTCTCCAGTGTGTGTGAGCTCACACACACCGCTCAGAGCAGGACCGGCGTGTCTCCAGTGTGTGTGAGCTCACACACACCGCTCAGAGCAGGACCGGCGTGTCTCCAGTGTGTGTGAGCTCACACACACCGCTCAGACCAGGACCGGCGTGTCTCAGGTGTGTGTGAGCTCACACACAATGCTCAGAGCAGGACCGGCGTGTCTCCAGTGTGTGTGAGCTCACACACACCGCTCAGTGCAGCGATGCTGTTGGGACTCAGGAATGCAGAGCAGACAATAGGACCACATTCCTCTCAGAGAGCAGGGAGCAGACAACAGACTCCAGGGGAGAGGGGGCGACTCCCAGCCCTGTGCTGATTCCAGGAATGGCAAAGAGGGAAGAGAAAAGAGCAGAGGAAGAGAAGAGAAACCCCTGGGACTGAGACAGGGGAGTGGAGACAGAGGGCAAAAGCAACAGAAGTGCAGTACTAGCGCGCCTCGGTAGCACTCTGGCACCACCTTGTGGCAGACCTCGGGAGTGACGCCAGATCCATGCGCCTCCTGCTGCAGTTCAGCGGTACTACAGAAATCTGTACATACGTGCTGTGTAACAGTTTTTATTTTTAAAAAAAGGGGGGTCCGGCAGCCATATCACCCTGCACCTCACAACTGGCAACCCACTGCAGCTTAGTAGGTGTGAGCCTGGCCATTACCTGGATGGGAGACCAGCAGGGGGCGCTCACTCTGCGGTCTGTGTGGGTCCTAATGCCCCAGTACAGCAGTGATGGGACTCTACTGTTGCAATGCTCTGTGTAAAGTGAAGGGCAGGACAAGGCACAGAAGGGCGTCATGGCCATCCACTGCAACCAAGGAAGTCTCCAGTCGTGACGACTACTGGTACTGCTGGACCCAGGCTTCTGAGGGCGAGAGTGGGACTGGCCGAGCGCAATGGCCTGCCCACTTCGAAATGCTCTGCTGCACTGTCGGACACGATGGCCAACCATGGACTGGACCAGACTGCTGTGCACTGGGAGTCTGACTGACAGCACTCAAACACCTGGAGTGGATCAGACTGCTGTGCACTGGGAGTCTGACACCAGTGTAAAACCTGGAGTGGATCAGACTGCTGTGCACTGGGAGTCTGACAGCTCTGTAAAACCTGGAGCGGATCAGACTGCTGTGCACTGGGAGTCTGGTTGATAACACTAAAACCTGGAGCGGATCAGACTGCTGTGCACTGGCAGTCTGACTGACAGCACTGTAAAACCTGGAGTGGATCAGACTGCTGTGCACTGGGAGTCTGACTGACAGCACTGTAAAACCTGCAGTGGATCAGACTGCTGTGCACTGGGAGTCTGACTGACAGCTCTGTAAAACCTGGAGTGGATCAGACTGCTGTGCACTGGGAGTCTGACTGACAGCTCTGTAAAACCTGGAGTGGATCAGACTGCTGTGCACTGGGAGTCTGACTGACAGCACTGTAAAACCTGCAGTGGATCAGACTGCTGTGCACTGGGAGTCTGACTGACAGCTCTGTAAAACCTGGAGTGGATCAGACTGCTGTGCACTGGGAGCCAACACTACCTAAAGAAATGACATTAATGAGGTTGTTATTTAATTAACTCTTTATTGATATTTATATACAAAGCACAATCCCCAAATATAGGCAAACATGGGAGAGAAATCACTCCTGTCAGAGGCAAAATCGATGTTTGGAGACAGAAAAGCGTGGGAGCGAGAGAGACGGAGCAAGAAGAAGGAGGAAACGAGACGAGGGGAGGAGGACGGGTGACCAGAATTCCTGGTGTCGCCCCCAGAGATGGTGGGGTGACTGGGGGGCAGAGAGGAGAGATGGGGCCAGAGGGATGAGAGTGGTCAGCTGTCCCCTGGGCAGCCCTGGCCAGTGCTTCATGCAAGCCGGACGTTACATGCAGGGAGCCCAAGGGCTGAGGGACAGGTCAAAGGTGATAGGTCATGGCTGGGAGGAGGCCTCTTCTTTTTCAGGATTAGGGGTTGTCTTGAAAACCACATCCTGTCTAGGCTGCTTGGACTCCTTAATTCTGAAATTATTAAAGTATTAACAATAATAATCGGTGACACACTGACACGCAGACTGTCGACACACTGATTGACACTGACTGACACACTGACACACTAACACACTGAGTGGCAGGTTAGAGAGTGTCCACACAGGAGGAAGAGGAGGTGCACAGTGTTCACTACAGGGCCTGGCTAGCTGGGGGTAGTGTTACTCTGCACACTAAGTGGCGGTGATGTTACTCTACGCCCTGAGTGGCGGTGATGTTACTCTGCACACTGAGTGGCGGTGATGTTACTCTGCACACTAAGTGGCGGTGATGTTACTCTGCACACTAAATGGCGGTGATGTTACTCTGCACACTGAGTGGCGGTGATGTTACTCTGCACACTGAGTGGCGGTGATGTTACTCTGCGCGCGGCTCACTCTGATATTCCAGAACACTTGGACTGGTGACTGAGTTCTAGAGGATCCTAATGAGACGAATTTCAAACTTTAATCCAGGCTTTCAGGATCAACACAGCTCCAGCACCGCAGTGAACGTGCTGGTTGTTCCATATCTGGTCAGCAGAGGGAGACCTTGTATCAGTTCAAAAAGCTTCAGCGTGGATCCAGATCCTGTCTTTTTTGCTTCTAATCAAGAGCTTGGAGTGGATCAGACTGCTGTGCACTGAGAGTCTGACTGTCCCCAATGTAAAACCTGGAGTGGATCAGACTGCTGTGCACTGAGAGTCTGACTGTCCCCAGTGTAAAACCTGGAGTGGATCAGACTGCTGTGCACTGAGAGTCTGACTGTCACCAGTGTAAAACCTGGAGTGGATCAGACTGATGTGCACTGAGAGTCTGGCTGTCCCCAGTGTAAAATCTGGAGTGGATCAGACTGCTGTGCACTGAGAGTCTGGCTGTCCCCAGTGTTAAATCTGGAGTGGATCAGACTGCTGTGCACTGGGAATCTGATTAAAAACACTATGAAGACTGGAGAAGACCAGAGTGCTATTGACTGGTACTGTGATTGGACATTTCAACCACCAAGAGGCATTGAAACGTGTTCTGGAATTCTGGATCTACAATCTAGAGTTGGCCCGGTTTTTAACTCTATCTATTGAAGGTTGGTGAGATAGTGAGGGAATGGGGGTGACAGAGATGACTGAGGGGATCGCATTGCAGAGTGAGAGCAGAGCCAGTGTCCCTCACTGCACCTCCACCAGTAGGAGAACGTCTGGACTTGTGAGACCAGCAATGTGAGTCTAGAGCCCTGTGACTGGGCTGTGTCAGTGTCCCGGACTCCACAGGGACTGTAAGAGTCTAGAGCCCTGTGACTGGGCTGTGTAAGTGGACTGTAAAAGTCTAGAGCCCTGTGACTGGGCTGTGTCAGTGTCCCGGACTCCACAGGGACTGTAAGAGTCTAGAGCCCTGTGACTGGGCTGTGTCAGTGGACTGTAAGAGTCTAGAGCCCTGTGACTGGGCTGTGTCAGTGTCCCGGACTCCACAGGGACTGTAAGAGTCTAGAGCCCTGTGACTGGGCTGTGTCAGTGTCCCGGACTCCACAGGGACTGTAAGAGTCTAGAGCCCTGTGACTGGGCTGTGTCAGTGGACTGTAAGAGTCTAGAGCCCTGTGACTGGGCTGTGTCAGTGTCCCGGACTCCACAGGGACTGTAAGAGTCTAGAGCCCTGTGACTGGGCTGTGTCAGTGTTGTGAAGTGGTCAGCGAGGGCTCAGGCTCTGCCCTCTCTCCCAGTGCTGAGAGTGACCTGGCCTTGCTGGCTGGGTGGATGTTGGGCAGAACATCCCAGCTGGAGGTGGAGCTGGAATCGCAGATTAAAACCAGAGGAGGAGAGAACAGAGAGAAAGTCATTCTCATATACAGCCTGACCGAGACAGAGAGAGAGGGGGTGAGTCACGGGGAGAGATTGGAGAGAGAGGGGGAGACGGCGGGGTGACAGAGAGTGGGAGGGGGAGATGGGGGACAAGGAAGGAAGAGAGAGGGCAAAAGGAGATATAAGAGAATAAGGAGTTATCAGACACCAGAGCATGAACTGACTTACCGCAAAGTTCGGATGATGAAGTGCAGAGTAGCAGCAAGTCCAACGCATCCAAAAACCACACCAATGACCATCGCACACACCTCTCCTACAGCACACAGAGACACAGGGTCACCATCACACACACCTGTCCTACAGCACACAGAGACACAGGGTCACCATCGCTCACACCTGTCCTACAGCACACAGAGACACAGGGTCACCATCGCACACACCTGTCCTACAGCACACAGAGACACAGGGCTACTGAGACACACCATCACACACACCTCTCCTACAGCACACAGAGACACAGGGTCACCATCACACACACCTGTCCTACAGCACACAGAGACACAGGGTCACCATCGCTCACACCTGTCCTACAGCACACAGAGACACAGGGTCACCATTGCACACACCTGTCCTACAGCACACAGAGACACAGGGCTACTGAGACACACCATCGCACACACCTGTCCTACAGCACACAGAGACACAGGGTCACCATCGCACACACCTGTCCTACAGCACACAGAGACACAGGGTCACCATCGCACACACCTGTCCTACAGCACACAGAGACACAGGGCTACTGAGACACACCATTCTACACACCTGTCCTACAGAACACAGGGAAAACTTCACCGACTGGAATTATTTTTTTACAACTTACCTACAGAGTAAAACGCTGTAGAATCTGAAATTGAAATAATTGCATTAGTTTCTGTGATTCAATGTGCACGTGTCTCTGCTTGCACGGTCATGGGAGGATGCCAGGGCTCAACTCACACAGTCTTACCACACTAAGCTGCTCTGTTTGCCCTGAGCCAGTGAGCCAGAACAATGCCCCTTGTGTGCACTGAGGGTAGTCTAATCCCTCCACTAACAGACCAAGCAAACAAACAGGCCTTTGACACATGGTGTGGCCTGGAGCCCAGCTAAGACACCCCAATTCTCCACTGGAACGGGCTGTGCCCTGCACACAGACTGAGCTTCACCCTGGTAACTTTGCAAAGTGATTTGGCCAAGTGCTCATGGTATCAGTGTGCTGACAGTGTACTCTGATCTCACTGGGCTTTACTGCACTGGACTGTGCTTTTACCCTGATCTCACTGGGCTGTACTGTACTAAACTCTATTCATACCAAGATACTCTAAACTACCACAGGTATATAAAAAGATCCATTTGCTGGGTTTTTAAAAATAAATCAATTTCTTATTCCAAACTTACCCCCAGGAAAGGAAGCGAACACAAGCCGGTTATTTAGGGGCTGGGAACCCCGATAATTATCCACCAAGGGGTGAGCATGGGTGTCATTCCGAACACTGGACAGCAAGGAGGACTGAAGTTTCTCAATCTACAGAGAGCACAGAAGAGAGAGAGAGTGGGTGTCTGATCTCACTCTCTCTTTGGGTGAAGACACAGTGTCCAGTCCCCCGTGGTCACCCCTTGTGTCTGACCTGAGAGTGAGACAGTTTCTCTCTGGGTGAAGACACAGTGTCCAGTCCCCTGTGGTCACCCCTCGTGTCTGACCTGGGAGTGAGACAATCTCACTCTCTGGGTGAAGACACAGTGTCCAGTCCCCTGTGGTCACCCCTCGTGTCTGACCTGGGAGTGAGACAGTTTTTCTCTGGGTGAAGACACAGTGTCCAGTCCCCTGTGGTCACCCCTCGTGTCTGACCTGGGAGTGAGACAGTTTCTCTCTGGGTGAAGACACAGTGTCCAGTCCCCTGTGGTCACCCCTCATGTCTGACCTGGGAGTGAGACAGTTTCACTCTCTGGGTGAAGACAGTCCACAGCACACTCTCGAAGCAGGGGGGAGTTGTCAGGGAGCCGTTGTAGCGGAAGAATCGGTCCAGCTGTTTGGGCAGCAATGCCTGGACATCGAATGGGGGAACGGACACCTTCTGTCCTGGAAAGAGAGCAGAGGCCCAGTAAACCTGGGTGATACACTGACTCACGGGCAGACTGACCAACAACACTCTGACACACAGGCAGACTGACCAACACAGTGACACACCGACTGACCAACAGCACACTGACTCACAGGCAGACTGACCAACAGCACACTGACTCACAGGCTGACTGACCAACAACACACTGACACACAGGCTGACTGACCAACAACACACTGACTGACCAACAGCACACTGAGCATAGACAGATTGACAAACACACTAACACACTCACTGATCAACAACACACTGACACACTGATGCTCTGAAACACTGATAGACTGACACACTGATGCTGTGACACACTGATAGACTGACACACTAAAACTCTGACACACTGATGCTCTGACACACTGATGCTCTGACACACTGATAGACTGACACACTGATAGACTGACACACTAAAACTCTGATAGACTGACACACTAAAACTCTGACGCACTGATAGACTGACACAGTGATAGACTGACACACTGATACTCTGACCCACAGGCTGACACACTGACACGGGTGCTCTGTGCATGTCTCACCTGCGTACTTGACTTTGCCCAGGTGGTTGAGGAGATTCTCGTAGGCAGGGTTCACCTCCTCACCTGTCTGAGAAGCAGAATGAGCCCAGAGAAGGACAGGCAGGAGAGCCAGGAGAGCCAGGGCCTCACTAGGCCTTCTGATCTTCCTGTCTCTCCGAGCTCAGCGGTGGCAGAGAAGAGGAGCTGACACGAACGAGACCTTCACAGAGGTTACAAACGAGGGGAGCCTGATCTGTTCATCAGGCTCGTTTGGCAGTTAGTAGCTTAATGACCTGAAGCTCTTATCCTGCTGTCTCTTGAAAAGAGTCAGAGTATCAGCTTCAACCTCATGGCTGACCAGTCTGTTCCAGCCTCCCACCACCCTTTGTGTAAACTAGTGCTTCCTGTCCTAACTGCAGGACCTCACCCTGCTGTTTCTTGAAAGGAACCAGGGTATCAGCTTCAACATCATGGCTGACCAGTCTGTTCCAGCCTCCCACCACCCTTTGTGTAAAGAAGCGCCTCCGGTTCTCAGGTTTCAACGCACGCCCCTGTGTATCACCGGCCCCTCAGCACTCGTTACTGTCCCCAGTGCTAGAGCCCTGTACACCTGTCACACAGCGCCACGCCCCGGTTTCTCTTCTCTCTGTCCCCCACTGTGTCTGGAAGACGGAGCCACACAGAGCCCTCAGTCTCTCTCAGGAGCACCTGCTTCAGGCTCAGCGGTTCTCTCCTGATGTCTGCAGGCTGCGTCTCTGCCTTCCTGCTCTAATATCAGCTGGGAACTGGACTCGTTTGCTAACTGTACCACAGACTGGGGCGTGGTTGCTGCGTGGTTGTCAGGCTCACTCTCGGGGTGCTGGGGCTCGGCCGCTCACCTCGATCAAGACGCCCAGCACGGCCAGCCCGTCCGGCTGGGTCCTGGCCACGCTGATGTTGGGGTACAGCTGGGAGTTGTAGTGCACAACGTGCAACTGGAAGACAGCGCACACACACACACAGTTAACAAGGCAGGGCTGCGCCAGTGTGTGTGTGTCAGAGTGCGTATGTGTGTCACTGTGTTTGTATCAGAGTGTGTATGTGTGTGTCACTGTGCGTGTGTCAGAGTGAGTATTTGTGTGTCACTGTGTGTGTCACGATGTGTAACGGTGTGTACTGTGTGAGTATAGACTAATCCTCTTCCCCCGCCTGTTCAGAGATCATGAAAGGATTTTGCTGGTTCATGCAGATTGCACTGCAGATAGAGAAGAGAGAGGAGGCACTGGGAGAGAGAGGAGGGAGAGAAGGAGAGGAGGCACTGGGAGAGAAGGGTGTGTGTGTGTCAGCGGTCAGTCAGTCAGTGATCGGTCAGTCAGTTCTGCAGTGGCTCTGCCCACAGTGTTCTCGCTTGGCAGTGCTGGCTGAGAGTCAGCCTGCTGGCAAACCAGCCCGTGTGCAGATGGCCAGGTGTCCTTCCCCTGCTCAAGAGGACGCCCCCTGCAGGGCCAAGCACAGTGTGCATGCAGCAGGAGGCTGGGTCAGTGCTGCACTGCGGTCTTTTCAAAGACAGAGAGAAGAGGAGCAGCACGAGAAGCGCAAGCTGTCTCCTTACCAGGCTCTGTGTTCCCGTGTCCACATGTGCTAGAGTACTCATGTACTCGTGTGCCAGTGTGCTCATATGTCCTGGTGCCTGTGTGCTCCTGTGACCGTTTGCCTGTGTACTCGTGTACTTGTGTACTCGTGTGCTAGTGTGCTCGTGTGCTCGTGTGCCCTGGTGCCCTGGTGCCTGGTGCCTGTGTGCTTGTGTGCCCGTGTGCCTGTGTACTCGTGTACTTGTGTACTCTTGTGCTCGTGTGCTCGTGTGCTCATGTGCCCTGGTGCCTGGTGCCTGTGTGCTCGTGTGCCCGTGTACTTGTGATCTCGTGTGCTCGTGCGCTCGTGCGCTCATGCGCTCGTGTGCGCATGTGCCCTGGTGCCTGTGTGCTTGTGTACTCGTGTACTCGTGTGCTTGTGTGCCCTGGTGCCTGTGTGCTTGTGTACTCGTGTACTCGTGTGCTTGTGTGCCCTGGTGCCTGTGTGCTTGTGTGCCCATGTGCCCACCTCGGCGCTGCTGCTGTGCCCGTCGATCAGGTGCTCCGAGCCTCCCTCGCGGCCCCCGCTGCCCCAGTGCAGGTGGAGCTGGACTGCGGAGAAGCGCCAGGGCAGCCCGGCCAGCGACATGGATCCTGGCAGAGACATCTCCACTGGCACGAGGGGGAGAGAGAGGAGGGGCAGGGGTCAGGGCGGGCTGAGAGGGGGCTGGCACTGCGGGCACAGGCTGGCACCTCACTGCGACTGCAGGTCGCACTTCTAAACATAACCCCGGTCACTCCGGGTACAGACAGGGGTGGACATGGGTAGGAGGACGGAGAGTTCACCCTACCTGTGTGCCCGTTGTTGGTGAGGATGAAGAGGTCGTTGCCAGGATGACTGTACCCCTGGGGTTGTACAGGGGTCAGAGAAGGGTCGTGCAGGGCAGCTCTTGTGTCAATGTCAATCGGGGACTGGGAGTTTCCCCCACAGTCTGGGAATAAGAGTGACCATTGATCCTGACCACGAGCTCCTGGAAAGACAGGGGTTCATACAGACACACTGACTGGACACTCCAGTACATTAACACTGCACTGAGAGAGAGGGGTTCATACAGACACACTGACTGGACACTCCAGTACATTAACACTGCACTGAGAGAGAGGGGTTCATACAGGCACACTGACTGACTGGACACTCCAGTACATTAACACTGCACTGAGAGAGAGGGGTTCATACAGGCACACTGACTGACTGGACACTCCAGTACATTAACACTGCACTGAGAGAGAGGGGTTCATACAGACACACTGACTGACTGGACACTCCAGTACATGAACACTGCACTGAGAGAGAGGGGTTCATACAGACACACTGACTGGACACTCCAGTACATTAACACTGCACTGAGAGAGAGGGGTTCATACAGACACACTGACTGACTGGACACTCCAGTACATTAACACTGCACTGAGAGAGAGGGGTTCATACAGACACACTGACTGACTGGACACTCCAGTACATTAACACTGCACTGAGAGAGAGGGGTTCATACAGACACACTGACTGACTGGACACTCCAGTACATTAACACTGCACTGAGAGAGAGGGGTTCATACAGACACACTGACTGGACACTCCAGTACATTAACACTGCACTGAGAGAGAGGGGTTCATACAGACACACTGACTGGACACTCCAGTACATTAACACTGCACTGAGAGAGAGGGGTTCATACAGACACACTGACTGGACACTCCAGTACATTAACACTGCACTGAGAGAGAGGGGTTCATACAGACACACTGACTGACTGGACACGACACAGAGAGCAGAGAGAGCGATGAATAGAGAGCAGGGAGAGAGTTGGGCCGCCTGTGAGTTTGTGAGTGTGTGTGTGCACGTCTCTGATTAGCTCAGGGACCAGTCATGCATTCCTAATGGGGGCTTTGTATTGTGTGAATAAAACACTATCAGCTGTAATTGGATTTGTCAGGAGGGAGGGAGAGGGTTCAAGAGACAGAAGGGAGGGGGTCCACCCCAGCTCCCCAGCTTTCTAATAGAGATGCTCCCTGAGTGGAACCCCCCCCCCCCCACATCCCAACCCAACCAACCCCCTCCTCCCATCTTTGATCGTGCCGTCACGTTCCGGTTGGCATGGCGACCTCCTCGGCAACGCGGAATGGCACGCAGCGCCCGTGCTGCCCGCTCCAGGGCAGCGCCGGCCCGGCCCGTGTCCGGCCCGCCGCGGGACAGCGCCAGGAGAGAGGGGCAGAGCCCAGCGCGCCCGCGGTCCGGCCACGGCACCAGGGCACAGCGCGGTCACGCCGGCCTCCCGTCTCACCAGCGCGGTCAGCTCGCTGGGTGACCAGTGGACACTCCAGGGGGCCGCGGAGGGACGGGCACAGGGAGACGGGGGGGGGGGGGGTGGAGGACAGGGGGCTCTCTCTCACGAATCACATGCTCATTCCTGCTGGTCAGTCGGCTGAACAGACAGGGAGACGAGAGAAAGACGGGAGCGGAGAGGGGAGACGCACAGACGGAGAGAGGGGAGACGCACAGACGGAGAGAGGACAAGCAAAAAGAGACGATACAGGACAGAAAGGAGAGGGAGAGGAGAGAGATGGGAGAGAGAGAGGAGACAGAGGAGAGAGGAGAAGAGAAAGGAGGGAGGAGAGGAGAGAGGAAAGGAGACAGGGAAGAGGTCTGTGTTTGTCTCCCGTTTCTGGATGTCTTGGCCTCCTGGGGTCTGTCCTGACGGCGGAGACCATACCTGTGTAGGTCCAGTGTGCGCCTGAGGACAGAGAGGACACAGAGGACACACGCCTGTCAGAATCTCCTCCAGCCCCCCGAGCTGGGGTACCCACGCGCCTGTACCCCAGGAGTGTCTGCCTCAGTGCAGCTCGGTGTATTTGTGCACTTTCCAAGTGCACTGAAATGTTATCTGCATGCATGCTCCAGTACAAAGACCTAAACACAGAACAGCAGCAGCAACAGCAACAAGCTAAATGACATCCAGCTTTAAAACAGTCCGACGAGCAGCGTGAGAAAAGCAACCCTTCAGTGTGAGCCAGTCATCTGACAGCTTGTGGGAAACAACTCTCGGAATCTGGAAACTTTTACTCTGGTAAATCCACTGTAGCCTGCTGTCTATCTACAACACTGCTACAACAACTACAACAACAACTATAATAATAATGAGGAGGAGGAGGAGGATGAAGACGCTCTCACCTGCTCGGCCAGCTGGGACCTGCTCTGGCAGCCAGAGGAGCAGCAGCAGGAGGGAAACGCTGGGTAGGCTGAGGCTCATGCTGGCTCCTGGACAGGTGGTCCACTGGCGGGGGCCCGAGAGACCCTTGGGAACTGGAGGAGAGCGCGGGTGAAACAGAGATGCAGAGAGAAGCATGATCGTCACTGACCTGAGCAAAAACTTCACTGTGAGAGAGAGGGGGGAGAGAGGAGAGAGAGGGGGGAGAGAGAGGAGAGAGAGGGGGAGAGAGGAGAGGGAGATTGGAGAGAGAGGAGAGAGAGGGGGAGAGAGGAGAGGGAGATTGGAGAGAGAGGAGAGAGAGGGGGAGAGAGGAGAGGGAGATTGGAGAGAGAGGAGAGAGAGGGGGAGAGAGGAGAGGGAGATTGGAGAGAGAGGGGGGAGAGAGGAGAGATTGGAGAGAGAAGAGAGAGAGGAGAGAGAGAGGGGGAGAGAGGGGAGAGAGAGGAGAGAGAGATTGGAGAGAGAGGAGAGAGAGGGGGGAGAGAGGAGAGAGAGAGGGGGGACAGAGGAGAGAGAAGAGAGAGAGGGGAGAGAGGGGAGAGAGAGGAGCGGGGAGAGAAAGGAGAGAGAGGGGAGAGAGAGGAAAGAGAGGGGGGAGAGAGGGGAGAGAGAGAGGAGGAGAGACAGGAGAGAGAGGAGGGGGAAGAAAGAGGAGGGAGAGAGGGGAGAGGAGGGGGAGAGAGGGGAGAGAGAGGAGAGGGAAAGAAAGGAGGGAGGGGGGAGAGAGGAGAGAGGGGAGGCGAGAGAGGGTTAGAGGGAGATAAGGGGGAGAGAGAGGGGAAGGAGTGAGAGAGGGGGGGGGGAGAGGAGAGGGGATTAGAGGGATGGATTGGAGAAAAAAGGGAGAGAAAGTGGGCTGAAGCTCTATTCACTTTCCTCTCCCAGTAGGACTGGGAGCTGTTCTGGTTCTGACAGGAGTGGGGATTCTTGGATTAGATTGTTATTTTAGGGAAGAATGTTTGTCTAATCCCAGAACATTTCTCACTGTGCAGCAATGTCTCTGCTTCTCCCTGCTGGCAGTGGGAGTACAGCCTGTGCTCTCAGGACAGCCAGGTCTGTCTGTGTCCAGTTTCTCTGTCCAGGCTATGGTCAGTGAGTCTGTACTTCATCGGGGTCTGTTTCTGTTTGCTGTCCTCTATCCTGGTAAGAACATCTGTCAGAGTGTATTGTCTTTTTACAGTCAAGTAGCAATGCACTATGTATTATGTTTGTGTGTATCCCAGTGGGTAACTTGTCCTGTGTTTTGGTAGGCTCTGATTTGTGGCATTTTAACATTACTGTCCTGAGGCTGGTTGAGGTCAGTACAGCTCAGGATAGCTGGGTCAGGAGCAGCTGAGGTCAGTACGGTTCAGTACCACCTGGTATATTGTACTGCCAGCAAACGCGCTATTCTAAGCAAGAAAATATCCCCATTTTGTGGGAAAACGAATAATAACAGCACTATTAATTTTGTTCACATGATCATCGCGGAACCTTTCTTAGTTTAGGTTGTGCTTCCGACCGAGCGCCAAAACTGGGAACACCGTGTTGTTCCAACATGGCGAATCATCTGAAGTTCGTGGCCCGCACGGTCATGGTTCAGAACGGGAACGTTGATGCAGCCTATAGGACTCTTAACAGGTATGCGTTGACCGTTTTATTCGTGTAAATAAATTTTAATTCTGATATCTGTTCCTATGGTGCGTTTCGGTATTTGCAATGACGTTTATCGTTAAGGACAGCTCGTCCGGTGGTGAAGGTCCAGCCTTGTTATACTGTTTGAGCCGGGAGACGTGTGTGTCCTGTGTGCATCTAAATGAATCCTATGTGTGTCTGTCACGGTTTGGGAGCCTGGCAGTGTGCATCTTCGGGTCTTGCCCTAAACGCCGGGGGGTATGGCTGTTTAAGGGTCCGCAGTGCGATGGCGGGTGCGCCGGAGGTGACTCGCTGTCTGCTGTAGTGACGGAGTTGACAGCAGCGGTCAGCTTGACGACTCCGGGGCACCCAGTCCCGAGGTGACGTCGAGTCGCCCAGCTAAGCCGACTCTTGAACCAGTAGAGCGGTTCTTTCGCCGTAACGACATCGGGGCAACTCCAGCTCGCTGGTTACGGCATCTGTCCACAAGGCGGCGCTATCCCCCCGGTTATCGCTCTGGCGGTGCGGCGCTTCTCTTGTCCCAGATGGGGAGTTTGCTTTGCGGGCAGGTAAGGGGCATAAAAACTTACAGAACATTTAACACGACTGAAACCCCGTTAACAAATAAGAGGCGTACACGTGTGATGAGAAAGAAGATACATATATATGATAAAGTAAAATATACAATCAATTGCCCCAATGAATCAGGGTAATAGTCATGGGGTGACTGCATGATCCTGCTCAGTCTGCTTTTATTGTGTGTTCAGGCTACCGCGGTGAATGTGAGGGCAGATTCAGTGAAAGCTCTATAGAATAAAAGCGTTGTTGTGTTACGCAGTAAAAGATCTGAGCCTTCTTGGGCATGGCTTAGGTTTGTGCTTGGTGCTGCACGGTGGAGCTCAGAAGTGCAGTTTCAGTAGATGTTTCTCCTATAGTTGGACCGCCTGTCGCGTTACTGTTAACACAAGCAGAACAGGGTCGCTTGTTCTTGCCTTATTCCCTGTTGAACAGGTTGAACTTTTGGTGATTTGTACCAAGATTCCTCGTTGAAAATTACCAGAGATTACACATGCAACGATGTCGGGTCGGCTATTGGTAATAAAACACGACAGCAGTCGTTAAGGTTTTCAGCTGTCAGTAGCCTCATCTCCTGCAGTACTGCTATGTGCTGCATCGTCGCTGTGTTGTTCTGCTCTGGACCCGTGAGAGGTGGGGAAGAGCATATTACGTAACCCCGCTCAGATCACGTCACGTGTACTGCCCGTCTGACGCTGATTGGCAGGGCTGTGGATGGGGGAGGGACCAACCGTCCCCGATTGGCTAGCGCATTGCAAAGGGGCGCGGTTTGGAAATTTCATTCGTTAATCTCGAGCGCCGTCAGGTAAGGCTACATGTGCTGCCAAATCTCGAGCGCCGCGGGAAACATCTGCCTGTTTGTGAATCGCTGAAAAGGAGGGAAAACTCAGCATAGCTGCAAGTGAATACTCCCGCAATGCCATCGTGACATCGGCACAATACGATAGAAATCCTTTCTCAGTGCAGTGTTAATGTACTGGAGTGTCCAGTCAGTGTGTCTGTATGAACCCCTCTCTCTCAGTGCAGTGTTCATGTACTGGAGTGTCCAGTCAGTGTGTCTGTATGAACCCCTCTCTCTCAGTGCAGTGTTAATGTACTGGAGTGTCCAGTCAGTGTGTCTGTATGAACCCCTCTCTCTCAGTGCAGTGTTAATGTACTGGAGTGTCCAGTCAGTGTGTCTGTATGAACCCCTCTCTCTCAGTGCAGTGTTAATGTACTGGAGTGTCCAGTCAGTGTGTCTGTATGAACCCCTCTCTCTCAGTGCAGTGTTAATGTACTGGAGTGTCCAGTCAGTGTGTCTGTATGAACCCCTCTCTCTCAGTGCAGTGTTCATGTACTGGAGTGTCCAGTCAGTCAGTGTGTCTGTATGAACCCCTCTCTCTCAGTGCAGTGTTAATGTACTGGAGTGTCCAGTCAGTGTGTCTGTATGAACCCCTCTCTCTCAGTGCAGTGTTCATGTACTGGAGTGTCCAGTCAGTCAGTGTGTCTGTATGAACCCCTCTCTCTCAGTGCAGTGTTCATGTACTGGAGTCTCCAGTCAGTGTGTCTGTATGAACCCCTCTCTCTCTCTCAGGATTCTGACGAAAGATGGGATTGTGGAGGAGGTGCGCCGGCGGCGGTATTTCGAGAAGCCGTGTCGCCAGCGGCAGCGGGAGAACTACGAGAACTGCCGTCGGATCTACAACTCCGAGATGAGCCGGAAGATCTCCTTTGTAAGCCGGAAGGACCGGGCCGACCCCTGGGCTGGCTGCTAGGACTGGGAACGGGGCGGGGAGAGACGACCAGGCAGGAGGGACGTTCACACACTCATCGGCAGTCGACACTTAACCAGTCTCCAGGAAATCTGACTCACAAGCTCTGATCTGCGGCGCCCCCTTGTGGCACAGACAGTGACAGCAGGTTGTGCTCTATTGATCTGACTCTGATGGCTGCTCTCCGGCCAGTTCTTGATGTGATGTTATTCAGGGTGTCCTTGACTCACCATACAGCAGCGCCCCCCCTGTGTCTGTCCAGGGCTCCTGCAGTCTGTGTGTGTGCTGTCAGTGGGAGCTGCCTCGGTCCTCAGCTCTGCTGTGGGGCTGCAGTGTGGATCAGAGGAAGAGAACAGCGCCCCCCTGTGTCTGTGTGTGCTGTCAGTGAGAGTTGTCAGTCCTCAGCTCTGCTGTGGGGCTGCAGTGTGGAAGAGGAGCTGTTATCTCAACAGTGCAGGTGTCAGAGGAGGAGAACAGCGCCCCCCTGTGTCTGTCCAGGGCTCCTGCAGTCTGTGTGTGTGCTGTCAGTGAGAGCTGCCTCGGTCCTCAGCTCTGCTGTGGGGCTGCAGTGTGGATCAGAGGGGCTGGACACAGCTCTTCTCTCTCTTGAGTGAAGAAAATAAAAATTTCTTTCGCTTTCTGATGTGATGCCTCCCTGTGTTATTCACTTATCCCACAGTACTGCTGCTCCACTCTCCCAGGCCTGCGTTCCAGGGCACAGGGGCTGTGGCTGACATGAGAGAGGTCTGTGTTTGATGGTACACGGAGGCAGGAGACGCCACACCAGGACTGGACGGGCAGTGTGGGGCAGGAGGGGGCGGGGTGAATGCACCAGTGACTCCGAAGATTTAGTAGCATAGCGGCAATCCCCACACAACCAAACGATCCTTTCGTTTTTGCAGGCTGTTTAAATAAATGCAATACTGTGCCACCCAGACAGGGACTCAAACCTGAGGCCCTCAGACTACAAGTCTTCTGCTCTCCTGGCTCTTCAGGGTTTAAGACCATTCCAAGTCTTCACTGATGTTCCAAGCAAAATAGAAGCCGTCACAGCTGTGCAAAAGTCTTAATGTACTGTTTTAGGTTTTAGGGGTGAGTTTGTGAGGGTGGCGGGTAAGACAAGCACCACCGAAAGGGCTGGACTTCATCTGCCAGCGGAACGGAGCGCTGCCTGCAGTTCCACCTGTGGCCGCTAGAGGGCAGCCGAGCCCGAGCATTTAGCTGGACTCTTTGGTGCTGAAGAGAAATTGTTTTTCATCACGTCTGAATGGTGGGTTACTATTGTCCCACTGCAGAACACCTGAGATCTGACACAAGGGGTGGACACTGTTCTGTCAGGAGACCCCGGACCGTCATCCTCTACTCTCCCTCCCCTCTCGATTCAGTTCAGTTCGCAGTGCTTTACGAGAGACTAATCGCACTTCTGCCAGAACAAAACATCTTACAGCAGGTACAATCAAGAGAAGCACAGCGAGCAAATCATAATTGTTTCAGTTACATCAGCCCATAAAGAGAAGATAATCATGAACTGGGCCACGGTCACAGGACTGGGGACAGAGGAGCCCTTGTGATCTTATATTTAGGACTGTGCAGAAGACAGGGAGTCTCTGTCTGCATCTTCCCAGGCTGACTGCTTCCAGGCTGTGGCCACAGAGCTTGTCGCCTCTGGGCAGCCTGGTCTGCCTGTGTCCAGTGTCTGTGTCCAGGCTGTGGTCAGTGAGCCTGTCCTGTCTGGACAGCCTTGTCTGCCTGTGTCCAGTGTCTGTGTCCAGGCTGTGGTCAGTGAGCCTGTCCTGTCTGGACAGCCTTGTCTGCCTGTGTCCAGTGTCTGTGTCCAGGGTGTGGTCAGTGAGCCTGTCCTGTCTGGACAGCCAGGTCTGCCTGTGTCCAGTGTCTAGGGTGTGGTCAGTGATCCTGTCCTGTCTGGACAGCCAGGTCTGCCTGTGTCCAGTTTCTATGGCCAACCTGTAACCTGGATAGCCTAATATTAATCACTGTTGTCTAAAGCGTGATTTAATGAGCACATAGAACTCCTAAGGTTTAATCAGCATTGTCAGTATTGTGCTTTCCAAAACAGAGCCACTATTATCCGCGCTGCGGTGGCTCACTCGGCACCACTGTCGAGTTTTACTCCAACCTCCCCCCTCCCCCCGTGCGTAGTACTACAGCACGCCGCCGCGTGTGGGGGCGGGGTCACACTGGCTCCCTCTCCCGACCAATAGGCGGCCGGCAGCTCCCCCATTGGCTGGAGCTTCAGCCAATGCCAGGGCACTTCGTCGGCCTGGCGGCCAATGGGAGCAGCAGCGTGTCCCGCACAAGGTCCGGCACGTGTGGAGCCACACATGTCGGCGCCGGAGCCGGAGAGAGAAAGGGCGGAAGAGAGAGACAGAGGGGAGACGGAGAGAGCGGCCAGCAAGGAGGACGGATTCCGAGCACCGGCACAGCCACACTCGCTTCCTGCGCTCAGGACATGGTCTTCTTCAGTCCTGTTCTCGGCTGCTGCTGCTGTTTCTAGACGCGCCCCGGCGGGCTATCAGGTGAGAGCTGGCGAGGGCTCAGACTGCTTCTGCCCGCAGCGAGCGGTGCTTTCCCCGCGTACACCGGGCGCCTGTCCCGCTCCTTCCCGCATTTCAGCCGGTTAGCTGTGCTTCGTCTCGCAGGCGGGCGTGTTCGCCGGACGGGGCCGGTTCCGTGGGGTTCGTTGTCAGAGGCGTGCGGGTTGTTTTAGAAACAGGACGAGGGATCCCGTCTGCCGCTGTGACAGTGAAGAGGGCTTCGCTTTCAAAGACCCTTCAGACTCTGATTAAGGCAGGTGTGCAGGGTCTCAGGTGTGCTGTGAACACCGGTGCTCAGGTGTGCTGGTGCTGAGGTGTACTGTGAATTCAGGTGTGCTGTGAATGCAGGCACTCAGGTGTGCTGGTGCTCAGCTCTGCTCTGAATGCAGGTGTACTCTGAATGCCGGTGCCCAGGTGTGCTGTGAGTACAGGGTCTCAGGGGTGCCAGTGCTCAGGTGTGCTGTGAACGGCGGTGCTCAGGTGTGCGCGTTGGCCCGGGGTGACAGACAGAAGGAGATCGAGGTGTACAGTCTGTCAGTGTGCTGTCCAGGGACGGACCAGCCCAGCTCCCCTGCAGCTTTCCCATCATTTCCAGTCTGTTGAGCTTTCCTGGACTGTACCACCTCTCCCATCCTGACGGGGGGAGTCAGGGCGCTGTCGCGCACACACACACACACTGAGCCACGGTGGGCGGGGGTCTTGTCCAGTGTCCAGTGTCCAGCGTGTCTGCTCTGTGTGCTCCAGCATGCTCCAGTCCCGGGCCCGGCGTGGCTCCCTGGCCTCGAGCGACGGATGTGCGGGCAGCGAGGACGACACCGACGAGGGCCGGACAGAGGGCGACCTGCTCTTCGCTCAGAAGGTCAGCGTGCGTTCACACCTCCTGCTCCTGCTGCAGAGCACAGGCGTGTTCCAGCACGGGCGAGAACCCTCCCTCTCCATCTCCCCTCTTCGCTCCTCTCTCTGTCCTCCCTCTCCATCTCCCCTCTTCGCTCCTCTCTCTGTCCTCCCTCTCCATCTCCCCTCTTCGCTCCTCTCTCTGTCCTCTCTCTCCATCTCCCCTCTTCGCTCCTCTCTCTCCATCTCCCCTCTTCGCTCCTCTCTCTCCATCTCCCCTCTTCGCTCCTCTCTCTGCCTCTGTGTGTCTCCTCTCTCTGAATCTCTCCTCTCTCTCTGACAGTGTGCGGAGCTGCAGGGGTTTGTCAGACCCCTCCTGGAGCTGTTGAATGGGCTGAAGAGAGGACGCTATGACCGAGGTACACTTCCCCCACACCCCCAGCTGTGGGGTAGGGTGGGGTGGGGCTGTGGGCTCTTGAGGGGCTGTGGGCTGTGGAGTGGGGTTGTGGGCTCCCGTGGGGCTGTGGAGTGGGGTTGTGGGCTCCCGTGGGGCTGTGTAGAGGGGCTGTGGGCTGTGGAGTGGGGTTGTGTAGAGGGGCTGTGGGCTGTGGAGTGGGGTTGTGGGCTCCTGTGGGGCTGTGTAGAGGGGCTGTGGGCTGTGGAGTGGGGTTGTGGGCTCCTGAGGGGCTGTGGGGCTGTGTAGAGGGGCTGTGGGCTGTGGAGTGGGGCTGTGGGCTCCTGTGGGCTCTCAGCCTCTGTCTGTCTGTGATCGTCAGGCCTCAGCAGTTTCCAGCAGAGCGTGGCGATGGACCGTATCCAGAGGATCGTGGGAGTGCTCCAGAACCCGGCCATGGGGTAGGTGGTGCTCCGCGCCGCGGTCCCCCAGCCGCTGCGCGGAGGGGCCTGTCCTCACCGGCTGCCCTCTCTCCCCGCCCTGCAGGGAGCGCTATCTGCCCACGCTGCTGCAGGTGGAGGCGATGCTGAAGCTCTGGTTCCCCCACATCGCCACGCCCCCCCGCGACCCCCACCCACTCCCCTGGCCTGCGGCGCCGACCTCAGCCCGTCCGCCAGCACCCTCCGGGACCCGGCCCGGCGGAGAGAGAGACCAGCTGCGCATCCCTGTCAAGGTACCAGCTGGGCAACCCGGCCCGCCTCACACCACGAGGCCTGTGTCACTGAGGCACTGAGCCTGTCCACTCTGGACTCCCGGTCAGCCTGTCCAGGCTGTGGACACTGAGCCTGTCCACTCTGGACTCCCAGACTGTGGACACTGAGCCTGTCCACTCTGGACTCCCGGTCTGCCTGTCCAGGCTGTGGGCACTGAGCCTGTCCACTCTGGACTCCCAGACTGTGGACACTGAGCCTGTCCACTCTGGACTCCCGGTCTGCCTGTCCAGGCTGTGGACACTGAGCCTGTCCACTCTGGACTCCCAGACTGTGGACACTGAGCCTGTCCACTCTGGACTCCCGGTCTGCCTGTCCAGGCTGTGGGCACTGAGCCTGTCCACTCTGGACTCCTGGTCTGCCTGTCCAGGCTGTGGGCACTGAGCCTGTCCACTCTGGACTCCCAGACTGTGGACACTGAGCCTGTCCACTCTGGACTCCCGGTCTGCCTGTCCAGGCTGTGGACACTGAGCCTGTCCACTCTGGACTCCTGGTCTGCCTGTCCAGGCTGTGGTCAGTGAGTGTGTGTTGTCTCTTTAGGTGCCAGCAGCAGTCCAGGTTGTGTTGTGCTTGTGTGCGGTGTTGTTCGGTTTCTGCTGTAGTTTGGTTCTCTTTGATTTATGTTTTCTCTCTCCCTGTCTGTCCTCTCTCGCTGTCTCTCTCAGAAGAGGAAGCTCAGCTGGCCAGACTCCGAGAGTGTGAACGAGCCTTTCACCCACAATCAGAGCGGACGTGATGAGGGGACCTCAGGGGCCGTGGGGGCCACAGTCTCCCCGGGTCCACAACCGCCCCGAAGCCCACAGGCTGGAGGAGGAGGAGGAGTGGAGGGTTCTGGGAGCTTGCGAGCCCAAGTCTGTCCCTGGTCCCAGGCCGGCCTGACCTGGGTCCACTCCGCCCCCATCTGCACCCCCCCGCAGTCGTGCGGCGGTCAGGCTCACGAGGGGGGGAGGGGCAGCAGCGGCTCCTCCCCCATCGCCGCAGTGCCACCGGCCGCCAGCAGGGGGCGCCCTGCCACTCAGGACAGCGCCGTCTCCTCCACCACTCCCCCCTCGTGCCCCCGCCCCCCAGCACGCTGCTCGAGCGAGCCGGTCGCCAGGGAGACAAGGCGCCCTGGGGGCGGGGCTGGAGGCGGGGCCCCACTAGGGGCGTGTCAGGGGCGGGCCCGGTCGCTGCTCGCGCTGTTTAACCCCTCGGGCGCCGCGGAGGAGAGGACAGCGGAGCACACTTGACAGAGTCCGTCTGGTTGATGGACTTGGACTGGACAGCAGCAGCAGCTGGGCCTGGTTGAGCAGATTGGGGCGTGCCCCCCTCGCCGCGGAGAGAGCCCAGTGTCGCCGCCCTGCAGGCCGGGCACAAACTCGTGTGGACACGCACTGAACTCCCAGAATGCTCTAGGAAAGTCCCCCCCTGGGTCTGGCCTCTTGCCTCGTGGTTGACAGGACCTCCCCTCTGGAGAGGGAGGCCCCGCATGAACAAGGAGGGGTCGCTGTGTGACCCCGCGGTGCCCCAGGGGGCAGTGAGACCTGGGACAAAATGAGGCCTGTTGTACAGGTTGCATGTGTTTGTCTAAAAGTGTGTTGAAGGGTATTTTATACATAAACACACCACACACACTACACGCTGATATATACACATGTATACAAAATGACACACTGAAACACTACACAGCACTCTCTTCCTTTACAGCTCTGACAATGATGATGAAGGAGTGTTCATGTGAAGATACAGAGGAGCTGGACTGAGTGTCTGTACAGTGACTCTCCAGCTCTGATGATGATGAAGGAGTGTTCATGTGAAGATACAGAGGAGCTGGACTGAGTGTCTGTACAGTGACTCTCCAGCTCTGATGATGATGAAGGAGTGTTCATGTGAAGATACAGAGGAGCTGGACTGAGTGTCTGTACAGTGACTCTCCAGCTCTGATGATGATGTGTTGTATGAGGAATCCTGAGCTCTGACCCAGGTGAGGGGTGACCCTCTGCTCTTCAATGAATTCTGCTGTCGCTGTCCCTGTGTTTTTATTCGAACAGCTGTGGGCGTTTCGCCCTGTTTTTGCTACGATGTTTTCACTTGTTAATTTTATATCAGACCAGTTTAAAAGCGTCTCTCCTGGTGGGGTGCTGTACAGGTCACCCGATCTTACTTTGCTCTCCTCCCTGAGGAACTGCCGTCCCAGAATCCGAATAAACTGCCAGTGTTTGGCAAGGAACTGCAGGTGTCTGTGTTTTGTCTGCTTTGCTGCTCGAAGCTGGTGCTCGTGATCCATACGAGATTTTAACTCCTGTGCATCTACCGCCCAGCCAGTCTCTGGTTGGTGAAAAGCCTAGGCGCCCGATCACAGATCCCTGTGGTGATCTATCTGGTCGCTGAAGAGCCCAGGACCCCTGATCACAGATCCCCAGATCCCTGTGATGATTTTTCATCCCTGTATTTCCAGGGAAAAGCCGGGCTGTGCACTGGGATGTGGGAGGGTTTCGACCTGAGGGACGGGGGGGGGGCGGTGGGGTTTGCGAGATCCCCCCCAGCTGGGCCTCAGAGGGAAGGGATTTATTTAGGGGTGTCAAGGGATGACTACAGTATCCTCACCCCCTGCGTGGACCCCCTCCTCTATCGCATGCAGAGCCGCTGGATTTGGGACACGGGGCGATGAGACGAGAGCTTACCCTCCCCTCCCCCAGCTTCCTGCTCCTGCAGGGGTGGGAGAGGACAGGGGAGCAGGCCTGGGCCAGGAAAGCACCAAGCGGCAGGAGCAGAGTGGACCGACGCCAGGCACGGCACAACACCGAGCACAAAGGCGAGCACGCACTAACACAGCCAGGGGGCGCTGGCCGAGGGGGGCCGGTCGCGGATCGCGGCTCCGCTGTCTCGCAGGCGGCCTCCGCTCTCCGGCTACGCAGAACAAAGAGTCCGTCTGCGTCCTCGGCTCGGCCCGGCCCCCCCTTCGCTCGGCGGGCGAGGTGGGATTCGGGACTCGGGACATGTCTGCTCCCCTCCCCCAGGCCCTGGGGACTGAGCGGGGAGGGAAGGGGGGTCCAGCGCGGACCAGGCTGCGTGATGCCAGCGATGGGCTGAGTGCAGTTTATTATTCGCGCTTTTATTATTTATACAACACAGATTGCAGCCACTTGAATTAACTCGCCAGATCCAGGCACGAGGCAAGTCTGCCTTTAGAGCAGCACAAATGTACAGTATTTAACAGTGTGTGTGTGTGTTCTCAGAGACAGAAGGAGAAGCCAGTCTGGGTGTCAGTGTGTGTGTGTGTGTTCTCGGAGACAGGAGGAGAAGCCAATCTGGGTGTCAGTGTGTGTGTGTGTGTTCTCAGAGACAGGAGGAGAAGCCAGTCTGGGTGTCAGTGTGTGTGTGTGTGTGTGTGTGTGTGTGTGTGTGTGTGTGTGTGTGTGTGTGTGTGTGTGTGTGTGTGTGTGTGTTCTCGGAGACAGGAGGAGAAGCCAATCTGGGTGTCAGTGTGTGTGTGTGTGTGTGTGTGTGTGTGTGTGTTCTCGGAGACAGGAGGAGAAGCCAATCTGGGTGTCAGTGTGTGTGTGTGTGTTCTCAGAGACAGGAGGACAAGCCAGTCTGGGTGTCAGTGTGTGTGTGTGTGTGTGTGTGTGTGTGTGTGTGTGTGTGTGTGCGTGTGTACCAGCCCAGCTCTGTGCTCCTTGCGTGAGCTCTAATGCACCACAGTGGATGAGCCCAGCAGGGAGCCGGAGTGCAGGAGTTAGAGAACGAGTGAGTAAGCACAGAGCCCCTCCCCCACTCTCTGTCTCACACAGCTCAGATCCCCTCTCCCCCTGCCGCAGGCGCCCCTCGCTCTGAAAGACTGGGATCCCTCCCCAGCTCGGTCTGGAGCTGCTCCACGCTCCACAGACAGAGCCACCCCAGGCCATTCAAGTCCTTGACCCACTTTAACAAGGAGAGCAGCACTTCAGCAAGCACACTGCAACCTTCCTATTGAGTAACAGGCATCCTATAGAGACACTAACACTGTACACGAGTCCTACAGAGACACTGACACTGTACACCAGCCCTACAGAGACACTGACACTGTACACGAGTCCTACAGAGACACTGACACTGTACACCAGCCCTATAGAGACACTGACACTGTACACGAGTCCTACAGAGACACTGACACTGTACACCAGCCCTACAGAGACACTGACACTGTACACCAGCCCTATAGAGACACTGACACTGTACACCAGTCCTACAGAGACACTGACACTGTACACCGGCCCTACAGAGACACTGACACTGTACACCAGTCCTACAGAGACACTGACACTGTACACCAGCCCTACAGAGACACTGACACTGTACACCAGCCCTACAGAGACACTGACACTGTACACCAGTCCTACAGAGACACTGACACTGTACACCAGCCCTATAGAGACACTGACACTGTACACGAGTCCTACAGAGACACTGACACTGTACACCAGCCCTACAGAGACACTGACACTGTACACCAGTCCTACAGAGACACTGACACTGTACACCAGTCCTACAGAGACACTGACACTGTACACCAGCCCTATAGAGACACTGACACTGTACACGAGTCCTACAGAGACACTGACACTGTACACCAGCCCTACAGAGACACTGACACTGTACACCAGCCCTACAGAGACACTGACACTGTACACCAGTCCTACAGAGACACTGACACTGTACACCGGCCCTACAGAGACACTGACACTGTACACCGGCCCTACAGAGACACTGACACTGTACACCAGTCCTACAGAGACACTGACACTGTACACCAGCCCTACAGAGACACTGACACTGTACACCAGCCCTACAGAGACACTGACACTGTACACCAGCCCTACAGAGACACTGACACTGTACACGAGTCCTACAGAGACACTGACACTGTACACCAGCCCTATAGAGACACTGACACTGTACACCAGCCCTACAGAGACACTGACACTGTACACCAGCCCTACAGAGACACTGACACTGTACACGAGTCCTACAGAGACACTGACACTGTACACCAGCCCTATAGAGACACTGACACTGTACACCAGCCCTACAGAGACACTGACACTGTACACGAGTCCTACAGAGACACTGACACTGTACACCAGCCCTATAGAGACACTGACACTGTACACCAGCCCTACAGAGACACTGACACTGTACTCCAGTCCTACAGAGACACTGACACTGCACACCAGCCCTACAGAGACACTGACACTGTACACCAGCCCTACAGAGACACTGACACTGTACACGAGTCCTACAGAGACACTGACACTGTACACGAGTCCTACAGAGACACTGACACTGTACACCAGCCCTACAGAGACACTGACACTGTACACGAGTCCTATAGAGACAATGACACTGTACACCAGCCCTATAGAGACACTGACACTGTACACGAGTCCTACAGAGACACTGACACTGTACACCAGCCCTACAGAGACACTGACACTGTACACCAGCCCTACAGAGACACTGACACTGTACACGAGTCCTACAGAGACACTGACACTGTACTCCAGTCCTACAGAGACACTGACACTGTACACCAGCCCTACAGAGACACTGACACTGTACACCAGCCCTACAGAGACACTGACACTGTACACGAGTCCTACAGAGACACTGACACTGTACACCAGCCCTATAGAGACACTGACACTGTACACCAGCCCTACAGAGACACTGACACTGTACACCAGTCCTACAGAGACACTGACACTGTACACCAGCCCTACAGAGACACTGACACTGTACACCAGCCCTATAGAGACACTGACACTGTACACGAGTCCTACAGAGACACTGACACTGTACACCAGCCCTATAGAGACACTGACACTGTACACCAGCCCTACAGAGACACTGACACTGTACACCAGTCCTACAGAGACACTGACACTGTACACCGGTCCTACAGAGACACTGACACTGTACACCGGCCCTACAGAGACACTGACACTGTACACGAGTCCTACAGAGACACTGACACTGTACACGAGTCCTACAGAGACACTGACACTGTACACCAGCCCTACAGAGACAATGACACTGTACACCAGCCCTATAGAGACACTGACACTGTACACCAGCCCTACAGAGACACTGACACTGTACACCAGCCCTATAGAGACACTGACACTGTACACGAGTCCTACAGAGACACTGACACTGTACACCAGCCCTATAGAGACACTGACACTGTACACCAGCCCTATAGAGACACTGACACTGTACACCAGCCCTACAGAGACACTGACACTGTACACCCGCCCTACAGAGACACTGACACTGTACACCAGCCCTATAGAGACACTGACACTGTACACCAGCCCTACAGAGACACTGACACTGTACACCAGCCCTACAGAGACACTGACACTGTACACCAGCCCTACAGAGACACTGACACTGTACACCAGCCCTACAGAGACAATGACACTGTACACCAGCCCTACAGAGACACTGACACTGTACACCAGTCCTACAGAGACACTGACACTGTACACCAGCCCTACAGAGACACTGACACTGTACACCAGCCCTACAGAGACACTGACACTGTACACGAGTCCTACAGAGACACTGACACTGTACACCAGCCCTATAGAGACACTGACACTGTACACCAGCCCTACAGAGACACTGACACTGTACACCAGTCCTACAGAGACACTGACACTGTACACCAGCCCTACAGAGACACTGACACTGTACACCAGCCCTACAGAGACACTGACACTGTACTCCAGTCCTACAGAGACACTGACACTGCACACCAGCCCTACAGAGACACTGACACTGTACACCAGCCCTACAGAGACACTGACACTGTACACGAGTCCTACAGAGACACTGACACTGTACACGAGTCCTACAGAGACACTGACACTGTACACCAGCCCTACAGAGACACTGACACTGTACACGAGTCCTATAGAGACAATGACACTGTACACCAGCCCTATAGAGACACTGACACTGTACACGAGTCCTACAGAGACACTGACACTGTACACCAGCCCTATAGAGACACTGACACTGTACACCAGCCCTACAGAGACACTGACACTGTACACGAGTCCTACAGAGACACTGACACTGTACACCAGTCCTACAGAGACACTGACACTGTACACCGGCCCTACAGAGACACTGACACTGTACACGAGTCCTACAGAGACACTGACACTGTACACGAGTCCTACAGAGACACTGACACTGCACACGAGTCCTACAGAGACACTGACACTGTACACCAGCCCTACAGAGACACTGACACTGACACTGTACACGAGTCCTATAGAGACACTGACACTGCACACGAGTCACGAGTACGACATACAGTCGTGGCCAAAGATATTGGCAATCTTGCACTTTTTACAAAGGTGCCGATATTTGTTTTTCAAAAACTAAGTTGAAATTGACCAAAGTATTTAGTCTCCACAATTCTTTCTTTCACTGTTAAGATTACCGAACCTTTATTTTGGAGCCAGAACTTCCAAGCGCTTCCTGTGCCCCTCGATGAGCTCCGGGGCAGTTTGGCCCCCTCTCCGCAGGCCAGCTGCTCCAGCTCTCCCAGCTCTGAAGGGCTGGAGGGGCTGCAGGCGAGACAGCGATGCCACTGACGTGTTCTCATCAGACGAACGGAGGGGACCGCGGTCAGTTTAATTATCCGTGTGGCCTGGGCTCCCACTCTCAGTAACGAGACAGGGGTCTCCCACAGATCATGCTTATCTCACACGGCATTCCAGCAGCAGGTGCCCAGACAAGACATACTGCAGATGTAACACTAATACAATGAATTAGTCAAATCAAAACCAGTTTTACCATTAAAAATAACAAACTAGTCTACACAGAACAATCACTTCATTAGCCTTCAGAAAGCAGAACTGGGTCAGAAAAGCGATAGACAATGCAGATTCAATATTTTCTAAATCTTTCTGGTGGCAAATTGAGAAGGTTATTTTAGCCCTACTATCACTCTCGTTCACCGTGTCCTTGCCTGTAGAGATGGAATGTGGGGACTGCCGTTTTCTGTCGGCCATTTCACTTGATTGATTCATGTTTCAGGTTGTGCAGGAGTGAGGACTTCCTTTGTATGAGCCAGCTCGGGAGTGAAGGAGAAGCAGATCAAGTCAAGCTCAACTCCATATCGAGACAGGGGGGCTCCAGGGTCAACATTGCTACCCCACAGCGCACGTTTGTACGTGTGGAGTGCAGTGCAGTGTCGGTCATCCATCTGTACTTTTCATTTTTTTCTGCTCGCTTTTCACACAGTCACACCGCCCTCTTGTGGCGCAAGCACGAACTGCGCCTCGAACTACCAGAGAAGAAAATTTTCCGTCTTTCTATTGTTGCAACCTTCGTTTAATTATGGGTTTAAAAACTTTAAGCCGCGTTGTAATTGCTACTACCATGCGAGGCATCTGTTTCACATAAAATATTTCCAGTAACCACGCCCGACTGTATGGGTTGATTGGGATGTGAAAAGCTGACCCTGCCAATGAAGGATCCCCCGCTAGCGGGCTGGAGTGTTACTTGCAGGGTGTGAATGGTCGTTGAAATCGAAAAATTCGCAAAAGCTAAGTAAAACAACAGACTGCACTAAAATGCCACTGCCCAGCTGCTTTAACTGCAGATAACGTGGAAACGTCACTGAGAAGCAGTCGCTTAAAAAGAATGCTCTCCCCCGTCATGTGACAAGGACTACGGCTTCGTTTACATCCTTTGGGCCGATGGGCTTCGTGACGCCATTTCCGCTTCCGGCCGGACGTTCCCTGTACGTTGTTGGTGTCGCGCCGTGCGAGCCGAAGAGTTCACTCTTCTTTGGGAGCTGTTCGGGTTTATTTTACTGTTGAGTTTTTTTTTCGATTATAGTAATATTTTTTAAAACGAAACTGCTGATATTTTACTTAAAAAGTCAACGTTTACCCATTTCAAGTGAACCCGCGTGGTGAGTACCGATTGGAAGAGGAACGGACGGTGTTAACGCGCCACATTATCGTCGTACTTTTGTTTATCGGTGTAGTTACTGGGGAATATGGGTTTTAGGAAGTGTTTCAGAACTGTTGATGTTCATCAGCGAAACTTTTATATCCCGGATATAATCAGACATTGTAACCGTAGGACTTGAGACTCCTAGTGCACAGGGTCGTGTATGTACGAGGGCATGGATGTGTCACGTTGACAACTTTCTTGTATAATTAATTGAACAGATAGTATAGTAATTGCAAAAATGCTTAGTATGTTTCCTGTAGCATCACAGTTAGCACCATAGCGCACTGCTGGGCGTAAGTCCTGGGGTGGATGGGGCAGCTGGGAGGCGGACTATCAACACTGTAAGATCTGGAGTGGACACACTGAGGGGCGCGCTGGGGCTCTCTGAGCTCATGCTGGCAGTGGAGCCTCTGGTGACTGTGTGAGAGAGAGCTGGGCTGAGTGACCAGCTGAGAGAGCGCTGGACTGAGGGACCGACTGAGAGAGCGCTGGACTGAGGGACCGACTGAGAGAGCGCTGGACTGAGGGACCGTGTGAGAGAGAGCTGGACTGAGTGACCGTGTGACAGAGCGCTGGACTGAGTGACCAGCTGAGAGAGCACTGGACTGAGTGACCAGCTGAGAGAGCACTGGACTGAGGGACCGACTGAGGGACCGACTGAGAGAGCGCTGGACTGAGGGACCGACTGAGAGAGCGCTGGACTGAGGGACCGACTGAGAGAGCGCTGGACTGAGGGACCGACTGAGAGAGAGCTGGACTGAGGGACCGACTGAGAGAGAGCTGGACTGAGGGACCGACTGAGAGAGAGCTGGACTGAGGGAGCGCTGGACTGAGGGAGCGCTGGACTGAGGGAGCGCTGGACTGAGGGAGCGCTGGACCGAGGGACTGACTGAGGGACCGTCTGAGAGAGCGCTGGACTGAGGGAGCGCTGGACTGAGGGAGCGCTGGACTGAGGGAGCGCTGGACTGAGGGAGCGCTGGACCGAGGGACCGACCGAGGGACCGACTGAAGGAGCGCTGGACAGAGGGACCGACCGAGGGAGCGCTGGACCGAGGGACCGACTGAGGGACCAGCTGAGGGAGCGCTGGACCGAGGGACCGACTGAGGGACCAGCTGAGGGAGCGCTGGACCGAGGGACCGACTGAGGGACCAACTGAGAGAGAGCTGGACCGAGGGACCGACTGAGGGACCAACTGAGAGAGAGCTGGACTGAGGGACCAGCTGAGGGAGCACTGGACTGAGGAACCAGCAGAGAGAGAGCTGGACTGAGAGACTGACTGAGGGACCAACTGAGAGAGAGCTGGACTGAGGGACTGACTGAGGGACCAACTGAGAGAGAGCTGGACTGAGGGACCGACTGAGGGAGAGCTGGACTGAGGGACTGATTGAGGGACCATCTGAGAGAGCGCTGGACTGAGGGAGCGCTGGACTGAGAGAGCTGGACCGAGGGACTGACTGATGTACACGAGCCGAGTGACCGGGTGCTCTGTGTCCGCAGGGCTGGGATGTCGCTGTCGAAGCGGGAGCTGGAGGAGCTCCGCCCCTGGGTGGAGCGGACGGTCAAGAAGGTGCTGGGCTTCTCCGAGCCCACCGTCGTCACGGCCGCGCTGCACTGCGTCGGCAAGGGGCTGGACAAGCGCAAGACCACAGGTCCGTGTGGCCGGCCGGCCGGCCGCTGCCCGTCGCCCTGAGGCCTGCGGCCGCCTTGCGCTGACCGCTTGCCCTGTGCTCCCCCCCCAGACCAGCTGAAGCCGTTCCTGGACGAGTCGACGGCGAAGTTCGTGGACCGGCTGTTCGAGGCGGTGGAGGAGGGGCGCAGCTCCCGGAACTCCCGCTCCGGGGGCGAGAAGAACCGCAAGCGGGACCTGAAGGTGAGGGGGGGGCGGGGCAGTTGGATGGGGTAGCTGGGCGAGGGGCAGGGGGGGTGGCGATGGGGTAGCTGGGGTGGGGGGGTAGCTGGACGAGGGGCTGGGCAGTTGGATGGGGTAGCTGGGCGAGGGGCAGGGGGGCTGGGGGGGGTAGCTGGGTGAGGGGCTGGGGGGGTGGTGGTGTGGTAGCTGGGGTTGTGGGGGGGTAGCTGGGCGGGGGGCAGGGGGGCTGGGGGGGGTCGCTGGGCGCGGCACCATGTGATCGCTAACCCCTCTCTGCCCGCCAGGAGGTGTTCGGGGAGGAGTCCGAGGTGGCGCGCGACGCCCCCGGGTCGGAGGCGGGCGTGAAGAGGAAGCGGGTTCCTCGCTTCGAGGAGGTGGAAGAGCCCGAGGTGCTGCCTGGCCCCCCCTCGGAGAGTCCCGGCATGCTCACCAAGATGCAGGTAACACTGGCGGCCAGGTCACCCCGCACACCCGGCCCTGACGAACGGGTCACCCCACACACCTGGCTCTGACGAACAGGTCACCCCGCACACCTGGCCCTGACGAACAGGTCACCCCTCACACCTGGCTCTGACGAACAGGTCACCCCTCACACCTGGCTCTGACGAACAGGTCACCCCACACACCTGGCTCTGACGAACAGGTCACCCCTCACACCCGGCTCTGACGAACAGGTCACCCCGCACACCTGGCTCTGACGTAGGGTCACCCCGCACACCTGGCTCTGACGAACAGGTCACCCCGCACACCTGGCTCTGACGAACAGGTCACCCCGCACACCTGGCCCTGACGAACAGGTCACCCCGCACACCCGGCTCTGACGTAGGGTCACCCCTCACACCTGGCTCTGACGAACAGGTCACCCCACACACCTGGCCCTGACGAACAGGTCACCCCGCACACCCGGCTCTGACGAACAGGTCACCCCGCACACCCGGCTCTGACGAACAGGTCACCCCGCACACCCGGCTCTGACGAACAGGTCACCCCGCACACCTGGCCCTGACGAACAGGTCACCCCGCACACCTGGCCCTGACGAACAGGTCACCCCGCACACCCGGCTCTGACGAACAGGTCACCCCGCACACCCGGCTCTGACGAACAGGTCACCCCACACACCCGGCTCTGACGAACAGGTCACCCCACACACCCGGCTCTGACGAACAGGTCACCCCGCACACCTGGCCCTGACGAACAGGTCACCCCGCACACCTGGCCCTGACGAACAGGTCACCCCGCACACCTGGCCCTGACGAACAGGTCACCCCGCACACCTGGCTCTGACGAACAGGTCACCCCTCACACCCGGCTCTGACGAACAGGTCACCCCACACACCTGGCCCTGACGAACAGGTCACCCCACACACCCGGCTCTGACGAACAGGTCACCCCACACACCCGGCTCTGACGAACAGGTCACCCGCACACCTGGCTCTGACGAACAGGTCACCCCACACACCCGGCTCTGACGAACAGGTCACCCCGCACACCTGGCTCTGACGAACAGGTCACCCCACACACCCGGCTCTGACGAACAGGTCACCCGCACACCTGTCACACACACCTGTAAATATTGTGCTCATGAGTCACTGACGCACATCTTCTGCTATCGAGCGCGCCTCTCCGAACAACACAGGTGACAGAGGCACAGAGCTGTTCTGCCTGATGTCCCCTCAGATCAAGCAGATGATGGAGGCGGCCACGCGGCAGATCGAGGAGAGGAAGAAGCAGCTCAGTTTCGTCGCTCCAGTGCCCGTTGTGCCGGTGAGGAGACTGGTTTGCTGATTTTTACGATCTCCGGTCTCTGTCTCCGTAACCCACGAGGGCTTGTCCCTCTGACGGGGGCCGTGTGTTGGGAGAGTAGGTGACGAAGTGCTGTGGAAGTGTGTTCTCTCCATACGGTTGGAGTTCACAGTGTGGGGGGGGAAGACGTCACGGATCAGGTTGTCAGCGGTCTCCCACTCCCTTCCTTTCCAGCGTCTGCCCTTGGCTCCCCCGGAGGCGAGCACAAGGGGCCAGTCGATTCCTCCTTCCCACGCTGCCACCTTCATGAACGACGCCATCGAGAAGGCACGCAAGGCAGCGGAGCTGCAGGCCCGCATCCAGTCGCAGCTGGCCATGAAGCCGGGCATTCTGGGAGCGCTAGGCTCTGGCACCAACAACCTAGTGGCCCTGGCCAACCTGCACGCCATGGGGATAGCGCCTCCGTGAGTCTGAGTGGGCAACTGCACCCTTCATCTTTCTCTGTGCTGTCCCTCTGTCTCTTGATCGCAGTGTACTTGGGCGTTTATGTCTGCCTGTATGAACCCCTCTCTCTCAGTGCAGTGTTAATGTACTGGAGTGTCCAGTCAGTGTGTCTGTATGAACCCCTCTCTCTCAGTGCAGTGTTAATGTACTGGAGTGTCCAGTCAGTCAGTGTGCCTGTATGAACCCCTCTCTCTCAGTGCAGTGTTAATGTACTGGAGTGTCCAGTCAGTCATTGTGTCTGTATGAACCCCTCTCTCTCAGTGCAGTGTTAATGTACTGGAGTGTCCAGTCAGTCAGTGTGTCTGTATGAACCCCTCTCTCTCAGTGCAGTGTTAATGTACTGGAGTGTCCAGTCAGTCAGTGTGTCTGTATGAACCCCTCTCTCTCAGTGCAGTGTTAATGTACTGGAGTGTCCAGTCAGTCAGTGTGTCTGTATGAACCCCTCTCTCTCAGTGCAGTGTTAATGTACTGGAGTGTCCAGTCAGTCAGTGTGTCTGTATGAACCCCTCTCTCTCAGTGCAGTGTTAATGTACTGGAGTGTCCAGTCAGTCAGTGTATCTGTATGAACCCCTCTCTCTCAGTGCAGTGTTAATGTACTGGAGTGTCCAGTCAGTCAGTGTGTCTGCATGAACCCCTCTCTCTCAGTGCAGTGTTAATGTACTGGAGTGTCCCGTCAGTCAGTGTGTCTGTATGAACCCCTCTCTCTCAGTGCAGTGTTAATGTACTGGAGTGTCCCGTCAGTCAGTGTGTCTGTATGAACCCCTCTCTCTCAGTGCAGTGTTAATGTACTGGAGTGTCCAGTCAGTGTGTCTGTATGAACCCCTCTCTCTCAGTGCAGTGTTAATGTACTGGAGTGTCCAGTCAGTCAGTGTGTCTGTATGAACCCCTCTATCTCTCTCACTCTTCCACAGCAAGGTCGAGGCGCGAGAAGTGTCCAAGCCGACTCCACTGATCCTGGACGAGCTGGGCAGAACCGTGGACGCCAGCGGGAAGGAGGTGGAGCTGACGCACCGCATGCCCACACTGAAGGCCAACATCCGCGCCGTGAAGCGCGAGCAGTTCAAGCAGCAGCTGCGCGAGAGGCCCTCCGACGACCTGGAGTCCACCTCCTACTACGACACCCGCGTGCCCCTTCCTCCGGCCCAGCGCCCCAAGAGGGGCTTCAAGTTCCACGACAAGGGGCGCTTCGAGAAGATCGCCCAGCGTATCCGCACCAAGGTGACACTGAGGGGGGAGGTCCTGAAAATTATGGGTCATGTAACCTATATCATAGAGTTCATGTACTGGAGTGTCCAGTCAGTGTGTCTGTATGAACCCCTCTCTCTCAGTGCAGTGTTAATGTACTGGAGTGTCCAGTCAGTGTGTCTGTATGAACCCCTCTCTCTCAGTGCAGTGTTAATGTACTGGAGTGTCCAGTCAGTGTGTCTGTATGAACCCCTCTCTCTCAGTGCAGTGTTAATGTACTGGAGTGTCCAGTCAGTCAGTGTGTCTGTATGAACCCCTCTCTCTCAGTGCAGTGTTAATGTACTGGAGTGTCCAGTCAGTCAGTGTGTCTGTATGAACCCCTCTCTCTCAGTGCAGTGTTAATGTACTGGAGTGTCCAGTCAGTGTGTCTGTATGAACCCCTCTCTCTCAGTGCAGTGTTAATGTACTGGAGTGTCCAGTCAGTCAGTGTGTATGAACCCCTCTCTCTCAGTGCAGTGTTAATGTACTGGAGTGTCCAGTCAGTCAGTGTGTCTGTATGAACCCCTCTCTCTCAGTGCAGTGTTAATGTACTGGAGTGTCCAGTCAGTCAGTGTGTCTGTATGAACCCCTCTCTCTCAGTGCAGTGTTAATGTACTGGAGTGTCCAGTCAGTCAGTATGTCTGTATGAACCCCTCTCTCTCAGTGCAGTGTTAATGTACTGGAGTGTCCAGTCAGTCAGTGTGTCTGTATGAACCCCTCTCTCTCAGTGCAGTGTTAATGTACTGGAGTGTCCAGTCAGTGTGTCTGTATGAACCCCTCTCTCTCAGTGCAGTGTTAATGTACTAGAGTGTCCAGTCAGTGTGTCTGTATTAACCTCTCTCTCTCTTTCTCAGGCTCAGCTAGAAAAGCTGCAGATGGAAATTGCCCAGGCAGCGAAGAAGACAGGTATCCAGGCCTCCACCAAGCTGGCCCTCATCGCCCCTAAGAAGGAGCTGAAGGATGGGGAGGTACCCCACATTGAGTGGTGGGACTCTTATATCCTGCCTGCAGGCACCGAGCTGTGAGTCTCTGTCTTCATCTTTTTTTTTAGACTGTAACTCGATTTTGTCTCTGTCTGTCTCTCCGTTATGCAGTGACCACTCTTTAGAGCGGCGCAGTGGACAGTGAGCTCGTGTCCAGTCCTCTGTAGAGCGGCGCAGTGGACAGTGAGCTCGTGTCCAGTCCTCTGTAGAGCGGCGCAGTGGACAGTGAGCTCGTGTCCAGTCCTCTGTAGAGCGGCACAGTGGACAGTGTGCCTGTGTCCAGTCCTCTGTAGAGCGGCGCAGTGGACAGTGTGCCTGTGTCCAGTCCTCTGTAGAGCAGGGCAGTGGACAGTGAGCTCGTGTCCAGTCCTCTGTAGACCGGCGCAGTGGACAGTGTGCTCGTGTCCAGTCCTCTGTAGAGCGGCGCAGTGGATAGTGAGCACTGTGTTGATTTCTTCTCTCTGGCTGTTTGTCCCAGGACCATGGAGGGTGTCCCTGAGGATACAGAATTCTTCGGGATTACAAACCTGGTTGAGCACCCGGCTCAGATGAAACCCCCAGGTTCGGTGCTCTCTGTCAGTTTCTGCCTGCATGGCTCTGTGCATGTTTCTGTGTGACCTGTCTCTCTGTGTGCGTGTGTGCAGTGGACACTGACCGGCCGGTGACCCTGGGTGTGTCTGAGTGACCTGTCTCTCTGTGTGTGTGTGCAGTGGACACTGACCGGCCGGTGACCCTGGGTGTGTCTGAGTGACCTGTCTCTCTGTGTATGTGTGCAGTGGACACTGACCGGCCGGTGACCCTGGGTGTATACCTGACGAAGAAGGAACAGAAGAAGCTTCGCAGGCAGACGCGCAGAGAGGCGCAGAAAGAGCTGCAGGAGAAGGTGCGACTGGGGCTGATGCCACCACCAGAACCCAAAGGTACTGTATAAACTGGAGAGTGTGGGGCTCTGGACTGCACAGTGCAGAGCCCATACAGCACACGCACAGTACAGCAAGAGCAGAGCCCATACAGCACACGCACTGCCGAGCATGAGCAGAGCCCATACAGCACACGCACTGTACAGCAAGAGCAGAGCCCATACAGCACACGCACTGTACAGCAAGAGCAGAGCCCATACAGCACACGCACAGTACAGCAAGAGCAGAGCCCATACAGCACACGCACTGTACAGCAAGAGCAGAGCCCATACAGCACACGCACTGCAGAGCCCATACAGCACACGCACTGCAGAGCCCATACAGCACACGCACTGCAGAGCCCATACAGCACACGCACTGCAGAGCATGAGCCCATATAGCACACGCACTGCAGAGCATGAGCCCATATAGCACACGCACTGCAGAGCATGAGCCCATATAGCACACGCACTGCAGAGCATGAGCCCATATAGCACACGCACTGCAGAGCATGAGCAGAGCCCATACAGCACACGCACTGTATAGCGAGCGCAGAGCCCCCACACTTGCTGTGCGGAATTTGTGCTGGGGGAGGGTTTCTCAGTCTCTTCCTCTCTCTATGTCCCAGTTCGCATTTCGAACCTGATGAGGGTTTTGGGGACGGAGGCGGTTCAGGACCCCACGAAGGTGGAGGCCCACGTTCGCGCTCAGATGGCCAAGCGACAGAAGTAAGCAAGTCTCTTTCACCGCCCCCTCCTGTGCTGTGACGCAGGGGGTCCCCGCTCTCCCCCCAGTCGGGGTTTTTCTGTCTCTGTCCCCGCGAGCTCACCCCTCCCGCTCTCTGCCCAGAGCCCACGAGGAGGCGAACGCGGCCCGCAAGCTGACGGCGGAGCAGCGGAAAGAGAAGAAGGCGAAGAAGCTCAAGGAGGACCTGTCTCATGGGGTTCACATCGCTGTGTACAGGTGAGGGAGGAGGAGGAGGAGGGGCGAGGTGAGGGAGGAGGAGGAGGAGGGGCGAGGTGAGGGAGGAGGAGGAGGAGGGGCGAGGTGAGGGAGGAGGAGGAGGGGCGAGGTGAGGGAGGAGGAGGAGGAGGGGCCAGGTGAGGGGGGGGGAGGAGGAGGAGGAGGGGCCAGGTGGGGGAGGAGGAGGAGGAGGGGCCAGGTGAGGGGGGAGGAGGGGCCAGGTGAGGGGGGAGGGGGGATGAGGAGGGGGGGGAGGCAGGTGAGGGAGGAGGAGGTGGAGGGGCCCGGTGATGGGGGGGGCAGGTGAAGGAGGAGGAGGGGCCCGGTGAGGGGGGAGGAGGAGGAGGAGGAGGAGGGGCCCGGTGAGGGAGGAGGAGGGGCCCGGTGAGGGGGGAGGAGGAGGAGGGGCCCGGTGAGGGAGGAGGAGGAGGAGGAGGGGCCCGGTGAGGGGGGAGGAAGATGGGGGGCCAGGTGAGGGAGGAGGAATAGGAGGGGGACAGGTGAGAGGAGGAGATCAGGTGAGTGCACAGGTGACTGTAACGGACTGTCTCTTAAAACATTGTCATTCTCGCAGAATCCGAAACCTCACGAACCCCGCGAAGAAGTTCAAGGTGGAGGCGAACGCCAACCAGCTGTACCTGACGGGCACAGTGGTCCTTCACCGGGACGTGAACATCGTGGTGGTGGAGGGAGGTGAGCGGGGGGCGTCTCCCGGCCCAAGGGGGGCCGTGCGGCACGGTGGGCAGGCGGTCAGTCGGTCGGCCAGTGACCAGTGAGTTCATCTCCCTCCCCGTCTCTCCTTCCCGCAGGTCCCAAAGCGCAGAAGAAGTTCAAACGGCTGATGCTTCACCGGATCAAGTGGGATGAGCAGACAAACTCCAAACGGGATGGTGAGCGGGGGTAGGGGAGAGGGAAGAGGGGGACAGGGGAGAGGAAGTGGGGGAGGGGACGGGAAGAGGGGGACAGGGGAGAGAGGTGAAGGGGCGCTGTGTCTGTGCAGATTGTCCTCGTGCCTCTCGGGTCTCCCTACGGTGTGACCTTGATTGTCGCTCCGTCTCCCTGCAGATGCCGAGGGCTCGGACGAGGAGGGGCTGAAGAAGAAGAATAAGTGCTCTCTGGTCTGGGAGGTGAGTGCCCGTCTGTCCTCCCGTCTGTCCTCCCGTCTGTCCTCCCGTCGGCACCAGACCCGGAGTCCCGGCCTCTCTCATGCCCTGTCCCCTCTCGCAGGGCACGGCCAAGGAGCGCAGCTTCGGGGACATGAAGTTCAAGCAGTGCCCCACGGAGAACATGGCCCGGGAGCACTTCAGGAAGCACGGCACGGAGCACTACTGGGACCTGGCGCTGAGCGAGTCTGTGCTGGAGACCGCCGAGGACTGAGAGCCTGGGACTGCTGGGAGAGAGGGGCTGGCAGACTAGGACCGCTGGGCTGAGAGGAACTGGGAGACTAGGACTGCTGGGCTGAGAGGAACTGGGAGACTAGCACTGCTGGGCTGAGAGGAACTGGGAGACTAGGACTGCTGGGGGACAGAGAGACTGGGAGACTAGGACTGCTGGGGGACAGGGACTGGGACTGCTGGGAGAGAGGGGCTGGCAGACTAGGACCGCTGGGCTGAGAGGAACTGGGAGACTAGGACTGCTGGGGGACAGAGAGACTGGGAGACTAGGACTGCTGGGGGACAGAGAGACTGGGAGACTAGGACTGCTGGGGGACAGAGAGGCTGGGAGACTAGGACTGCTGGGGGACAGGGACTGGGACTGCTGGAGAGAGGGGGACTGGCAGACTGGGACTGCTGGGGGATAGAGGGACTGGGACTGCTTGGGGAGAGAGGGACTGGCAGACTGGGACTGCTGGGGGACGGGGGACGGGGGACTTCGAGACTAGGACTGCTGGGGGACAGAGGGACTGGGATAGAGAAGGACTGGGAGACAGTGAAGACTGGGAATATTTGGAGCATGACAGTCTGGGAGGACTGGAAAGACTGCTGAGGACTGATAGACTAGGAATACTTGGGATAAGTGAGGGATTGAGAACAGGAATTGGAGAGACTGGGAGACAACGCAGGAGACCACAAGGAGTTGATTATTAGAGTTGATCCTTCCCATTTTCTCAACTAGCTGCAGTCTAATCCATTCCAGGATTTTTTGGGGGACAGAATCACTACCAGGACTGCAAATGTGATGCTTGCTGCCTTGTTTTGAGACCATAGCTCATCATCAGATATATCGAGTTAATATTAAATACTGTGTGTATATATCTTTGTTTTTCTATTTTGTAAGTAACAATCTGCACAAGAGCCCTGCAGTGGATAAGAAAACTTGGAGTGGATCAGACTGCTGTGCACTGGGAGTCTGACTGGCAGTACTGTAAAACCTGGAGTGGATCAGACTGCTGTGCACTGGGAGTCTGACAGCACTGTAAAACCTGGAGTGGATCAGACTGCTGTGCACTGACAGTCTGGCAGCGTAGTGCTAGGAGAACTCTGAATCCTGTTCTGAGAGTTGACCGTTACAGTCGTTTCTGTCTATCTGTTGTCACATTTCACCATTATTATTGTGGACTGACTGCTCTGTACAGTCAATGGAATGACATTGTAAAAGTGTACATATTTTGAACAAAAACAATAAAAATTGAAAAAAATGCTGGGTTCTTTGTTTTTGTTGAGATGTTTTCCTGTTTGACTAATCATGTGTTCTTGGAGAGCTACAGTCCCAGTCCCGTACAACAGTCCCGTTACAATAGGAGCTACAGTCCCAGTGCAGTAGAACAGTCCTGTTACAATAGGAGCTACAGTCCCAGTGCAGTAGAACAGTCCTGTTACAATAGGAGCTACAGTCCCAGTGCAGTAGAACAGTCCTGTTACAATAGGGGCTACAGTCCCAGTCCAGTAGAACAGTCCTGTTACAATAGGAGCTACAGTCCCAGTGCAGTAGAACAGTCCTGTTACAGTAGGAGCTACAGTCCCAGTCCAGTAGAACAGTCCTGTTAAAATAGGGGCTACAGTCCCAGTACAGTAGAACAGTCTGTTACAATAGGGGCTACAGTCCCAGTGCAGTAGAACAGTCCTGTTACAGTAGGAGCTACAGTCCCAGTCCAGTAGAACAGTCCTGTTACAATAGGAGCTACAGTCCCAGTCCAGTAGAACAGTCTGTTACAATAGGAGCTACAGTCCCAGTGCAGTAGAACAGTCCTGTTACAGTAGGCGCTACAGTCCCAGTGCAGTAGGACAGTCCTGTTACAGTAGGAGCTACAGTCCCAGTGCAGTAGAACAGTCCTGTTACAGTAGGAGCTACAGTCCCAGTGCAGTAGAACAGTCCTGTTACAATAGGAGCTACAGTCCCAGTGCAGTAGAACAGTCCTGTTACAACAGGGGCTACAGTCCCAGTGCAGTAGAACAGTCCTGTTACAATAGGAGCTACAGTCCCAGTAAAGTTGTCATTTTGCAATAATAGTTTAAATATATAGGTAGATCGGTTTTAACAGGTGTCTTCACCGTGCGATCTTAATAGCCGATATGTAACACGGATTCATCCGTTGACATTTCGATGAGTTTTGAAAAGCAGCCTTAGTTCTGATGAAGTTCAAGTAGGGAGCTGCCTCAGCATGCGTAAGCTACGAAGGGACAAGTAAAGGTTTATTCCATGCGGAAGACATGGAGGGTCGCAGCAGAAACACACCTCTTTTCAGCATGGAATAAACATTTACTTGTTTCTTGGTATTGATGTCGTTTTTTTAGGCTTGAACTAAACGCGAATCTCTCAGAATAAAATGTCCCTAAACGTGACCCGTACATTTTGGAAGGTACTATTTTGACATGGGTTCGTATAAAATTAAACAGATGCAGGCTGCCATCACATTTTAAGTAGAAATACTAATAAAGCCTAGGTGTGTTGTTATTTTTCTCTTTTATAATAGGAAACCTGTATTGGAGGGGGGCTAGACAAACGATGTCTCCAGAGAAGCTGACAAGTCTGAACGGTCCCCCCCCGCTTCTCTCCCGGAATGGCGCCGCCGGGCCAGCGGGGACGCGCGCGCGCGCGCCCGGCGCCGAGAGGGAAAGTGCTCAAGGTGGCGGAGAGCCGTGTTGTTTGGGATGTGGAACTGGTCTGCCGCCTCAAACGCGAGACACAGCAAAATAAACTTACGGAGGAGTAAGAGCGTTGAGTCGTAGCAAAGAATCGGTAATAAAATAAAAAAATGCCAAATAAATCGAGAGAACTGGTGTAGCGATCTTATCTGTACAGTAGACCATGACTGCATTGTTTTGGGTTCCTTAAGCGAACTCGGAGGTCTCGGTGCTGCGAGCTCCGTGGAGTCTTGTCTTTTCTCTGAGTGACTCTTACCCCATTAAAAAAAAACATTTAAGAGCGTTTTAAAGAAACAAACCGACGCGCTGAGGCGGCGTCTGTCACAGGCGCTCAGCGCTCGGTGACGTCCGTAGGAGAGCAAGAGGTGACGGTTGGGCTCGAGGACGGGCAGGGGGGCTCGTGTAGCCCGGCTCCCTCCCGCCCGCCGCCGGCGGCACAGGATATCGACAGATATCGGCTGGATCCATAGCTGGTGATGTCGGCAGCGAGGGGCCGTGTCGCTCTTTAGGGTATAAAGTGGAGACACGTGCGGCGTTGTCAGCCTCGCGCTGCAGTTCAGTCGTCAGAACTTGTATCGGGCGCGTTCTGTGACGCACGAGCGGGTGGACCGAGACTGTTTTTTAAAAAAAAAACGAACGGCTCGAGTCCACGGCGACCCGGCCGCGCGCGGGAAAGAGCCCGCTACGACCGTCCGCTCGGTTCCGGCGTGAGCGCCGTCCTGCCGGAGCCCTGAGCGCCGGGAACGGGCCCACCGCCGTGCGGGACTCATTAATAATCGCTCGGACTCAGGCCGCTCTCTCTCTTTTCTTTTTTTTTTTTGGGGAGGGGGGGAAACGACACAAACAGGCATAGGCTCGCCCCCCACTGGCGGAGAGAGGGCGCGCGTCCCCGCTCGGCGGCGCTGTGACCGGGTGAAGCGCGCGTTCCCGTCGCCCACGGCCGAGCGCGCTCCCGAGCAGCCTGGCCGACTGAGTGCGAGAAAGATGGCGGCTGGCGGAGGCAGCGGCCGGGGCTCCTCGGCTTTGGAGTCTTCGCTGGACCGCAAGTTCCAGGGTGTCTCCAACACCATGGAGTCCATCCAGAGCCTGTCGACCTGGTGTATCGAGAACAAGAAGCACAACGCCGTCATCGTGCGCTACTGGATGAAGTGGTTGCGGAAATGTGAGTATCCCGGGGCTGGCCGGGGTTATATAATGCGGTGTCCCCCGCTTCTCCATCGGCGAGCGTGTCTGCGGGACGGGCGCTGGGCCGGGAGCGGTGTGCGCACAGGCCTGGCGCTGTGTCTGTGGGCTGGGTGGGATTCTGCAGCAGCAGTGCGGTGTCATTGAGGAGCCCACCGCCCGCTCAGGTGTGCTGGGGAGGTGGAATAGCTGTTGGAAAGTGTCTCTCCGGGGGGCTGGCCTGTGGCCTGTGGCCCCCCTGTGTGTGACTCTCTGGTTTGGGGGGGCCGGCCTGTGGCCCCCCTGTGTGTCTCTCTGGTTTGGGGGGGCCGGCCTGTGGCCCCCCTGTGTGTGACTCTCTGGTTTGGGGGGGCCGGCCTGTGGCCCCCCTGTGTGTGACTCTGGGGGGCTGGCCTGTGGCCTGTGGCCCCCCTGTGTGTGACTCTCTGGTTTGGGGGGGCCGGCCTGTGGCCCACCTGTGTGTGACTCTCTGGTTTGGGGGGGCCGGCCTGTGGCCCACCTGTGTGTGACTCTCTGGTTTGGGGGGGCCGGCCTGTGGCCCACCTGTGTGTGACTCTCTGGTTTGGGGGGGCCGGCCTGTGGCCCACCTGTGTGTGACTCTCTGGTTTGGGGGGGCCGGCCTGTGGCCCACCTGTGTGTGACTCTCTGGTTTGGGGGGGCCGGCCTGTGGCCCCCCTGTGTGTGACTCTCTGGTTTGGGGGGGCCGGCCTGTGGCCCCCCCTGTGTGTGACTCTGGGGGGCTGGCCTGTGGCCTGTGGCCCCCCTGTGTGTGACTCTCTGGTTTGGGGGGGCCGGCCTGTGGCCCACCTGTGTGTGACTCTCTGGTTTGGGGGGGCCGGCCTGTGGCCCACCTGTGTGTGACTCTCCGGTTTGGGGGGGCCGGCCTGTGGCCCCCCTGTGTGTGACTCTGGTTGGGGGGGCCGGCCTGTGGCCCCCCTGTGTCTCCCTGGTGGTGGTCCTGCAGTGTTGCTCTCGGAGGTGCTGTGCTCATGGCCCTGGGAGGCCCTGCGGCGCACAGGGCGTTTCTGGGTGGCTGCTGAAGTGCCCTGTCGGGGGGCCTTGCGGTGGGTCTGGGGTTCTGTGTGGGGAGTCCTGTTCTGTAGACCCTGGCCATAGCACGCCAGCTGCCTTCCCGGGTCCGGCCAGGACCGGCCCGGTCCGTTTGGGTCCGGCCGTGCTCGGTTCGCTCCCAGGAGGAGCGGACACAACAGGAGGCAGCTTACAAACTGGATCCCTGGATCTCACCCAGCTGCGTCTTCAGGAACACCAGGGTATCGGCTAGGCAGCTTGTTCCACTCTCCCACAACTCTTGGGCTAAAGAAGAGTTGCCTGTTCTCTGTTCCAAACCTTCCCCAGGTTATCTGACCCAGTGGGAGTTGGCATTCACACTTCAATTTATGTCAGTAATAGCTCTGCTTCTGATGAATAAAACCTGGATTTTGGCTGTTATATGTGAAGATTAATACATTTAAATGCGCCTCTTACCGTTGAGTGTGATCCTTGCTGGGGAAATATCTGTATTGCTGGTAGCAAATCCGTCAGGTTAAACCAGAAAAAAAAACATCGGGCCAAAACATTGGAAATCCTGCCGTTTCTCGCAGGTAGACTCCAAACTTTGGAACACGGCTCGTTCTTGACGATGTTGGAAGTAGCGGCCGTCTCCCGCGAAGAACCGGCTTCGGTGTTTTGAAAAGGCCCCTGCCGGTCCGATCGGCACCCTGCGGACGGAGGGCGAGTGCGTTCGTTCGCGTGGCGATGTCGGCTTTTCCTGTGAAAGCAGCAGGCGGCCCCCCCCTTAACAAATAATGCAGCAAAGAAACCAAGTGAATCGTCTTGCTCTCCTTGGGTGGCGTGCTGTGGAGAATTGCAGCACAGCCCAGCGCACTGTTTGGCACTGTTTTAGCTTGGTTTCTGAAAGATGTGTACTGCATGCGCTGCTCTCCTCGCTCGTGCTGTTAAAAGCCCCTCTGGGTGCCGGTGCCGTAGGTGGCCGACTCCTGGTGTAGACGCTGTAACAGGCGGGAACAGTCTTCATCGGAAGCAGCCTGCTTGAGCCCGGAGATTCCCTCTTCCTGCCTGCAGAGCCCGGCACTGGTCTGTGTGGAACCTCACCAGCCAGGTTGTTGGCCCAGTCTGGGATTGTGGTCCGACTTTTTTTTTTTTATTAAATCTCATCCGTAGCTCCTGTGGGGTTTTGCTAATCTGGCTGTCCCAGAGCCTGGACGGACAGAAGTCTGGAAGAGCAGTGGTCCTGCAGGTCATCATGGTGCTCCATCAGCTACACCACTCCAGTTTGACTCTACTCTTTTTTTAATTTCATAGCCACGCACCTGCGTGCAGCAATTATTTCTGAGCAACGTTCTCGAAAGCCGTCCGAGAATCTGAATACACATGCCCTGCGTGTGTCCGTTACTGTGGGTGCTTGGTCAGGCAGGACCTGCCTTTTCTCAGTTCATTCAAGCCACCTCTGTATGGGTCTTCCTATGCACAAGATGCGTTTTAATTGAGCAAGCAGATTTTTTCACTCGAAAGAGCTGGGCTGTTGTAAAGCATCTCCAAGATTCTTCTTTCAACTTATTTTCTAATAAAGACTTGTGTGTTAGGTGTGTGCATTAGAGGATAGTGCCTAATGTTTGTCTGTTTTCTCACCAGAGTAAGGATGTATCTGCAGTACTGGATTCTAAATACGCTGGGCTGGTAGTGGATTGTTTTCATGTTCAGTGCTGTATCGGGGTGACATCTGGGTGTTTGAAGGAACGTTTTTGAGTTCTCAGACCAATCACAGTTTATAACACGGGGAGTCATGGGAGTTTAATTTATCTCCTATTCGTTTTCACCTTACGAGCGGGTTTCAAGGAACGAGTGAAGCTTGTATATGACAAGGAGTTACTGTATTTCCTAGGATACTGTATACATATAGGTGATCCTGGAGTCATGGTAGTCATTCCTAGTACTGTGAGTGTGTTAGAAACTGGAGAGTAACACTGTTTCCATGTAGGTGATCCTGGAGTTGAGTCGTTGTAGTCATTCCCAGTACTGTGAGTGTGTTAGAAACTGGTGAGGAATACTGTTTCTGTGTAGATGGTCCTGGAGTTGAGTCATTGTAGTCATTCCCAGTACCGTGAGTGTGTTAGAAACTGGAGAGGAATACTGTTTCTGTGTAGATGGTCCTGGAGTTGAGTCGTTGTAGTCATTCCCAGTACTGTGAGTGTGTTAGAAACTGGAGTGGAATACTGTTTCTGTGTAGATGGTCCTGGAGTTGAGTCGTTGTAGTCATTCCCAGTACTGTGAGTGTGTTAGAAACTGGAGTGGAATACTGTTTCTGTGTAGATGGTCCTGGAGTTGGGTCATTGTAGTCATTCCCAGTACTGTGAGCTGTGGGACTATAATCACTGGGTTGGTTTCCTCACTCTGTGGAGGTGATGTGGGAGAAGCCTTCCAGACCTGCGCTAGCTGAGTGTTGGCAGGTGCCTGTGAGAACTGCAGGGGGTGGGCTTGGGGGTCCCTGAGGGTGGGGAAGGCTGTGTATTCCTGGCTCCTCACCTTTCTCTCCCCAGCCCTGGTACGTGTCATAGGAGCTTAAAGGCACGTACCTCCAGATTCAGAGCCTGCTGTCAGACCTCTACCACCGGCTCACTCTGTTTCCTTTTCGCACACTGCTTGTGCGGACTTTCATTTGCACTGTATACTGTTGAACTTTCTTGTTGTTGCTGCTGCTGGTCTGTGTTTCAGTGTGGTGTTTCCTTATTGCCTGTGTACTGGAGCATGCATGCAAATAACATTTCACTGCACTGACAAATAAACTGAACTGGACGGAGCGGCTCGGCTGGGAGCTGCTGGTGGGAGGAAGGAAGTGCAGTTTGTGAAGAGTGGAGCGGGCTGAGCCGGTGTCCGGGATTTCTCTGGGATTTCTGAGTGAAGCGGATGCCCAGATCGCAGGGACTCATGGCATGATAATGAAGGGGTGTTGGTAATCGCTCGGGCTGAGGTTGATGCGTCTCGGACAGGTTGCTGTCGGCCAGCCTCTGGTCAGACCTGTAGCTCCGACAGGGTGGGAGAATAGTTTCAGGAGCCCTGTCCTGGTGGTGAGAGCTCTGGCCGGAGGCGGGGCAGGTTAGGTTCTCACTGTTTTGCTGGGCCGGGGGGTGAGCGCAGGGCCTGCGCAGGACTGCGCAGTGTCATCACGCTCAGGTTTTTCCTGCGGTCCTCTTCAGGAGTGAGAGGTGTTCCTGCAGAGCATCTGACACTGGCCACGAACCTGCAGGACAGTAGGCCTACCCCCGCAGTGCACAGCAGGCTGACCCGCTCCAGGTTTAAACAGTGTGCCTGCAGGAGTGTTACTGGGGATGCTCTGACCCGCACCAGGTTTAAACAGTGTGCCTGCAGGAGTGTTACTGGTGATGCTCTGACCCGCACCAGGTTTAAACAGTGTGCCTGCAGGAGTGTTACTGGCGATGCTCTGACCCGCACCAGGTTTAAACAGTGTGCCTGCAGGAGTGTTACTGGTGATGCTCTGACCCTCACCAGGTTTAAACAGTGTGCCTGCAGGAGTGTTACTGGTGATGCTCTGACCCGCTCCAGGTTTAAACAGTGTGCCTGCAGGAGTGTTACTGGTGATGCTCTGACCCGGTCCAGGTTTAAACAGTGTGCCTGCAGGAGTGTTACTGGTGATGCTCTGACCCGCTCCAGGTTTAAACAGTGTGCCTGCAGGAGTGTTACTGGCGATGCTCTGATCCACTCCAGGTTTAAACAGTGTGCCTGCAGGAGTGTTACTGGCGATGCTCTGACCCGCTCCAGGTTTAAACAGTGTGCCTGCAGGAGTGTTACTGGTGATGCTCTGACCCGCTCCAGGTTTAAACAGTGTGCCTGCAGGAGTGTTACTGGTGATGCTCTGACCCGCTCCAGGTTTAAACAGTGTGCCTGGAGCTTTCTTCAGGTGTAGGGATCACAGAGTAGTAGATTTCAAGCATCCTCCCTCATCTCGGGTAGATCTGTGTGATTTTGGAAAGTGTCGAGAACCCAGCACACTGAGAATGAGAACGCGGGGCGGCAGTCTCTGTGTGCCGGGAGGCTCGTTACGGACTGGTGGCAGTCGTGTACCGGGTCAAGCCTGGCGCTCGGTGGGCCCAGTTTGCCCTGGGCCGGGAGGCAGTGGGAGAGCTCCACCAGGAGAGCCCAGCAGCCGTGGGCTGAAGAGATGTCTGCCTCTGGGGAGGGAGGGCTTGGTCTCTGGGCTCCCTCCTACACCTCTGTGTCTCTGAGTGAAGGCTCCAGCGCAGCTGGCCTGGTGCAGGGCTGTCAGGCTCTGTCACGTGCTGTGGGGGCGGGACGTCTCCCTCACTGACACAGGAAGGTGGTTTCACTTTCATTTCCCGGCTCTCTGGGAATTTGTGGGAATTTGTTAGTGAAGCGTGAGGCAGGGTAATGTGATTGATTCTGTCGTCTGACCTAGCCCAGGCGTTCATCTGTACGCAGTGCAGATGGACTGTGTTTGGAGTGTGGTCAGTGGTCAGTATCACAGAATCTGTGCACTGTTCAGATTAATGGTGTTTGGTGTGTGGTCAGTGGTCAATGTGACTGGGCCTGTACGCTGACCAGATTAGCCGTGTTTGGAAAGTGCTCAGTGTGACTGCGCCTGTACGCACACCAGTTTAGCTGTGTTTGATCAGTGTGACTGGGCCTGTACACTGCCCAGATTAGCTGTGTTTGGTCAGTGGTCAGTGTGACTGGGCCTGTACACTGTCTAGATGAGCTGTGTTTGGTCAGTGTGACTGGGCCTGTACGCTGTCCAGATTAACTGTGTTTGGTCAGTGGTCAGTGTGACTGGGCCTGTACGCTGTCCAGATTAACTGTGTTTGGTCAGTGTGACTGGGCCTGTACACTGTCCAGATTAACTGTGTTTGGTCAGTGGTCAGTGTGACTGGGCCTGTACGCTGTCCAGATTAACTGTGTTTGGTCAGTGTGACTGGGCCTGTACACTGTCCAGATTAACTGTGTTTGGTCAGTGCTCAGTGTGACTGGGCCTGTACACTGTCCAGATTAACTGTGTTTGGTCAGTGTGACTGGGCCTGTACACTGTCCAGATTAACGGTGTTTGGTCAGTGGTCAGTGTGATGGGGCCTGTACACTGTCCAGAGTAACGGTGTTTGGTCAGTGGTCAGTGTGATGAGGCCTGTACACTGTCCAGAGTAACGGTGTTTGGTCAGTGGTCAGTGTGATGAGGCCTGTACACTGTCCAGAGTAACGGTGTTTGGTCAGTGGTCAGGTGACTGGGCCAGTACGCTGTCCAGATGAGTGGTGTTTGGAGTGGTCAACATGACACACAGTTTGTAATAAGTGTTAAATTGTAACTTAGTTTTGAAACTAATGGTATTTTTGCTCAAGGAACTCTGTAAAAGTTTTTTCCCTTCAGAAAACTGCTCAAGCACAAAAGTGTCATCTTGTAGCGATACTGAAACAATAAAAAATAAAAAGTAGCTGTTGTTACTGAGAAGTCTTCTTCAGGTGTGAGGGAGAGAGGAAAGCCGGCAGTTGATGAAGCAGGAGAGGGCAGAAGCCGGGAGTGGAGAGGAGGAGGAGGGAGCAGGAGAGAAGCAGAGAGGGCACTCGGGTGGTGTGAAGCTGAGACAGGTGAAGAGAGGTGTGAAGTCAAAACGAATAGAGAGGATTAGAAGGGAACGAGTCTGTCATTGAGAGAAGGGAGAAGGTGTGATCCTGGTGTTCAGGATCATATTGGTTTTGGATGTCTTCCTGCAAGGGGAGTTCTGAAACCCCTCTGTGAGGACGCAGACGGATGTGATTGAGGTGAAGTGAGAGACAGTGTTTGGAGAGAAGTTTGATCCTCACAGCTCTGACACGTTCCCTGAAAGGGTCTTCCAGTCCCCGTCCTGTCTCACAATCCTAAATAGCTGGACACTTTCAGCGAGAGGTGCAGGAAGTAAGGTTGCTGGAGGTACAAGATGTCACCTGCGTGATCCAGGATTGTCCGGAGGGGCCATGAATGAGCCTGGTATCGGATATCCTGGACATTTACAGGTGACGCAGCTGGTTCTGTTGCCGGGGAACGTGCCTGGTGGGGATGATTCTGGGGGCGGGCATGGCAGCTGTGGACGAGAAGGTTACACAGATTAGGTGGGTGGCTATGTGAGAAGAGGGGGCAGTCAGGAAAGAGGGTACCAGTGGAGGGATCGTCCTGTAGGATGGGCAAGTTGTCGTTAATGGTCTGGTAGGGAGGCACCGATGGAACACGGTTGTGAGACCGCGAGTTCCTGATTGAGTTGATGATCCGGGGGCTGTCTGTGGCTCGGAAGAGGTCCCTGTCAATAACATGGGTGGGGTATCCTCCCCTCTTCTCTTCTCATGCTTTATCAGCTTAATTGCAGCAGCTTGGAGGGCTGTTGAGTTTCCCTGCAAGACATTAGACGTCAAAGAAAACGTATCGCGCTATTTAGTCAAATCATTTAAGCGTGGGCCTCTGATGACTTTCTGGGTGTTTGAAGCTGCAGTCCCAGTTGCAGAGACTGGTTATTAAATCCCGGTAACAAAATACATTCGTGGACGTTCTAGAAAAACGAGACAAAATGATGAACTCTGTGATGGCCAACGGGATGTGCGAGAGAATAAAAGGTACAGGTTGTGCAGCAGACAAGTCCGCCACAGAACGTTTCCAACACGATCTGCATGCCGAGTTGACGCGCAAGTTGTATTTGTCAGCGGCACGGTCTCGATGTTGAGAGCAGTCTTTCTGTCGGATTGAAAGAGATGCCTTCGCAAGCCTGCTTCTTTACAGTGACAGAGCTTCACGTCGCCTCGTTCTGGATCACAGCAAATGGCGCTGCGCAGACCGGGAAAGTCTGTTAATTCTGTGATGGAAATTAATAATTGCTTACACTTATATAGCGCTTTTCTGGACACTCCACTCAAAGCGCTTTTACAGGTAACGGGGATCCCGTCCACCACCACCAGTGTGCAGAAATTGGAGGTTTTACAAGTTACTGTGTGTATTTTCTTTTTATTGTTGTTTGAAAAGCGCTCATCGATGCTGATTCTTTCTGATGCTTTCTAACCCCGAAATATAAAAATGGCCTTGTAGTTTCCCTTTAATAAGCAGCCCGGGGCTGTGTCATCAGCAGTCTTCCTGAGGCTTCTGCGTGTTTGCTCTTGCAATCATGGGTGTGCGAAAGGGAAAGGGGGGCAGGACGCAGCGCTGTGGGGTATCCGGTGAGTGTCGGACCCCAGCCTGACCCGGGGAGACCTGTTTGTGAGGGAGTGCAGGACCCCAGTCTTATCAAGTGACTTGAAATTGAACTTCTCTGAGAGTCTCGGCGCCAGCGATAGTGGTTGTTTGCCAAGCAGTTTTTGGAATGGGAATGATAGTAGATTTCTTCCACAGAAAGGGGACGATTCATAACTTTAAGTTAAAAATATCACAAAACCGGTCGGCACATGACTCTTTCCATTATGTGGACCTGTGCTTTTCTTTACTTTAACTGTCCTGAACTGCCTTCACACCTCTGCTGATCAGCTCAGGTGCTCCAGCAGTTTTGTTCAAAACGGGTGTAAAACGCAGTTACATCGATCACATCTATTGAAATATAGAAAGCAAGACCTCCGTGTTTCCTGACGTTGGCTGGTGATTGAATGTAGGCTGTGACTCCCACTCCCTGACTCTCCCTGCACTGATGTACAGGGGTCTGTGTAACATACAGATACCCCGACTTGACATTAACTGACCATAGAAATGGCAAATGTCTAGTAAAATCATTGCAAAATAGCTTTGTATTATAGAAATCCATTATAGATATTGTATTGTTTATTGTTGTGTTCTTTTGTATGGGTGTTAGAAAAGAAGCTGAAATTAGCTGTACATCTATGCCCTGACCTTACTTGTTCTGAGCACCTCTGTGCCCTGACAAAGATATTCACAGAAACAGAGAAGCACAAGCAAGTTTAAAATAACTAACTTTACTCTATATAGTTTCCTGTTTATCATATGTACAGTATTTAATGTAACTTTATGTAGTTCTATATTAAAGTAACCATGTTATACTCCATAAGAGTATTTCATACAGTATTTTTCTTTATAACACTTTTATAAAGAGAAAAGTTAAATTGATATTTTCCTGTTGCTTTCATCTTCATGTGTGCTATATGTATGCGATACACTGCGTGTTCAAATTTATTCAAATGTTAAGCCTGTTTAAACAAATGTTTAAAAATGTTGTTCAAGCTCTCATTGTTTAGTTTTGAAATTCTGTTTCTAAAAGGTTTTGAACTTTTAAATTAAATTAAAAGTGCTCATGGTAATGGGATACTACTGCTACTAATAATAAAAATTGCTTGTACTTACATAGTACTTTTCTGGATGCTCCACTCAGAGTGCTTTCCAGGCAGTAGGGACTCCCCTCCACCAGTGTGCGGCCCCACCTGGATGGTGTGATGGCCAGAGTGCACCAGTACACTCCTCACACCCACACACACATCGCTCTCGGAGTGATGAAGCCAGCTCAGAGCTGGGCGTTATTAGGAGGCCAGGAAAACACCCCTAAACTCAGTAATCATTCGGTTTACGCACAGACGCTGTGACTGTATACTAGTGTAAAATTGTTGTCACGTCCTTGTCTCTCCTCCTGTTGAAAGACACTGATTGTTAGAATAAAATAAATTGCATTTGAGCCTCTGGGTAATCTTAACATGCTCCCAGTCCCCATAAAATCCTAGTGCAGTTATTTCTTTGGGAAATAATTCCCTCCTTAACGTCCTTATTTTACTGTCCTCTTAAAGACGTTGCACATAGATCCCCTGTGTTCCTTTTTAGCGGTATTGTTGTGCTTGTTGAATGGATATTTTATAAAACAGCACGGCCTGTGGCTGTGCTTCAGAATAGTGCATCACGAAAGCAGTCAGCACGGGCATCTCCACTTTACCCAGTGAGAATCCAGCCCGTGTGGACACTATCCCAGATAAGATGCTTCTGGGACATTTAGTGGAGTAAGAAGACAAGAAAAATTAAGTACAGATCCAATGTGTACTTTTGCCTGAGAGTGACACAGGCTGGTCTGACTGTGGGGAAACCACCTGGCAGGATACAGTCTGCACTCCTGACACAGATCTGCTGACTGCTGGGGAGTGTGGGCTGCCAGGACGCGCAGGCTGAAGCCCGGTGTGACATGTTATTTGTCAAAGAGGTTCTGGTGTGTCTGCTTTGTGCCAGAGGGCTGCTCAGAAATCCAGTTCAGAGTGAGAAAGAGTGAGTGTCATGCGATCAGTATGATAAAGGTAATGGCATTCAGGAGTTTGGCCTTATATGCGGTGAACAGGGTTGGTGTTCAAGGACAACCACTAACTTCTTGTTCTGTAGAAATGGCACGGTCACCTCTCTGGGCGTCACTGTCCCTTTCCTCCTCTGGTTCAGTGACCTGCGCTGTGGTTTTCCTGATTTAAAGGGAGAACTTAACTTGCTGAAGCTCGGATATCCTTTGTTCCATGTTTTGTGCTTGTAGGGGTTTCCTATCTTACTAAATTGGGTTTCTTGACTGCACTTAATTCAATGCTAGGAAGTAATCTGTGAGAGATGACTGTTCAGGGAATCGGTAGTTTTGCATGTGTTTGCCCTACTTTAGAGAAACGCACATCCCTGATTCCTTTATATTTTTCCCAGTGGTCCAGAAGTTCAGCTTTGACTCCTTCTTTGTGCTGGCAGTGGGAGCACAGCCTGTTGTTTGTCTGTGTCCAGTTTCTATCCAGGCTGTGGTCACTGGACAGTGGACTAAGCCTGTCCGCTCTATGCAGCCAGGTCTGCCAGTGTTCAGTTTCTGTGGCCAGGCTATGGTCACTGAGCCTGTCTTCTCACTGGTTCTGTATTTTGTCATTCTGCCCTTCAGATGTTGTGTGAAGGTTGTTTTTATAGCCTTGTGTTTTTTCTGGGCTTGTGTGGGATGTCTTGTTCTCAAATCCTCTTGCTGCCTGCGTCTCTGTGATGCCCTTCTTCTGCCACTCAGATCATCAAACCCAATGTAAAATTCACTGGCATTGCAAGAGATACTGCTAAAACATTTCTCCAACACAGTCTAATTCTCCTTACTCCCCTCAGTAAGAGCACGTTTTTTTTGTGTGTGTGCAGGCAGAGGAGGTGTGGGACTGGGGCTCAGAGCTGGGTGGTATTTAGGGGGCTTGAGGTGGTTGTACATGGTGCTGGTCTGGGGCTCAGAGCTGGGTGGTATTTAGGGGGCTTGAGGTGGTTGTACATGGTGCCAGTGGACAGGTGGACTGGGGCTCAGAGCTGGGTGGTATTTAGGGGGCTTGAGGTGGTTGTACACGGCGCCAGTGGACAGGTGCTGGTCTGGGGCTCAGAGCTGGGTGGTATTTAGGGGGCTTGAGGTGGTTGTACATGGTGCTGGTCTGGGGCTCAGAGCTGGGTGGTATTTAGGGGGCTTGAGGTGGTCGTACATGGTGCTGGTCTGGGGCTCAGAGCTGGGTGGTATTTAGGGGGCTTGAGGTGGTCGTACATGGTGCTGGTCTGGGGCTCAGAGTTGGGTGGTATTTAGGGGGCTTGAGGTGGTCGTACATGGTGCTGGTCTGGGGCTCAGAGCTGGGTGGTATTTATGGGGCTTGAGGTGGTCGTACATGGTGCTGGTCTGGGGCTCAGAGCTGGGTGGTATTTATGGGGCTTGAGGTGGTTGTACATGGTGCTGGTCTGGGGCTCAGAGTTGGGTGGTATTTAGGGGGCTTGAGGTGGTCGTACATGGTGCTGGTCTGGGGCTCAGAGCTGGGTGGTATTTATGGGGCTTGAGGTGGTTGTACATGGCACCAGTGGACAGGTGTGGGACTGGGGCTCAGAGGTGGGTGGTATTTAGGGGGCTTGAGGTGGTTGTACATGGCACCAGTGGACAGGTGCTGGTCTGGGGCTCAGAGCTGGGTGGTATTTAGGGGGCTTGAGGTGGTTGTACATGGTGCTGGTCTGGGGCCCAGAGCTGGGTGGTATTTAGGGGGCTTGAGGTGGTTGTACATGGTGCTGGTCTGGGGCTCAGAGCTGGGTGGTATTGAGGGGGCTTGAGGTGGTTGTACATGGCGCCAGTGGACAGGTGTTGGACTGGGGCTCAGAGCTGGGTGGTATTTATGGGGCTTGAGGTGGTTGTACATGGCGCCAGTGGACAGGTGTTGGACTGGGGCTCAGAGCTGGGTGGTATTTAGGGGGCTTGAGGTGGTTGTACATGGCGCCAGTGGAAAGGTGCTGGTCTAAACGCCTGGATTGCCTTTTCTAACCCCGTCTTCCTGTTTCTCTCCACAGCTGATGCTCCGCACCGACTGAACCTGTTCTATTTGGCCAACGATGTCATCCAGAACTGCAAGCGCAAGAATGCCATCGTGTACCGCTCCACCTTCGCTGAGGTCCTCCCTGAGGCCGCCCTGCTGGTCAAGTGAGTGCACTGCGCCCGCTCTGCTCCTGGGACCTAGAGTCCCTGTCTGGGACTGAAGTACAACTCAGTTCTTAGGTCACTCATTCCTTAATCTCTCTCTTCACACCCTGAGATTGATTGGGTTTAAGACTCTGACTCCGCTTGTCTTGTTGGGTGATCTAGACAGTAATATAAGGACACTCAGTCCAGCTCCTCTGTATCTTCACATGAACACTCCTTCATCATCATCAGAGCTGGAGAGTCACTGTACAGACACTCAGTCCAGCTCGTCTGTATCTTCACATGAACACTCCTTCATCATCATCAGAGCTGGAGAGTCACTGTACAGACACTCAGTCCAGCTCGTCTGTATCTTCACATGAACACTCCTTCATCATCATCAGAGCTGGAGAGTCACTGTAGAGACACTCAGTCCAGCTCCTCTGTATCTTCACATGAACACTCCTTCATCATCATCAGAGCTGGAGAGTCACTGTACAGACACTCAGTCCAGCTCCTCTGTATCTTCTTGTCAAAACTGCACGCTCCGATTACGAGAGCTGCATTGTCTAAGTCAGCGAGTGTTCCCTCGCAGGGACGCCAAGGTGCGGAAGTCTGTGGAGCGGATCTTCTCCATCTGGGAGGAGCGGAACGTGTATCCCGAGGAGCTGATCACGGAGCTGAAGACCAGTCTGGTCAAGAAGGAGCCTGCTGGTAAGAGATACCAGAGTAGGGTTTGTGTTGTAGAGAGAGACGTTTAACACCTCTGGACAGGTGTGTGCTACAGGGTGCTCCAGAAGCACTTGTCCTGTTGTGCTGTAGCCCTTGTGCGGGTGAGACCACCGGGAACATGTCCAACTGAATAATGACAGTGCCCACTGTAGGGTGTTGATGCCCTCTGTCCCCTGGAGGGCACCAGGCTACACACTGCCATTGTGGGTCTGCCCACCCCTATTGTGCATTTGTACTTGCTGTGCACCATAGTTAGCCGTGAGGGCACGCTGCATGGGTACTGATAAACGGGGCCTGTCCTGGTCCCCTAAGGGCACCCAAGTTGCTATGGCAAGTGACACCAGTGGACCTGTCGGTGGCGCTCTTGCTTCTGGAACACGGTTTCATACAGTTTTGGTCTACACAGATACAGCAGTACACACACCTTTGTAAAGCAGTGCCCCCTCGTATTGGTGTTAAGCAGCCTTGCCCTTGGCCTCTCCTTGAGTGCTTGGGCAAGCCGCTGAGCTAGAAGTGTCACATCTCCAGGACAGCTTGTATTTTGTGTTTTCTTCTCGTTTAAAATGAGTTTTTCCTGAACTAGTTTCAGCTCCAGTGAACCCCAAGTCGGCCCTGAAATCGAAGATAGTGGCAGAGTTTGCGGTGAGTGACTCTCTGTAGTTTCTTTGGGTTTGTGCGTCGTGCTGCGCGAGAGCTGCCGGAGTTTGTGGGCGCGCAGGGCTCTCTCTGTCCAGCTGGGGGAGCCGGCGTGCCCGCGTGGGTGCCTGGCACTTGACTGTCTCTCTCCCGCCTGCCTGTCCGCCCCGCAGCCCCAGGCGTTCATCGAGCAGCTGTCGGCCTACCAGCGCTCGGTGGAGGAGGTGGAGCTGAAGGAGAAGCAGCTGTCGGCGCTCAGGGTCGACGTCTGCAGCACTGAAACGCTGAAGCGCCTCAAAGGTCAGAGCGGGGTTCGTGGACCCCCCTTCCTCCTGCTCCTCCTCTTCACACTTGACTCCTCTCTCTGTCTCCTCCTCCTCTTCTCAACACTGGACTCCTCTCTCTTTCTTCTCCTTCTCCTCCTCCTCCTCTCCTCAACACTGGACTCCTCTCTCTGTCTCCTCCTTCTCTTCACACTGTACTCCTCTCTTTCTTCTCCTCCTCCTCCTGTCCTCAACACTGGACTCCTCTCTCTTTCTTCTCCTTCTCCTCCTCCTCTTCTCCTCAACACTGGACTCCTCTCTCTTTCTCCTCCTCCTCCTGTCCTCAACACTGGACTCCTCTCTATTCCTTCTCCTCCTCCTCCTCTCCTCAACACTGGACTCCTCTCTCTTCCTCCTCCTCCTGCTCCTCTCCCCAACACTGGACTCCTCTCTCTTCCTCCTCCTCCTGCTCCTCTCCACACTGGACGCGCTCCATGTTTCCGTTAACCCCCCCTGGCCAGCTGTCCTCTTCGGTGTGTCCGTCTGTCTTGCTCGCCGGCTCACCCCCCTCCTCCCCCGCTCTGCGCAGACAAGGCCGGTGGGAAGAAGTTCTCCAAGGACTTCGAGGACGGCAACGCGAAGCTGGAGGAGTTCGTCTCCTTCCTGGAGACCCAGGTGTGTAGCGGCCCCAAGCTGATCGACGCGCTGGAGAACGCCGACGTCTTCTACGAGATGCAGTACAAGGAGGTCAAGATCGTCGCCAATGTGAGTCTGGGGCTGGGACCCGGGTGACCTCTTGCAGCTTTACAGGGGTTTTCCAGTAGCTGGGGGGCCTTGTGGGATGTTATGGAAAGAAACAGGTTTTCTTGGCGCGTAGGTTTAATTCCGAATCTTTACAGAACCGCACTCGGTTCTCCTAGAGAGCTCAGGCTGAGAGTCACTCCCATCCTGTAGCTGGATCGGGCTCGTACTCGGGCTTTTTAAGGGCACCTGCAGAACTCTGCGCGGGCGAGGTGCAGGGAGGCCGCCAGCGCAGGGCCGTGGACTTGGCTCGGGTTCCAGGCTCTCGCAGACGTGCTCTGTCCTGCTCACGTCCCTCTGGGACAGCTCCGGGGACGATCACGCTGCAGAGCGCGAGGGAGCTGTCCCAGAGGGCCGGGGACGATCGCACCGCAGAGCGCGAGGGAGCTGTCCCAGAGGGCCGGGGACGATCGCGCCGTAGAGCGCGGGGGAGCTGTCCCAGAGGGCCGGGGACGATCGCGCCGCAGAGCGCGCGGGAGCTGTCCCAGAGGGCCGGGGACGATCGCGCCGCAGAGCGCGAGGGAGCTGTCCCAGAGGGCCGGGGACGATCGCGCCGCAGAGCGCGAGGGAGCTGTCCCAGAGGGCCGGGGACGGTCGCGCCGCAGAGCGCGAGGGAGCTGTCCCAGAGGGCCGGGGACGATCGCGCCGCAGAGCGCGAGGGAGCTGTCCCAGAGGGCCGGGGACGATCGCGCCGCAGAGCGCGAGGGAGCTGTCCCAGAGGGCCGGGGACGATCGCGCCGCAGAGCGCGCGGGAGCCGTCCCAGTCCTGCTGGTTCTCAGCGTGGCCAGAGTTCCCCGGCTCCGGCCCGGCTCCGGCCCCACTCCTGAGCGGCGGGTCGGATTTTGTCCCCCCCCCAGGCCTACAAGACGTTTGCGAACCGCGTGAACAACCTGAAGAGGAAGCTGGACGTGCTGAAGGCGTCGCTGCCCGACCCCGAGGACTCGCCCATCCCCTCGCCCAGCGAGGACGCGCCCTCCCCCACGGGCTCGGAGTCCCCCTTCCACGGCATGGGGCGCGCCGAGGGGGACCCCGACATCGACGGGCAGGCCATGGACGAGCCGGAGGGGGGCGCCAGCCCCCTGTCGTCCGCCAGCCCCCCCACCCACAGCGCGGACAACCGGGACGTGCAGGACATGGAGCTGTCCGAGGAGGAGGAGACGGAGAGCGCCAACATCATCGGTGGGCATGGCGGCCGCTGGCGGGCTGATTGCCGGGGGTGAGAGGAAGCAGTGCGTTCGCTGGCACTACTGCCGCGTCTCTGTGTTTTGCAGTGGAGGAGAGGAGGGAGAAGCCCGCTCCTGCGGAGTCCAGTCCAGCCCCGGTCAGCCGGGCCTCTGAGGCACCCGCAGCCAAGCAGGTGACCCCCCCGGTGAGCGCTTCCCCCGCGCGGACCCCCGGCACCCCTGGGACTCCGTCCCACCCGCTCCCCGTCAACCTGGCCAACGTGGATCTGGGCAAGATCAGCTCCATCCTCAGCTCCCTCACCTCCGTGATGAAGAGCACAGGTGAGCTGCCCCCTGAGGCCGGCCGGCCTCCCTCCCTCCTCCTCCTCCTCCTCCTCCTCGGCAGTGTCGCCCTGCCCCTTGCGACGCCAGCTGCCCTCTCCCTCTCTCTCCCCCTCTCTCAGGTGTGAGCCCCGTGTCCAGGCCTTCCCCCGGGACCCCCGGCACGCCGACCCCCCACGGCGCAGTCCTGAAGCCCCCCCCTCCGGCCGCGGGACCTCCTGCCAACCCCCTGGCCAGCATCCTGTCCCGCGTGGACATCACGCCCGAGAGCATCCTGAGCGCCCTGTCCAAGACGCAAGGCCAGACCACCGGGCTGCAGGGTAGGCCTGTCTCCGTCTCGGCGGTCTCGGCGGGTCTGCTGAAATCCCGCGAGTCTTGCGTTTGACGACTCTTTCTCCTCCCCCCCCCCCCCAGGCCTGTCGTCTCTGCTGCACAGCGTGGCGGGGAACAGCTCTCACAACGCGGGGGCCGCGGGCGGGGTCCCCAACTCCGGCAAGGAACGGCCGGCCCACCCCGCCGGCGCCAACCAGGCCCCCCGCGGCCACAGCGGCCCCTCGCAGAGCTCCCCCACCCCCACCCCGGCCCCCGCGGACGCCGCCGCCGCCTCCTCCTCCTCCTCCTCGTCCTCCTCCGGCCCCGCGGGCAAGAGCGCTCCCTCGGCGTCGGCCAAGCACAAGCTGCCGGCCCGGAGCGGCTACAGGAGCGCCAGGGACTCCGAGAGGGAGAGGGAGAGGGCGAAGGAGCGGGAGAGGGAGCCGCCTGTGCCGGCGGCCCCCGCCTCCTCTTCCTCCTCCTCCTCCTCCTCCTCTTCTCCCTCCAGCCTGGAGATGAAGATCCACAAGTTCCTGCAGGGCAACCCTGGCTTCAGCGCGCTGAACCTCAACATCCCCATCCTGGGCGGCGCGGGGGGCGGCACCGGCAGCCCCTCCCTGCCCGTCGCCCAGGGCAACAGCTGCCCGGACTTCGGGCACCTGCGGCTGCCCCCGCCCGCGGACAACGTGGACGGGACCCCGGTGCGGGACGAGAGGGGGGCCACGCCCACGCAGGACGAGATGATGGACAAGCCCGCGGGCGTGGAGACCATGTCCCTCCTGTCCAAGATCCTGAGCCCCGGGTCGTCGTCCACCCCCGGCAGCAGCACGCGCTCCCCGCTGTCCGCGGCCGCCCCCGGGAATCCTGGGAGGGCCGGCACCGTCTGCTCCTCGTCGGGCTCTTCCGCGCCCGCCGCCCTGCCCCCCCCCTCCTCCTCCTCCTCCTCCTCCTCCTACAAGGCGTTCGGCCAGGGGGGGCGCGACCTGTCTCCCACCGCGTACCGGGGGGGCGACTCCTGGGAGAAGCCGGACTTTTCCGAAGCCCTGCCCGCGGCAGGATCGTTCTATCCCCGCGACGCCTCGGGATTCGGGGAGGCGGAAGACGAGTACCCCGGCTTTGGGGGCCCCCCCACCTCGGCCCTCTTCAACCTGGACAAGAAGCCGGCCAAGTCCATCCTGAAGTCCTCAGCGGGCGGAGGCGGGAGGGCGCCGGAGGACCACAGGCGGAAGAGCGGGGTCTCCTCCTCCTCCTCCTCCTCCTCCTCGGCGGCTGTGTCGGCGGCCGCCAGCTCCCCGCACGCCGCCCCCGCCGACTCGCTCACCGCAGCGCCCCACAAGCCCAGGGAGCGGACGAAGGAGGGGTACCCCTTCGGCGAAGGGGGCGGGGCGGCGCAGCCGAACGCGCGGGCGGGGGCCAGGGGCCCGGACGCGAAGCAGCCCCCTTCCCCGGCGCCCGCCCCCCCTCCCGCCGCCGGCACGGAGCTCAAGGCGCTGCCGAAGGGGGAGCGCGAGGCGGAGAGGGACCCGGAGGCGCCGCCGGCCGAGGGGGAGCACTACCACCGCATCGAGACGCTGGTGTCGTCCGCCTCCGCGGAGCTGCGGCCCGACGGGGACGGGGGGGCCAGGGGCGCCCCCATCCAGACGCTGGGCTACAGCAACCGGCGCGTGTCCGGCGAGAGGATCCAGACCGTGGAGTCCATCCGCGTCATCGGGAAGGGGGTGCGGGGCCACAGCCACCCCCGCGAGTCCGCCCCGCCCGGCAGAGGAGGGCCAGCCACCTGGTACGAGGCCCCGGGAGACCCCTACCGGGACGGGCACGCCCTGGCCCACCCTCACCCCCACTCTCACTCCCAGATGCCCCTCTCAGCCCCCCCTAGCCAGCCGCCGCCCCCCTCGGAGTTACCGGGCCTGGGCAGCCCCGTGGGGCCCCTGCCGCCCCAGCTGCTGCCTCACCCGCCCTCCTCCGCCCCCCCCGGCGTCCCGGGGCAGTTCCCCTTCGAGGATCGGCCGCTCCTGCCGTACCCCGACCTGCCCCCGCCCCCCGCCGCCTTCTTCAACTCCCACCCCCCGCCCCCCCCGCCGCCCATCCCGCAGCCCCCGCCCCCGCCCCGGGACTTCGTCATGGCGATGCCCCCCCAGGCCCCCGGCGGGCCTCCCTCGGCCGTGCTGGTGGGGGGGGTCATGGTGCCGGTCGACCGCGTGCTGCCCCCCTTCCCGCCGCGGGGGGAGGGCGGGGGGCCGGCGGCCAACAGCACCGGCGGCGGCGGCGGCGGAGGCAGCAGTGCCAGCGCCCCCCCCGCCCCCGGGGTGCCGTTCCCTCCCCAGCACCGCCACCCGCCCCCCTCCCCTGCCCAGGAGGGCCCCCCCAGCGTTCCCCCTCTCCTGCCCCCTTCCCAGCACCCCCGTCCCGGGACCGTGAAGGAGCATTTCGCCCCCCGGCCCCCCCTGCACCACCCCGGCGCCCCCGGGCCGCCCCCGCCTCTCCTGGGACGGATGAGAGAGGCGCCCAGCCCGCCGCCCCCCTCCACTTCCTCTTCCTCCTCCTCCTCCTCCTCCTCCATCCCCGCCCAGCCCCCCTCGCCGACGCGGGCCGCGGCCCCCAGCCTGCCCCCCCGCTCCCCGATCGAGCCCCCGGGGCAGCAGCAGCAGCAGCCGCAGGGCCCGCCCCCCAACCCCCCGCCCTGCTCCTCCCCCTCCCCCTCCCCCCAGCCCCCCCGCGGCCACCCTGGCCCCCCCCGCCTCTCGCCCCCGGCCTCCAAGCCCCTCGCCCGCCTGGCGCCGCCCGCCCCCCCCGCCGCGCCCCAGAGACCGTTCTTCCGCGGGCCGCGGCCCGACTTCCAGCCCCGCCACTACCGCCCGCCCCCGCCCCACTTCCACGACCGGGACCCCTCCTTCCGCGGCAAGAGGCCCTACCCGGCCTTCGGGGGGCCGGGGGGCGGGGGCGGGGGCAACCCCTTTTTTGTCCCCAAGCGGCCTTTCCTGCCGCCCCGCTACTGAGCCGGACCCGCGGACCCACCCCGCCGGTGTGCATGAGCCCCTGAACCTGTACATAAGCTCACATTCTCTAGTTTTTAAAGCCAATTATGATTAATCTGCTCTGTGTCCGAGTGAATCGCTGTACAGCACAGGACGAGGTGCCCTCCCTCCCTCCCTCCCGGCCTGCCCGCCTGCCCGCCCCCCCCCCCCCCTCCCCCTCACTCTCCGGGGGGGGCCGGACCAAACCGGCGCTTCGTGTCGCGCCCCGAGTCCGCCGCCCCCTGCCCCTGGCCTCCTGGGGGACGCCTCCGTCATCGGCGCCCTGCCTCGGGCGGGCAGCCCCCGGGGAACACGCGGAGAGGTAGATGGTGGGGGCGGGGGGGCGGGAAGGATGTGAACGACAGACGCCCGCAGAAGAAATTAAAAAAAAAAATAACAACGAGCAAGAGAAGGCGGCTCTTTCATTTTCCTGGTTTTCCTCCTCCTTCCTCTGTGTGTGTGCGCCCGTGCGCGCGTCTGTGTGTGTGTGTGTGTGGTACAAATGGGATGGGGGGAGTCTGGGAGGGGGAATTTCCTGTCTGTAGGTCAAGGGGGTCTATCCGTGTCGCCGTGTCCAGCCGTATAGCAGCTGTAAGCTCGAACCCTGGGCCGCTGCTGCTGGGGCCAGGGAGTAGAGGTGACCTGTTGGGGCTGGTCATGACTGATTGGTTCAATTAAGCAATTAAGGGCGGGGCCCCAGCTCCCGTCACTGTGAGGTGGTAATCCTCATGGGGCAGGCTGCTCCTCCTGCTGTGCCTGTGTCTCCACTGCTGCGTGGGCACTTGGAGGCACAGAGGCACACAGACGGGCACTGCCAGCCATCACCGGCCTGCAGAGGTGGTGTATGCAGTCTGGTTTTCTCTCCCTGTGGGCTCGGAGCTCTTGCTGACTTAAATGAACCAGTTAGTCTGACTCTGGCTGGTCCGACTCGCCCCCGTTTCCAGTGTCTGTGAAGCAGGGGGGAGGCCACAGCCCCCCACCCCCTTTAACAGCTTGTTCGCTCTGATTTAGCAACTAACCACAGGCTTTCAGCACAGCCGGCTGGTGTGATCAACTGGGGTCCCCGAACCCCCAGAGTTCAGGGTGATTACACTGGGGAACAGACTGAATGAGGCTCCAGGTTTTGCCACCAGTTGCAAGGCACCGGAGCTCCACGTCTGGATCCAGTTGGATTTCTGTGTCTCCTTAGGTTCATTAGGGAAGATTGTTACACTGATCATCCAGTAAGGCTGAACTAGACCAGTTCATCTTCTCCCCAGACTGCAGCCTCTGACAGGCCAGGGAGAGACACGGAAAACCTGCTGGATTCTGGACCCTGAGGTCCTGTGATGGGAACCTCTGTATTAGAGGCTCCCGGGCTGTCCTTTTGAATACGTTTGCACATTGCAGTGCACTTACAAGAGTGCAAATTAAACTGTTTCAGCTTCAGCAATGCAGTTTGGAATAGCCTGCATTGAATCAGACAGCCGTGCACTGGTAGACGTGACTGTTCTGTAAAACCTGGAGTGGATCAGACGGCTGTGCACTGGTAGACTGTTCTGTAAAACCTGGAGTGGATCAGACGGCTGTGCACTGGTAGACTGTTCTGTAAAACCTGGAGTGGATCAGATGGCTGTTTTCCTTGGCGAGTGTGTGTAAGTCTGGGGGAGGGAGGGGCTCCAATTTGAATGTTCTTCAAAACTGTTAGATTGTGTGAAATGAGTTCCCCTTTTCTCAATGTACCTTTTTAAAAAATATACTTTTCAGTTGCTCTCGACTGTTTAGTTTCATGATTATTTTTCCCCCCCCCCCCAAGATTAAAACTGGGAAACTTGAGTCATCTTAAGAATTTGTTTCCTGCAGAGTCTTAATTTTCTTCCTAGCAGATTTTACACTTTGCTCTTTAGAGGTTGCATCCCAACTTTGACTCCCACTCTGATCACCGAGATGTGTGCAGCTGTATATCTGTAGATTGTGACCAATTGTTACTTGTCTGTTCCTTTGCAGTGAGGCATTCTAATTGTTGTGACGTGGTATTAATTATAATGAATTATCCATGAAATAGCCAAGCAGGTATAAAGCCCCTGTGCCTCTGTGGGGCTGTAGTACTGGTAGTGGTGCCAGTTGTCTGAGCAGAGGCACTAGGACCGCGGACGGCAGGCTGGGCACACACAGGCCAGCCGACACACGCAGAGGGACGGAGGGAGTCTTCTCTTTCACGTGGAGCTGTATTGACATTAATAAAATCAGTTTCAAACAAAAGGAAGGCACTTTATTTACAGGCATAATCTGGGTCATGTTGCTGTCATTATGGTTTTTATGCAGTAGCCTGGGGGGTGTAAGGGTACAGGGTGAGTATAGGTCCAGTCCAGACTGAGCTGGGTTCTATTGTGTCCCTGCAGGCCAGAGATCACTGGTCCTGTCTGGGTCACACTCTAACCCTACAGTGCAGAGATCACTGGTCCTGTCTGGGTCACACTGTAACCCTACAGTCCAGAGATCACTGGACCAGTTTGGGCCGGGTCACACAGTAACCCTACAGTCCAGAGATCACTGGTCCAGTCTGGGTCACACTGTAACCCTACAGTCCAGAGATCACTGGTCCTGTCTTGGCCGGGTCACACTGTAACCCTACAGTCCAAAGATCACTGGTCCAGTCTGGGTCACACTGTAAACCTACAGTCCAGAGATCACTGGTCCTGTCTGGGTCACACTGTAACCCTACAGTCCAGAGATCACTGGTCCAGTCTGGGTCGGGTCATACTGTAACCCTACAGTCCAGAGATCACTGGTCCTGTCTGCCCCGGGTCATACTCTGACCCTACAGTCCAGAGATCACTGGTCCAGTCTGTGTCGGGTCATACTCTGACCCTACAGTCCAGAAGTCACTGGTCCTGTCTGCCCCGGGTCATACTCTGACCCTACAGTCCAGAGGTCACTGGACCATTCTTGGTCGGGTCACACTGTAACCCTACAGTCCAGAGATCACTGGTCCAGTCTTGGTCGGGTCATACTCTGACCCTACAGTCCAGAGATCACTGGTCCAGTCTTGGTCGGGTCATACTCTGACCCTACAGCCCAGAGCTCGCCGGTCCAGTCTGGGTCGGGTCAGATTATAACCCTACAGTCCAGAGCTGTCGGACTGTTTGTGAAGGTAACTCAGAACTGTGGTTCATTCGGGTTCAGCGTAGTCTTTAAAGAGGAGAGCCAAGCAGGTGTTGTTGATCACACTTCAGCACTCGAGCCTTCCCTCATCTCCGTGGCGGCGGGGGGGGGTCGAGCTTGATGGGAATACAGTCTTCTTTTGCTTGTGTCCTGTGGGTCCTGGGTGTGATCGCAGCCCTCGGCCTGCCACTGAGGCCAGGCAGTGCTCTCGCGTTCCAGCAGGACGGAGTTCCCCGAATGGCTGCCTTTGGCTTTTTGCCTGGGCGTCAAAGTAAAACACCAGTGTTTGAGAGGAGCAGTGGCATTATGCATGCCTGCCTGCTGTCGTCCTCGGTGTCCGCAGAGCCCGAGTCTCCAGCGGCGTCTTGCATTCTGGGACTGAAAGCCCTTCAGCCCTCGCGAGCAAACAGACCTGTTCTTGCAAGGCGCTGGGCAGTCAGTGTTGACTGACGATATATTTCCCTTCCTGGTTGGTTTCATAAGCATTCGCATCCCAGGGCATGTGCTCTGCTCAGGAAATCACTGTAAGCACAGGAAGCAGAAAGTGTCTGGAGAGGAACATCAGCTCCTCTCTGGTGTCCCCGAGGTCCTGCAGCAGCCCAGTCCGCTTTCTCCCAGGAAAGATTCCTTATCAGTCAGAGAGAGAGCTGGGAGTGATTCCTTATCAGTCAGAGAGAGAGCTGGGAGTGATTCCTGACTGATCAGTCTGAGAGTGAGAGAGCTGGGATTGATTCCTGACTGATCAGTCCGAGAGAGAGAGCTGAGAGTGATTCCTGACTGATCAGTCTGAGAGTGAGAGAGCTGGGAGTGATTCCTGACTGCTCAGTCTGAGAGTGAGAGAGCTGGGAGTGATTCCTGACTGCTCAGTCTGAGAGTGAGAGAGCTGGGAGTGATTCCTGACTGCTCAGTCTGAGAGAGCTGGGAGTGATTCCTGACTGATCAGTCTGAGGGAGAGAGAGCTTGGAGTGATTCCTGATTGATCAGACAGAGAGAGCTGGGAGTGATTCCTGATTGATCAGTCTGAGGGAGAGAGAACTTGGAGTGATTCCTGACTGATCAGTCTGAGGGAGAGAGAGCTTGGAGTGATTCCTGATTGATCAGACAGAGAGAGAGCTGGGAGTGATTCCTGATTGATCAGTCTGAGGGAGAGAGAACTTGGAGTGATTCCTGATTGATCAGACAGAGAGAGAGCTGGGAGTGATTCCTGACTGATCAGTCTGAGAGTGAGAGAGCTGAGAGTGATTTCTGACTGATCAGTCTGAGAGTGAGAGAGCTGAGAGTGATTCCTGACTGATCAGTCTGAGAGTGAGAGAGCTGGGAGTGATTCCTGACTGATCAGTCTGAGAGTGAGAGAGCTGGGAGTGATTCCTGACTGATCAGTCTGAGAGAGAGAGAGAGCTGGGAGTGATTCCTGATTGATCAGTCTGAGAGAGTGAGAGCTGGGAGTGATTCCTGATTGATCAGTCTGAGAGAGTGAGAGCTGGGAGTGATTCCTGACTGATCAGTCTGAGAGAGCTGGGAGTGATTCCTGACTGATCAGTCTGAGAGAGTGAGAGCTGAGAGTGATTCCTGACTGATCAGTCTGAGAGTGAGAGAGCTGAGAGTGATTCCTGACTGATCAGTCTGAGAGTGAGAGAGCTGAGAGTGATTTCTGACTGATCAGTCTGAGAGTGAGAGAGCTGAGAGTGATTCCTGACTGATCAGTCTGAGAGTGAGAGAGCTGGGAGTGATTCCTGACTGATCAGTCTGAGAGTGAGAGAGCTGGGAGTGATTCCTGACTGATCAGTCTGAGAGAGAGAGAGAGCTGGGAGTGATTCCTGATTGATCAGTCTGAGAGAGTGAGAGCTGGGAGTGATTCCTGATTGATCAGTCTGAGAGAGTGAGAGCTGGGAGTGATTCCTGACTGATCAGTCTGAGAGAGCTGGGAGTGATTCCTGACTGATCAGTCTGAGAGAGTGAGAGCTGAGAGTGATTCCTGACTGATCAGTCTGAGAGTGAGAGAGCTGAGAGTGATTCCTGACTGATCAGTCTGAGAGTGAGAGAGCTGAGAGTGATTTCTGACTGATCAGTCTGAGAGTGAGAGAGCTGAGAGTGATTCCTGACTGATCAGTCTGAGAGTGAGAGAGCTGGGAGTGATTCCTGACTGATCAGTCTGAGAGAGAGAGAGAGCTGGGAGTGATTCCTGATTGATCAGTCTGAGAGAGTGAGAGCTGGGAGTGATTCCTGATTGATCAGTCTGAGAGAGTGAGAGCTGGGAGTGATTCCTGACTGATCAGTCTGAGAGAGCTGGGAGTGATTCCTGACTGATCAGTCTGAGAGAGTGAGAGCTGAGAGTGATTCCTGACTGATCAGTCTGAGAGTGAGAGAGCTGAGAGTGATTCCTGACTGATCAGTCTGAGAGTGAGAGAGCTGAGAGTGATTTCTGACTGATCAGTCTGAGAGTGAGAGAGCTGAGAGTGATTCCTGACTGATCAGTCTGAGAGTGAGAGAGCTGGGAGTGATTCCTGACTGATCAGTCTGAGAGTGAGAGAGCTGGGAGTGATTCCTGACTGATCAGTCTGAGAGAGAGAGAGAGCTGGGAGTGATTCCTGATTGATCAGTCTGAGAGAGTGAGAGCTGGGAGTGATTCCTGATTGATCAGTCTGAGAGAGTGAGAGCTGGGAGTGATTCCTGACTGATCAGTCTGAGAGAGCTGGGAGTGATTCCTGACTGATCAGTCTGAGAGAGTGAGAGCTGAGAGTGATTCCTGACTGATCAGTCTGAGAGAGCTGGGAGTGATTCCTGACTGATCAGTCTGAGAGAGTGAGAGCTGAGAGTGATTCCTGACTGATCAGTCTGAGAGTGAGAGAGCTGAGAGTGATTCCTGACTGATCAGTGTGAGAGAGTGAGAGCAACACTGATTGTACCCATCGGTCATGCTAATAAAGCACCTTGAATTGAATTGAATTGAGAGCTGGGAGTGATTCCTGACTGATCAGTCTGAGAGTGAGAGAGCTGGGAGTGATTCCTGATTGATCAGTCAGAGAGAGCTGGGAGTGAATCCTGATGGATCAGTCCAAGAAAGCTCAAAATGACTGGATTTCTTAAGATATTCTATTTCTAAATTGGGCCAATAGGCTCATTGAAGGGCTGTGATGTTTTATCTTCAAACCTTCGACTACTGAGGAGTTCCAGAGATCTGGAATCCCCGAAGATGTATATATATCATAATAATTGTCTGCGGTCTGACAGCTGGCCTGCTCAGTGCTGATTGCAGTCAGGTTGTAGCCTGCACCAGGGGAGAGTTGTCCCGATGAGCTCAGCTTCGCCCAGCCTGTTGTGAACGCAAGGTTTCACATCTGTGAGCGGGTGGGCCAGGGCCTCATGAGCTGGCTGCTGCAGACAGGCTCTGAATGCGAGTGTCCCGAGCGATATCCTCCCGGTGTGAGGCTTGTTCGTGAATGTGACAGTGGAGTACCGAGCTGGGGCAAGCCGGGGGCCGCCTGTACTGGTATGCTGCTGTGACAGTGGGGTCTGGTCCTGTCCCATAAGCCAGAGCAGGCCTGTGACAAGCTTTCTGGAATCGCCTGGTCATTCAGTAACACCGAAAGACCGTGGAGTGGCCTGGACTGATTCACCGTGGGCTCTTGTTCAGTAACACAGAAAGACCGTGGAGTGGCCTGGACTGATTCACCATGGGCTCTTGTTCAGTAACACAGAAAGACCGTGGAGTGGCCTGGACTGATTCACCGTGGGCTCTTGTTCAGCGACACCGAAAGACCGTGGAGTGGCCTGGACTTATTCACCGTGGGCTCTTGTTCAGCGACACCGAAAGACCGTGGAGTGGCCTGGACTGATTCACCGTGGGCTCTTGTTCAGCGACACAGAAAGACCGTGGAGTGGCCTGGACTTATTCACCGTGGGCTCTTGTTCAGCGACACAGAAAGACCGTGGAGTGGCCTGGACTGATTCACCGTGGGCTCTTGTTCAGCGACACAGAAAGACCGTGGAGTGGCCTGGACTGATTCACCGTGGGCTCTTGTTCCTGCGACACCGAAAGACCGTGGAGTGGCCTGGACTGATTCACCGTGGGCTCTTGTTCAGCGACACAGAAAGACCGTGGAGTGGCCTGGACTGATTCACCGTGGGCTCTTGTTCAGCGACACCGAAAGACCGTGGAGTGGCCTGGACTGATTCACCGTGGGCTCTTGTTCAGCGACACCGAAAGACCGTGGAGTGGCCTGGACTGATTCACCGTGGGCTCTTGTTCAGCGACACAGAAAGACCGTGGAGTGGCCTGGACTGATGCACTCGCTCGGTGAGCTGTGTATCTTGGGGAGCAGATTCTTCACAGTCTTCAGAAGTATACCGCGTATCAGAAGGAACGTGCACGTCTGTTTGTAGAATACGGACTGTGGATTAAACTGACTACTTGTGACGGGCCGCTCGGTCACCTCTGGCGAAGACGGAGACCGAGGAAGGGGCAGGGAGCCAGTGAAGAGGCCCTGTCTGGGCAGGAGCAGGTCTCCGTCCGCCGTGCCTGAAGGCAGCCAGCTCGTGCGGCGTGACCGATCAAGTCCGGGGATCCTCCGGTGGGCTCATCCCAAAGGGACAGCAATCCGGCAGGGCCCCTGGAGTCCCGGGACAAGGGGGTGCTTGGATCTAGGAGGGGAGCAGGATGGAGCCGACAGACCCTTGATGGCCAGGCATTCCGGTGACCCCCCGCTGATGAGCATCGCCCCTGTGTGGCTGTTTTCCTGGGAGCCGGGGGGCCTGGACTCGGGAAGAGTGCAGGTGTCGCCCGCAGGGGGCGCTCCTGGAGCAGGAAGAGTGACACCAATCAGCGTCGCGAGGAGGTTTACACAACGCAGAGAGAGAGTCTTCGCCATCTAGTGAGAACCAGCAGCTGGGGAACTGGTTCAGCCCGTGAACCTGCTGCTGGGGAACTGGTTCAGCCCTTGAACCTGCAGCTGGGGAACTGGTTCTGCTCGTGAACCAGCAGCTGGGGAACTGGTTCAGCCTTTGAACCTGCAGCTGGGGAACTGGTTCAGCCCATGAACCAGCAGCTGGGGAACTGGTTCCGCCCGTGAACCAGCAGCTGGGGAACTGGTTCCGCCCGTGAACCAGCAGCTGGGGAACTGGTTCAGCCCTTGAACCTGCAGCTGGGGAACTGATTCTGCTCGTGAACCTGCAGCTGGGGAACTGGTTCAGCCCTTGAACCTGCAGCTGTGGAACTGGTTCACCTGATTTCTGGGTACGCCCCCCGTGTCACGCTGTCCTTGCTGTCAGTTTCCATGATGGCAGATGCACTGTCTCAGATGGGGGTGCACTGTAGTGTGCATTACTTGATAAAGGGGGTACACTAAATTACTTGAACAAAGGTGTGCTTTAGAGCACATCAGTTTAAAAGGGGGGTGCACTGTACTTTGCTTGAAAAATGGAGTACACTATAGAGAAAGAGAACGTCCCTTGAAAAGGGGGTGCACTTGTACTTAAAAAACTGGGTATGTTGTAGAGTACCTCACTTGAGAAAGGGGTACACTATATGACTTAACTTAAAAAGGAGGTGTGTTGTAGAGTTGAAAAATGGGGTATTCTGTATTTTGCTTGAAAAAGGGGTACAGTGTAGAGTACCTCACTTGACAAATGGGGTACACTGTAAAGTACTTGAAAAGGGGGGGTACACTAGAGTACTTCACTTGAAAAAGGGATCCGCTGTACTTTGCTTGAAAAACGGGGCACGCTGTGGAAAATATCGGTTGAGAAATGGGGTACACTAGATTATGTCACTTGAAAAGGGGGTGTGTTGTAGAGAAAAGGGGGGCAGGCTGTAGACTTCTTCGCTTGAAAAAGTGGGTACACCGTGGAGTGCATCGCTTGAGAAAGGGGGGTACACTGGAGAATACGTCACTTAAAAATGTCGAGTATATTACTGGAAAATGGGGTTTTCTGTAGTGGAAAGGCGGGTACACTGGAGGGTACGTCACTTGAAAACGGGGTGCCCTATGCAGCCCGATAAGGGACACCCCCGTGTTTCTCCTCGGCGCTCCCTCCAGCTCCCTTAAACTAAACAGCGTTTCAATCGGCCGCTGAGAGCGATGAGCCAGCGGTGTCGCCGAGGAAGGCCGGTAAACCGGGCGCTCCGTTCTAAGAAAGAGCAGATATTATTGTCCCCCGAGGGAAGGACACCCAGCGCTCCTGAACATTCAAACAGAATGCAAACAAAAGAGAAGAAAAGAAAAACATTGCACATTATTCTATTACAAAAAAGGAGAAAAACATCGCACAACTCTATGGCACATGTACAGTGTAACACAGAACAACATGTCACATTTATAGCACATCACAAGACATCTCGCACTCGAGTGGGTTGTAAGAGTCAAACTGTGTTCATCCCTGACATTTGCACTGACAGCTCTAATGGACAGCGGAGCACAGGGCTGTTTGTATCTGTTTGACTCACATCTGGGAGCCCTAAAGCGTTTGCCAGAAGGAAGAAGTTGATACTCAGAGTCGAGGATGTGGGAAGGATCTGATATCATTTTTCCTGCCTGTTTGATTATGGATTTTTCAAAGGTTTTCTGCAGGGAGGGGTGCTGTTTCACTCCCATGACCTTCAAAGCTGTCTGGACTGAACCCTGAAAATCTTGTTTTTTTTTACTTCGTTAAAACGGTCCAGTTGCACGCGTGTTGGACCGCGAGCTCTGAGCTCTGGGGACCCGGGTTCCCGGGAGTGGGTCGGTGCCGAGGTGGCGTGGCGTGGGTGGAGACGCCCCCGCCAGCGGGTGTCGGACTCGAGCCCCTGGACCCGCTTGGTCCCGGTGTTTTCACACCGTTCGCTGCGTTTCGAGGCTCGGTACGCAGGGTCCGGGAGGGGGCGGTGCGTGAGAAGCCGGTTCCACGCACGACCGCGACTCAGGGGCGACAAAGTGGCCACAGAGTGGCGCCGCTGCCGCACCAGATGGCGCGCGGGGGGCGGGGGGGGTGTTGCAAGGGTACACAGCCACGCGTGTTCTGTCGGGTGTGGGCGAGGGGCCGTGCTCCCCGTGGTTCTGCCTGCGCTTGGACCTTCCACGGCTCAGCTCTTCCCACGCGTGGGCCAAGTAACTTCACATGCGCCGTGCGCAGCGCTGTCGCCAGCAAAGTTCACCCCTAGAGTACGAACACTACACAAATCGGGTTGTCCGCCTTTTCTGAAACGAGTAAAACGGAATGCAATTTCATTTTTCCTCGAAAACGCGTGTTTTTCAAATCTGCGTTTGCAGTCGAAACTGCGCATCCTTCTCTCGGCTTCTCCGGCTTGTAATGCAGCGGTGCGTTCTTTGACTGCGCAGATTCCTGCCCAGCGCCGAGGTCTGATTGGGTAAGAGGACTGGTTCGCACCGCCCATCGCCCTTCAACCAATCGGTGGCCAGAACTGCACAGCTCTCGCAGGGCAGGGCGTTCTGTTTGTGTTTGCTCGCTGTCTGAGTGGCCTTCCTGTAAGTGGCACCGCCCACCTTTTCCTCTTTTTGCTCTCGGCCAATCAGCGTTTTTTATGAGGGGTTTCCGGTGTCATGGTGGCGCAGATGGTGCGAGAGTGACTTGTGCTGTAGGGACAGAAGCTCGGCGAGAGGCCATGTGCGACAGCAGTGCGATGCCTTTATGACGGAGCTTAGATCGCGATGTTGTCTGCTGTGTTAAAAGCGATCCCCTCCGTGACCGTAGCCCCTGCCGCTCGACAGAGGCGATATTGCCGGGTGCTGCAGGTAGGCTAATAAAATACACATTAATTACTTAAGACATAAAACTCCTTCCACAGCAGTCTGATCCATTCCAGGTTCTGCAGTAGCTGCGTACGCCTGGCCAAGCGCCAGAAAGGCTGGCATGGATCAGACTGCTGTGCGCTGGGAGTCTGACTGACAGCACTGTAAAACCTGGAGTGGATCAGACTGCTGCGCACTGGGAGTCTGACTGACAGCACTGTAAAACCTGGAGTGGATCAGACTGCTGTGCGCTGGGAGTCTTACTGACAGCACTGTAAAACCTGGAGTGGATCAGACTGCTGTGCACTGGGAGTCTGACTGACAGCACTGTAAAACCTGGAGTGGATCAGAGTGCTGTGCACTGGGAGTCTGGTTGACAGCTCTGTAAAACCTGGAGTGGATCAGACTGCTGTACACTGGGAGTCTGACTGACAGCACTGTAAAACCTGGAGTGGATCAGACTGCTGTGCGCTGGGAGTCTGACTGACAGCACTGTAACACCTGGAGTGGATCAGACTGCTGTGCACTGGGAGTCTGACTGACAGCTCTGCACTAGCAGTAATGATGATATTGATGGCGGCTCTGTTTGTCTTGTGTGACGGAGGAGGTTGTGAAACCCAGGCAGATGGGGAGGGGTGTCTGTGGGGCTCCAGTGGGTCAGGCTGTGTTTCCATGAGTGTTCCTGGTGAGTCTAATAGTGCTCCTCTCTGTTGTGTCCACCTCTCTCTCCCCTGCTCTGTCCTCCTCTCTCCTGTGGTCTCCCTGTCCCTGTCCAGGGGCAGTTGTCCCAGTCCGTGTCGGAGAGCCTGCGTGTCTTTGACGCCCTGCTAGAGAGGCAGAGTGCCCGCCAGGCAGCGAGGGCGGCGAGGGCACGACCTCTGCGGGTCACTCTTCCTGATGGGGTGACGCTGGAGGGCAAGGCCGGGGTGACCCGACCACTGGACATCGCCCGGCAGGCCCGGTACAGCCCAGCGCCAACCCGCCCGCTGTGGTGTCTCTCTCTACAGTGTGCAGATACCAAACACACTCTTATCACTGTATCAGATTGTCAGTGTCAGTGCGCAGTGTGTTGAGTGGTCACTCTGTGGTCATTAGGGTTTATTAGTAGAGTGTGTGATTACAGTGTGTTCAGTGTGTCAAGGTGCACTGTGTGTGTTCAGTGGTCACTCTGTGGTCATTAGGGTTTATTAGTAGAGTGTGTGATTACAGTGTGTTCAGTGTGTCAAGGTGCACTGTGTGTGTTCAGTGGTCACTCTGTGGTCATTAGGGTTTATTGGTAGAGTTTTTTGATTATGCTGTGCTGTTACAGGTGTGAGACTGACCCTCCTATAGTGGCGCGGGTCAGTGGGCAGCTGTGGGATCTGGAGCGCCCCCTGGAGGCTGACTGTGACCTGCAGTTCCTGGGTTTCAACAGCACAGAGGGGAAGGAGGTGCTGTCTCTTCAATGTCAATGCCATTCTGTCTGCAGTACTCTCTGTGTTCAGTCTGTCGTGTGTTCACTGTCAGTGTGCAGTGTGTTCAGTCTGTCGTGTGTTCACTGTCAGTGTGCAGTGTGCTCTGTGTTCAGACTCTGGTTCTCTCTCAGGTGTTCTGGTGCTTCAGTGCCAGTGTGTGCAGTGTGCTCTGTGTTCAGTGTGTTTAGTGTGTTCAGACTCTGGTTCTCTCTCAGGTGTTCTGGTGCTCCAGTGCCAGTGTGCTGGGAGGGGTGTTGATCTCGGAGTGGGGCGGCGCTCTGTGTCGACTGGGCAGCACAGAGTCGGGCTTCTACAGTGACGTCCATCTGGACCAACGGTCAGTCACCTCCTCCTCTCTCTTGTGGAGTAGCGCAGTGGACAGTGTGCTCGTGTCCAGTCCTCTGTACAGTGGCGCAGTGGACAGTGTGCTCGTGTCCAGTCCTCTGTAGAGTGGCGCAGTGGACAGTGAGCTCGTGTCCAGTCCTCTGTAGAGTGGCGCAGTGGACAGTGAGCTCGTGTCCAGTCCTCTGTAGAGCGGCGCAGTGGACAGTGTGCCTGTGTCCAGTCCTCTGTACAGCGGCGCAGTGGACAGTGTGCTCCTGTCCTCTCTCTCTCCAGCTCTCTCTCAGGCAGTGACCTCTCCTCTATAGAGAAGGGCTGCAGACGCATTGTCTCCCAGAAGGTGCCATTTATCAGACTGGAGGTCAGCCAGGATGAGCTGAGGGAGCTGTTCAAGGTACTGGACTTCACTCCCTGTCCTTCTGTTGGAAATCTGTGGCTTCCATCCATGGCAGATGGATTGGATTCAATAGCCTCTCTGTGGCCATCATAGCTGGCTGCTTCTCCATGACGTCACCTCCAGGTGGCGCCATTGTCCTGGTTTTGATCAATAATCTTTCTTCTGGTAATTGCAGTAGAAACTTTATGAACTCCTTGATGTGCTTAAACACAGCATCATGAGTGTATTCTATAAAAAATGCCTGATGACTGAAAGAGTCCCTGACTCAGCCATCTTATTGAAGACATTTGCAGTCTTATTTGTTTGGAAGGTTCTGCTGATAGATCTTAATTGATTGATTGGTTTCCTTTATTGTGGAATCGAGACTTCAGAACCCCCATTCATCTCATTTGAAGAAGAGCGACATAGTGGGAAAGACTTTTATTAACCACACACACATGCTGTCAGTGCTTTTACAGCCTCTGGATGGTGCCAGAGCCTATGTTCTGTCCATCTCTTTTACAGCACAACAAGTTTGTGATGGAGACAATAGAGACACAGGCAGCTGGGCCCACAGCTACAGTCTACAGGTCAGAGATGCTGCTGTTCAGTACAAGTGGACAGGTCAGAGACACCACGGGTCAGCACAGGGGACAGGAGGCTCTGTGCTCTGTGTGTGTCTGTGTGCAGGTGTGGCAGTCTGGTGACTCTGTGCTGTGTGTGTGAAGGTGTGGCAGTCTGGTGACTCTGTGCTGTGTGTGTGTGCAGGTGTGGCAGTCTGGTGACTCTGTGCTGTGTGTGTGTGCAGGTGTGGCAGTCTGGTGACTCTGTGCTGTGTGTGTGTGCAGGTGTGGCAGTCTGGTGACTCTGTGCTCTGTGTGCAGGTGTGGCAGTCTGGTGACTCTGTGCTCTGGTCCTCACGTCACAAACACAAGCAGACTGAAGGTCCTGCAGCTCCTCCAGGTCAGTTTCACTACAACTCTCTTCCTCTTTCCCAACCTCTTTTCCTGTTTCTCTCTCAGTGCAGTGTTAATGTACTGGAGTGTCCAGTCAGTGTGTCTGTATGAACCCCTCTCTCTCAGTGCAGTGTTAATGTACTGGAGTGTCCAGTCAGTCAGTGTGTCTGTATTAACCCCTCTCTCTCAGTGCAGTGTTAATGTACTGGAGTGTCCAGTCAGTGTGTCTGTATGAACCCCTCTCTCTCAGTGCAGTGTTAATGTACTGGAGTGTCCAGTCAGTCAGTGTGTCTGTATTAACCCCTCTCTCTCAGTGCAGTGTTAATGTACTGGAGTGTCCAGTCAGTGTGTCTGTATGAACCCCTCTCTCTCAGTGCAGTGTTAATGTACTGGAGTGTCCAGTCAGTGTGTCTGTATGAACCCCTCTCTCTCAGTGCAGTGTTAATGTACTGGAGTGTCCAGTCAGTCAGTGTGTCTGTATGAACCCCTCTCTCTCAGTGCAGTGTTAATGTACTGGAGTGTCCAGTCAGTCAGTGTGTCTGTATGAACCCCTCTCTCTCAGTGCAGTGTTAATGTACTGGAGTGTCCAGTCAGTCAGTGTGTCTGTATGAACCCCTCTCTCTCAGTGCAGTGTTCATGTACTGGAGTGTCCAGTCTGTCAGTATGTCTGTATTAACCCCTCTCTCTCAGTGCAGTGTTCATGTACTGGAGTGTCCAGTCTGTCAGTATGTCTGTATTAACCCCTCTCTCTCAGTGCAGTGTTAATGTACTGGAGTGTCCAGTCAGTCAGTGTGTCTGTATGAACCCCTCTCTCTCTCAGGTGTCGACAGTGGATTGGGGGGGGGCAGATGGCCAGAGGGTCCACAGGGTGTCAGGCGTATCCTTCCCAGGGGAGGAGCAGCTGAAGAAGTGGGAGAGAGACCAGGAGGAGGCCAGGAGACGAGACCACCGCCGAATTGGGAAGGTGAGGTGGGCAGTGAGGTGGAGAGCAGGGCCAGTGACTGAGAATCTCTGGTTGTGTCTGTGTATTTCTGATCGTGTGTCTTGTCTGACTGCAGGATCAGGAGCTGTTCTTCTTCCATGATGTCAGTCCAGGCAGCTGCTTCTTCCTGCCCAAGGGGGCACATATCTACAACACCCTGACTGACTTCATCAAGGTACAGCACAGTGTACAACACCCTGACTGACTTCATCAAGGTACAGCACAGTGTACAACACCCTGACTGACTTCATCAAGGTACGGCACAGTGTACAACACCCTGACTGACTTCATCAAGGTACGGCACAGTGTACAACACCCTGACTGACTTCATCAAGGTACAGCACAGTGTACAACACCCTGACTGACTTCATCAAGGTACGGCACAGTGTACAACACCCTGACTGACTTCATCAAGGTACGGCACAGTGTACAACACCCTGACTGACTTCATCAAGGTACAGCACAGTGTACAACACCCTGACTGACTTCGTCAAGGTACAGCACAGTGTACAACACCCTGACTGACTTCATCAAGGTACGGCACAGTCTACAACACCCTGACTGACTTCATCAAGGTACGGCACAGTGTACAACACCCTGACTGACTTCATCAAGGTACGGCACAGTGTACAACACCCTGACTGATTCATCAAGGTACAGCACAGTGTACAACACCCTGACTGACTTCATCAAGGTACAGCTCGGTGTACAACACCCTGACTGACTTCATCAAGGTACGGCACAGTGTACAACACCCTGACTGACTTCATCAAGGTACGGCACAGTGTACAACACCCTGACTGACTTCGTCAAGGTACAGCTCGGTGTACAGTAGTGCTGTACAGTATAATTGTATTACTTGCCTACAACTGCAGTTGAACCCAGAGCAGTGCTGCTGTACAGCCAATTCTCCATCTCTTTCAGAGTGAGTACTGCCGGAGGGGCTTCTCGGAGGTGGTGACGCCCACAGTGTTCAGCGCTCGCTTGTGGCAGCGTTCAGGACATTGGGAGCACTACAGCGAAAACATGTTCACATTCAAGAGCGAGAGAGACACCTTCGCACTGAAGCCCATGAACTGTCCTGCTCACTGGTGAGAGAGAAGAGCAAGGCTGAGAGACATGGAAGAGAGGGACAGGGGACAGGGAGAGAGAGGGGGACAGGCGACAGGGGACACAGGGAGAGGGGAGAGGGGACACAGGGACAGGGGACAGGGAGCAAGAGAGGGGACAGGGGACAGGGAGCAAGAGAGGGGACAGGGGACACAGAGAGAGGGGAGAGGAGACACAGGGAGAGAGGGACAGGGGATACAGAGAGGGGAGAGGGGACAGGGAGAGAGAGAGGGACAGGGGACGCAGAGAGAGGGGACAGGGGACGCAGAGAGAGAGGGACAGGGGATACAGAGAGAGAGGGACAGGGGATACAGAGAGAGGGGGACAGGGGACACAGAGAGAGGGGGACAGGGGACACAGAGAGAGGGGACAGGGGACACAGAGAGAGGGGGACAGGGGACACAGAGAGAGGGGACAGGGGACACAGAGAGGGGAGAGGGGACAGGGAGAGAGAGAGGGACAGGGGACGCAGAGAGAGGGACAGGGGACGCAGAGAGAGGGACAGATGGCAGGGAGAGAGAGAGGGACAGGGGACGCAGAGAGAGGGACAGATGGCAGGGAGAAGGACAGGGACAGGGGTCAGTGAAAGTCCGTGAGGAGCAGGCTCTGGGGTCAGTTCAGATGTCACTCTCTGCCTCTCAGCCTGATGTTCGACCAGCGCCCACGCTCCTGGAGGGAACTTCCTCTGCGCTGGGCTGATTTTGGGGCGCTGCACAGGAACGAGGTGTCGGGATCCCTCACCGGTCTGACCCGAGTCCGCCGTTTCGTGCAGGATGATGCCCACATCTTCTGCACCCCAGAGCAGGTATTTGGGGTTCTGAGAACACTGGGGAGCATTTCTATGTCTTGCTGTTAATACACACTCTATCTCAGTGTGTCTGTATGAACCCCTCTCTCTCAGTGCAGTGTTAATGTACTGGAGTGTCCAGTCAGTCAGTGTGTCTGTATGAACCCCTCTCTCTCAGTGCAGTGTTAATGTACTGGAGTGTCCAGTCAGTCAGTGTGTCTGTATGAACCCCTCTCTCTCAGTGCAGTGTTAATGTACTGGAGTGTCCAGTCAGTCAGTGTGTCTGTATGAACCCCTCTCTCTCAGTGCAGTGTTAATGTACTGGAGTGTCCAGTCAGTCAGTGTGTCTGTATGAACCCCTCTCTCTCAGTGCAGTGTTAATGTACTGGAGTGTCCAGTCAGTGTGTCTGTATGAACCCCTCTCTCTCAGTGCAGTGTTAATGTACTGGAGTGTCTGTATGAACCCCTCTCTCTCTCAGCTGGAGGGGGAGATCAGCGCGTGTCTCCAGTTCCTCCACAGTGTCTACAGTGTGTTTGGATTCTCCTACCGCCTGCTGCTGTCCACCCGGCCCTCTCCCTGCCTGGGGGACCCTGCGCTCTGGGACACTGCTGAGGGGGTGAGAGCGAGGGAGGGGGGCAGGGGGCAGTGACAGGAGGATTGAGGGGGTACTGGGCAGGAGGATTGGAGGGGGGACAGGAGGAATGAGGGGGTACTGGGCAGGAGGATTGAGGGGGGACAGGAGGATTGAGGGGGTACTGGGCAGGAGGATTGAGGGGGGACAGGGACAGGGGGATTGAGGGGGTACTGGGCAGGAGGATTGAGGGGCTACTGGGCAGGAGGATTGAGGGGGGACAGGGACAGGGGGATTGAGGGGGGGCAGGGGAGCTGTGAGTGGGGTTTGAACTGGAAGCTGCAGGCCTGACTCTCTCTCTCTCTCTCTCCCTGATCGATGCAGCAGCTGCAGAAGAGCCTGGAGCAGTTCGGCCATCCCTGGGAGCTGAGCCCTGGGGACGGCGCCTTCTACGGCCCCAAGGTGAGAGCACAGGCAGCCCAGCCATGCTGTCAAAGCCCATTCTCTGGTTTCTTTTAAGAAACAGCTGTGTGAGATCCTCCAGTCAGGACAGGAGGCACTGCTGTACACAAAGGGTGGTGGGAGTGTGGAACAGGCTACCCAGCCATGCTGTTGAAGCCAGTTTCTTTTTTGTGCCTGGATCTGGGAGGGGTTATTTGCCAGCAGCACGACGGGCTGGATGATCCACAAGGCCAGCTGTCATTTGTGACCCTTCTGATGGTCTCAACACGTTTTATCTCTGCCCAGATCGACATTCAGATTAAAGATGCCATTGGCCGCCACCACCAGTGTGCCACCATCCAACTGGACTTCCAGCTGCCCATCAGATTCGACCTTCACTACACGGGGTGAGTAGTGCAGGTGCCCCGAGCTCAGCCACCCGTGGGGCCAAGAGCTCTTTGTTACTCTCGGGAGCAGATCCGGGCGCCCACAGGGGGGTCAAGCACTCTCCCAGGACACAGGGGTCAGGGCCGAGCCCAGAGCCTCTGCTGTACAGCTTCTCCATACTCACAGTGTCTCTCTCCTCTCTCCTGTCCCTCTCTCCCTTCTCTCCTCTCTCCCTTCTCCTGTCCCTCTCTCCCCTCTCTCCCCTCTCCCTCTCTCCCCTCTCCTCTCCCTCTCTCCCTTCTCTCCCCTCCCCTCTCCTGTCCCCCTCTCCCTCTCTCCCCTCTCCTGTCCCTCTCTCCCCTCTCTCCCTTCTCTCCCCTCTCCTCTCCCTCTCTCCCTCCCCTCTCCCTCTCTCCTCTCCCCTCTCCTGTCCCTCTCTCCCTTCTCTCCCCTCTCCTCTCCCTCTCTCCCCTCTCCTGTCCCTCTCTCCCTCTCTCCCTCTCTCCCTCTCTCCCCTCTCCTCTCTCCTGTCCCTCTCTTCTCTCTCCTGTTCTTCCCTCCTCTCTCCCCTCTGCTGTCCTTCTCTCCTCTCTCCTGTCCCCCTCTCCCTCTCTCCTGTCCCCCTCTCCCTCTCTCCTCTCTCCTCTCTCCTGTCCCCCTCTCCCTCTCTCCCCTCTCCTCTCTCCTCTCTCCTGTCTGTCTCTCTCTCAGGCCTGATGGGGAGCTGGGAAGGCCAGTGATGATACACAGAGCGATTCTGGGCTCTGTGGAGAGGATGATCGCCATATTGGCAGAGAACTATGGGGGAAAATGGTATTAGTATGCAGTCTGTGTGTCGGGGTGTCTGTTAGAATGTCGGGATCAGGGGTGTCTGCCTGTTAGTGGGTCGGGGTTGGGGTGTTGTCTGTTATTGTGTTGGGGTGCCTGTCCGTGAGCGTGTCGGGGTGCCTGTCCGTTAGCCTGTCAGGGTTGGGGTGTTGTCTGTTATTGTGTTGGGGTGCCTGTCCGTTAGCCTGTCAGGGTTGGGGTGTTGTCTGTTATTGTGTTGGGGTGCCTGTCCGTTAGCCTGTCAGGGTTGGGGTGTCTGACTGTGTCTGTCTGTCCTTCCAGGCCATTGTGGCTCTCCCCTGCGCAGGTCATGGTCATTCCTGTAGGGGGCAGCACCGAGGGCTATGCACAGGAGGTAGGCATATCTGCCCTGCTCGCTCCACAGCATCACCGTCCCTAGACTCCCCAGTGTGTTGCGCCTGGGCTGTGTGTATGACTGTGCAACACTGCACTGCACACAGCTGCTCAGATCTTCTGTAGCCGACCAGCGGCCCCTCCGTCACCCAGCTTCACCCCGCCCCACTGTGTGTTTCCACCCGCCTCTCTCTCTCTCACCCCGCCCCCTGCGTTATACCACACCCCACTTCCTGTTTCAACTTCCTCTCTCACCCCGCCCCCTGCGTTACACCCCACCCCACTTCCTGTTTCAACTTCCTCTCTCTCACCCCGCCCCCTGCGTTATACCACACCCCACTTCCTGTTTCAACTTCCTCTCTCTCACCCCGCCCCCTGCATTATACCCCACCCCGCTTCCTGTTTCAACTTCCTCTCTCTCACCCCGCCCCCTGCGTTACACCCCACCCCACTTCCTGTTTCAACTTCCTCTCTCTCACCCCGCCCCCTGCGTTACACCCCACCCCACTTCCTGTTTCAACTTCCTCTCTCTCACCCCGCCCCCTGCGTTATACCACACCCCACTTCCTGTTTCAACTTCCTCTCTCACCCCGCCCCCTGCGTTATACCACACCCCACTTCCTGTTTCAACTTCCTCTCTCTCACCCCGCCCCCTGCATTATACCACACCCTTATCCCAGTTCACCCCGCCCCCTCTCTTATGCCCCACCCCTCCCCATGTGTTGACCCCGCCTCTCCTCTTTTTTTAGCTCCTCCACGCTGCCTGTTTCTCTACTCCTCTTCTTACTTCAAGGTTCTTAAGAGTAAAAACAGCCTCTCTCTCCCTCTCTCTCCCTGCGCCAAGGTGGTGCGTCAGTTCCAGGAGGCGGGTTTCCAGGTGGAAGTGGACGTGGACCGTGGCGCCTCTCTCAGCAGGAAGATCCGCAGGGCCCAGCTGGGCCAGTACAACTTCATACTGGGTGAGGGGTTCAGGGGTTTGGAGATTCGCAGTAGGCACACGTGTCCGAGCAGAGAGATGGGCAGGGTTGTGATTAGCGAGGGAGCTTCAGGGCGCAGTGCTGGGTGCTGTGCAGGGTCTGTTACTCTGAGCCCCTGCTGTGTGAGGGTGCTGTGTTAAGTTCAATCCTTCTCTCTCTCTTTTCCGTCTCTCTGCCTCTCTTTCTCTCCTTCTGCCTCTCTCCCCCTCCTCTATCTCCCCTTGTCTCTCTCTCCTCTCTCTCTCTCCCCCCCCCTCTCTCTTCTCTCTCTCTCTTTCTCCTCTCTCTCTCTGCCCCCCCGTCTCTCTCTCTCTCTCAGTGGTGGGGGAGAAGGAGATGTCCACAGGCACAGTCAGTGTGCGGACGAGGAGTGGACAGCAGTTTGGCCAGCGGGGGCTGAAGGACACTCTGGAGCGCCTGAGGGTTCTGCGAGACAGTCGGACCGCTGGGGCTGAGGATGAGTTCTGATCCGCTCCGGTTCTGCTGTCTGCTTCCCTGTCAAATAAAGCAGGCTGGTGTTTAATGGCGCTGTGGCTGTTTCATTGCCTTCCTGTCTCAAGCTGACAAGAGCAGCTAAGAGACTCCAGATCATCGATCTCAGAATCCCGTCTCGAAATTTTCCTGAAGGATTCCAGTGAGTTGCTGACACCCGCTGCCCTTAGTGTAAAGACACGTCTCTGCTCTAGGTCTTCAATGCACCTCGTGCTGGTCCTAAAGTTGTACCCTGGTTTGACTTGGTAGGCTACAGCATGTGACTGTCACTGTTATAGAGATTGATTGTCATCATTACAGTGTGATTCCAGTGTTGCACTGTGTTACTGTCACTGTCACTGTACAGCGTGATTCCAGACTGTCACTGTTACACTGTGTTACTGTCACTGTTACAGTGTGATTCCAGACTGTCACTGTTACAGTGTGTTTCTGTCAGTTACAGTGTGATTCCAGACTGTCACTGTTACAGTGTGATTCCAGACTGTCATTGTTACAGTGTGATTCCAGACTGTCACTGTTACAGTGTGATTCCAGACTGTCACTGTTACAGTGTGTTTCTGTCAGTTACAGTGTGATTCCAGACTGTCACTGTTACAGTGTGATTCCAGACTGTCATTGTTACAGTGTGATTCCAGACTGTCATTGTTACAGTGTGATTCCAGACTGTCACTGTTACAGTGTGATTCCAGACTGTCACTGTTACAGTGTGTTTCTGTCAGTTACAGTGTGATTCCAGACTGTCACTGTTACAGTGTGATTCCAGACTGTCACTGTTACAGTGTGTTGCTGTCAGTTACAGTGTGATTCCAGACTGTCACTGTTACAGTGTGTTGCTGTCAGTTACAGTGTGATTCCAGACTGTCACTGTTACAGTGTGATTCCAGACTGTCACTGTTACAGTGTGTTTCTGTCAGTTACAGTGTGATTCCAGACTGTCACTGTTACAGTGTGATTCCAGACTGTCACTGTTACAGTGTGTTGCTGTCAGTTACAGTGTGATTCCAGACTGTCACTGTTACAGTGTGTTGCTGTCAGTTACAGTGTGATTCCAGACTGTCACTGTTACAGTGTGATTCCAGACTGTCATTGTTACAGTGTGATTCCAGACTGTCACTGTTACAGTGTGATTCGATCTCAGAATCCCGTCTCGAAATTTTCCTGAAGGATTCCAGTGAGTTGCTGACACCCGCTGCCCTTAGTGTAAAGACACGTCTCTGCTCTAGGTCTTCAATGCACCTCGTGCTGGTCCTAAAGTTGTACCCTGGTTTGACTTGGTAGGCTACAGCATGTGACTGTCACTGTTATAGAGATTGATTGTCATCATTACAGTGTGATTCCAGTGTTGCACTGTGTTACTGTCACTGTCACTGTACAGCGTGATTCCAGACTGTCACTGTTACACTGTGTTACTGTCACTGTTACAGTGTGATTCCAGACTGTCACTGTTACAGTGTGTTTCTGTCAGTTACAGTGTGATTCCAGACTGTCACTGTTACAGTGTGATTCCAGACTGTCACTGTTACAGTGTGATTCCAGACTGTCACTGTTACAGTGTGTTTCTGTCAGTTACAGTGTGATTCCAGACTGTCACTGTTACAGTGTGATTCCAGACTGTCATTGTTACAGTGTGATTCCAGACTGTCATTGTTACAGTGTGATTCCAGACTGTCACTGTTACAGTGTGATTCCAGACTGTCACTGTTACAGTGTGTTTCTGTCAGTTACAGTGTGATTCCAGACTGTCACTGTTACAGTGTGATTCCAGACTGTCACTGTTACAGTGTGTTGCTGTCAGTTACAGTGTGATTCCAGACTGTCACTGTTACAGTGTGTTGCTGTCAGTTACAGTGTGATTCCAGACTGTCACTGTTACAGTGTGATTCCAGACTGTCACTGTTACAGTGTGTTTCTGTCAGTTACAGTGTGATTCCAGACTGTCACTGTTACAGTGTGATTCCAGACTGTCACTGTTACAGTGTGTTGCTGTCAGTTACAGTGTGATTCCAGACTGTCACTGTTACAGTGTGTTGCTGTCAGTTACAGTGTGATTCCAGACTGTCACTGTTACAGTGTGATTCCAGACTGTCACTGTTACACTGTGTTACTGTCACTGTTACACTGTGATTCCAGACTGTCACTGTTACAGTGTGCCTGGGGTCACACAGCAGGCTGGGGGGGGGCAGAGGGATGGGAGGGAGAGATTAACAGTGACAACAGAAAGAGAGAGAGATGATCACAGCAACAACACAGAGGAGGCAGGCGCAGCGTGAGTGGGGCTTGTTGAGCACTGTTTACACAGAGAGTCTGTGTTAGTGTCTGCGTCTCCGAGCCAGCAGACACACTCCCCGAGCCCTGGCAGATGATCCATTCTCACAGTCGCTTCGCCCTGTCACCTGATCGCTGTGCGTGGGTTTGCATCACCCGGCCTCACAACAAGGGGGCAGAAGGGGCTGCCCAGGGGCGAGCCCAGCGGCCAGAAAATGGTCAGCTCAATATCTCCCTTCAGGGACAAAACCTGTACTTGATAGTGGGGTCTACACCCCAGGGAGGAGGAAAGAGGTGATATTTAATACTGGACTCACACCGTGGTTAAGGAAATAGGGTCTGTGTCTAATACTGACAGCTGTACTCTGGTTCTGTGTTTAAGTCCACAACTCTCCGATGCCTGGTATGTGTATACTGTAGGTGTGTGCTGTGCCGTCTCAGTGTTTTCTGTTTGAGTGTTCTGTGCTGTCAATGCTGTATTCAGTGTTCAATGGTGTGTGCACTGCACTGTATATGTTCTGCGCATGTGTGCTGTGCTGTGTTCTGTACTGTGTGTGTGCTGTGTGTTTGTTCTGTGCTGTGTGCTGTGCTGTGTGCTGTGCTGTGTGCTGTGCGTGTGTGTGTGTGCTGTGTTCTGTGCTGTGTGGACTGATTCCACACTGATGGCCAGTGCAAGTGTTTTACATCATACATCAGAATGGGGCCCAGAGAAGGTTCTCACCAGTGAGCAGGCAGCTGTGCTCTTCACAGTTGGAGTAAGAACAGTCCAGAGACTTCACGACCACACCAGGTGCCTGATGTCTGGGGTCTGACGGGCCGATAAGAGTGTCACTAGAGTAAGACCACTCCCCCTGGGTCCAGTCCGCTCCTCGGCGAGCCTGGGCACCGGTCCGTATCGGCACAGCTGCGCTGGAACAACACCAAAACACAATTTATCCTGTTTTTCTAGAACAATTCCCCGCCCCCAGCCTGCCCCTTCCATAAAACAGGAATACAGTTCCTGCTGGAGTGACGCAGCAGTCTTTCGCCCTCTCCTCCAGCACCGGAGAGAGGGCAGGAAGAACAGAGAGCGAGGGACCGGGAGGATTCAGGAAGGAGAGATGGGGAACAGGGAGGATTTGGGAAAGATAGGTGGGAAACAGAGGGAGGATTTGGGAAAGATAGGTGGGAAACAGAGGGAGGATTTGGGAAAGATAGGTGGGAAACAGAGGGAGGATTTGGGAGGGAGAGATGGGAAAGAGGGAGGATTTGGGAAGGAGAGATGGGAAAGAGGGAGGATTTGGGAAGAAGAGATGGGAAACGGAGGGAGGATTTGGGAAGGAGAGATGAGGAACAGAGGGAGGATTTGGGAAGGAGAGATAAGAAAGAGGGAGGATTTGGGAAGGAGAGATGGGAAAGAGGGAGGATTTGGGAAGGAGAGATGGGAAACGGGGAGGATTTGGGAAGGAGAGATGAGGAACAGAGGGAGGATTTGGGAAGGAGAGATGGGAAACGGAGGATTTGGGAAGGAGAGATGGGAAAGAGGGAGGATTTGGGAAGGAGAGATGGCTTAGAAACAACAGTAATTCCAAATCACCAGCTACATACAGTATGTACCGGAGTGGCCGCCCTGCGGAAAGGAGGGTGTGCGGACGACAGGGACTCAGGAATCCGGGACTCCTGATTCATGGAAACAGGAAGAACTAGGAGTTATTTTTCTCTTTGACTCTTGTTTGTGTCGTTGTGTTCTCTTTATTTTTGTAAAGTGTTGAGTTGCACAAAGGAAACACTGTGAATCACTGCAGGTCAAGACTGGAAAACATTACACTCCAGTACATTAACACTGCACTGAGAGAGAGGGGTTCATACAGACACACTGACTGACTGGACACTCCAGTACATTAACACTGCACTGAGAGAGAGGGGTTCATACAGACACACTGACTGGACACTCCAGTACATTAACACTGCACTGAGAGAGAGGGGTTAATACAGACACACTGACTGACTGGACACTCCAGTACATTAACACTGCACTGAGAGAGAGGGATTCATACAGACACACTGACTGACTGGACACTCCAGTACATTAACACTGCACTGAGAGAGAAGGGTTCATACAGACACACTGACTGACTGGACACTCCAGTACATTAACACTGCACTGAGAGAGAGGGGTTCATACAGACACACTGACTGACTGGACACTCCAGTACATTAACACTGCACTGAGAGAGAGGGGTTCATACAGACACACTGACTGACTGGACACTCCAGTACATGAACACTGCAGTGAGTTAGAAGGGTACAGACTGACTGGTTGGTGCAGGGAGTGTGTTCTCCAGGAGTGTGTGTTGGCTCTTGTCCATCCGCAGCACACAAAGCCATCCTTCAGGCAGAGTCGTGGGGAGTTCATCGGAAGTTATTTTTAGCCCCAGGGCGGAGGGGTGAGTTGTCAGGGGACTAGGTTGTTGTTGCAGGGAAGTGGCTGAGGATGTCGCAGAGCCCCGGTCTCTCCTCCAACAAGTGCTGCTCCTGCCATCGGGACTGTGGTAACTAGACGGCCAGCAGCAGGCGCTCGCGGCTCGCTCCCCCAGTGCACTCTGGGCCTGCTCTGTGCGTGCGGGGCCTCCCGCTCCCAGTGCCCCGCTCTCACTCCCCCCAGCAGGGGGAGCTACTCCTGGGTGTTAACAGAGGGGGGAATGGGAACCAGCTGTCTTGTCTGTCCAGGGTGGGTCTCAGTCTGTCTGTCTGTCTGTCTGTCTGTCTGTCTGTCTGTCTGTCTGTCTGTCTGACTGACTGACTGTCTGTCCAGGGTGGGTCTCAATCTGTCTGTCTCCTCTTTACCTGCCTCTCTGCCTTTCTGTCTTCCTCAGTGTCCATCTACCTGTTTGCATGTGTGTCTGTCTGTCCACAATGCCAGCTTGTCTGTCTACTGATACACATCTGATTGTCTGTCTGTCTGTCTGTCTATTTGTCCATTTGTCTGTCTCCATGGCTGCCTGTCTGTCTCCCTGCCTGCCTGCTTCCCCGCCCACCTGTCTGTCTCCAAGTCTGATTGTCTGTCTGCCTGTCTATCTGTCTCCATTTCTGCTTGTCTGTCTGTCCGTCAATCCATCCTTCCAGGCTGCGTCTCCAGGCAGCAGGAATTCTCCTGGGGAATCCCGAGTTTGGAGACAGGATGTTCAATGTATGCTGACCTACTCACTTCAAGGACACTGGAAGAGGCTTGTGCTGGTAAACAGGCTGTGGTGTCCTACTGCTGTCTTATCTGAGTCTTATTTGTGTGTGTCAGTGTGTGTGTATCTGCGATCAACAGGGTCAATGGTCACTGCTCAGCAGAACAGTCCTGATTCAATAGGGTCAGGAAGGAACAGTCCCAGGAAGATAAGATAAGGTCACTTTATTGGCCATATACAATTTCTTGTATTAGGAATTTGTCTTTTCACATACCTCAACCTGCTCTCCATGAGACACAGACAGGGAGAGAAGCTTGGGGTCAGTCCAGTAGAACAGTCCTGTTACAATAGGAGCTACAGTCCCAGTCCAGTAGAACAGTCTGTTACAATAAGAGCTACAGTCCCAGTGCAGTAGAACAGTCCTGTTACAGTAGGAGCTACAGTCCCAGTGCAGTAGAACAGTCTGTTACAATAGGAGCTACAGTCCCAGTGCAGTAGAACAGTCCTGTTACAATAGGAGCTACAGTCCCAGTGCAGTAGAACAGTCCTGTTACAATAGGAGCTACAGTCCCAGTGCAGTAGAACAGTCCTGTTACAGTAGGAGCTACAGTCCCTATAAAAACTGTAATGTCCACTCAGACAGTGCAGAGAAAGGTGTCGTCTCAGGAGCAGAGTGAATAGTTAAGCTGTCTGCTGGCTGGCCTCTATCTCAGCTATGTGAGCTATGTGGAAAGGAATATCTGACCTGGATTCACATCCTTCCTGGAACTCACAGGAAAAAGCACATACTCTCTCCCTGAGTATCAGGTACACCGTGAATCACACACATACACCTCAACTGTGATCTCTGTGCTATAGGGGTTCCCTCTGGACTGGGACCCCAGCTGTAATCTTTGCAGTGTAGGGGCTGGTTCTGGAGTGTGCCCCTGGCTGTGATCTCTAGGGTGTAGGAGCTGGTTCTGGGCTCTGGGGTGTAGGAGCTGGTTCTGGGCTCTGGGGGTGTAGGGCTTGTTTGGGGCTCTGGGGTGTAGGAGCTGGTTCTGGGCTCTGGGGTGTAGGAGCTCGTTCTGGGCTCTGGGGGTGTAGGGCTTGTTTGGGGCTCTGGGGTGTAGGGGATGTTCTGGGCTCTGGGGTGTAGGAGCTAGTTCTGGGCTCTGGGGGTGTAGGGCTTGTTTGGGGCTCTGGGGTGTAGGAGCTGTTCTGGGCTCTGGGGTGTAGGAGCTGTTCTGGGCTCTGGGGTGTAGGAGCTGGTTCTGGGCTCTGGGGTGTAGGAGCTGTTCTGGGCTCTGGGGTGTAGGGCTCCCTCACTCCCTGCATGAAGATTTACAGCACTCGGTCTGCCTGGCCCTCTGCCTCACTGACAGCAACTGCTGGCAGCCTCAGCCATCTAAGAAATTAGTAACAGTCGTGTCCTAATTGTCTTTGCCAATTTCTGCCTTTCTGACTGTATGCTTCTCTGCCTGCCTCTTCAGCGCCTTGTCTAAGCCGTTCTGCCTGTCTGTCTCTCTATGTTTGAAAGAGCCTCTGTCTGCCTGCCAGTGTCTGACAGCATGTCTGTCTCTCTGCCTGTCTGTTTATCTGTGTTTCCTGAGCTGTCTCTCTATCTGCGTGTGCCTCTTATCCTCTTCCTCCTCTCTTGGCCCCAGTGAAGGGCTCCTTATCCCTGTTTCCTCAGCTGTGCTGCTGGTTCGGCTCCTGGCTGCTCTGCGGCTGTCAGGCCTGCTAGAGCACCACTGCAGTGCTGTTTGTGCGTCAACAGAAGAGAGAGAGACAGACTGGGGCTGTCAGGGGCAGAAAGACCTGTCTGTCCCTCACTGCCCTCACTGTGTCCCACCTCCCTCTCCTCCCTCACTGCCCTCAGTTCTCTCACTGCTCTCACTGTGCCTCACTGCCCTCAGCTCTCTCACTGCCCTCACTGTGCCTCACTGCCCTCAGCTCTCTCACTGCCCTCACTGTGCCTCACTGCCCTCACTGTGCCCCAATGCTCTTGTTTTGCCTGTCTGTGCCTCACTGTGCCTCACTGTGCCTCACTGCCCCTAAATGTGCCTACCCTGATGAGACATATTACCAGGTTGCAGATATGGGAGTTCAGTTGCCTGTAGGTCTTGTCAGTGATCATTAGGCTGCTGGGATAATTAGTCTGTGCAGAGGTCACTGACCAGGCCACCTCTGGACCTGGGCCCAGCGCAGCTCTGGAACAAGACCACCGCCACCTTCCTGAGCGGTCTGAGGAGCACAGGAATCCAGGGGATTCCAGGATTCCAGGCTCCTAGGGGCAGCGAGGGAAGACAGGGAGAAAAGAGAGAAAAAGATCAAAGGGATGAGGAAAAGCAGAGGACTGCATGAGAGAGGAAGGAGAAGGACACAAGCTGGCCTTGTTTATCGCTGGCCTGCCCCGGCTGCCACTCGTATATAATCCCTGTGTCAGGAATGTTGTGTTCCTCCGTTAGCCAAGCAGTCTGTAGCAGCAGACACAGAGCCAGCCACCCCTACAGCAACAGAGCAGGGGCTGGGTCCTATAGGGGCTATAGTAAAAACACAACGTCTAGGTTCTTATAGGGGCTATAGTAACAGTACGGTAGCCAGGTACCCATAGAGTATAGTAACAGTACAGGGGCTGGGCTCCTATAGAGACTATAGTAACAGTACAGGGGCTGGGCTCCTATAGAGAACATAGTAACAGTATAGGGTCTGGGTTCCTATAGGATCTATAGTAACAGTACAGGGGCTGGGTTCCTATAGAGAATATAGTAACAGTACAGTAGCCAGGTTCCTATAGAGAATATAGTAACAGTACAGGGACTGGGCTCCTATAGAAAACATAGTAACAGTATAGGGGCTGGGTTCCTATAGGATCTATAGTAACAGTACAGGGGCTGGGCTCCTATAGAGACCATAGTAACAGTACAGGGGCTGGGCTCCTATAGAGACTATAGTAACAGTACAGGGGCTGGGCTCCTATATAGACTATAGTAACAGTACAGGGGCTGGGCTCCTATAGAGACCATAGTAACAGTACAGGGGCTGGGCTCCTATAGAGACTATAGTAACAGTACAGGGGCTGGGCTCCTATAGAGACTATAGTAACAGTACAAGGGCTGGGCTCCTATAGAGACTATAGTAACAGTACAGGGGCTGGGCTCCTGAAGGGACTATAGTAACAGTACAGGGGCTGGGCTCCTATAGAGACTATAGTAACAGTACAGGGGCTGGGCTCCTATAGAGACTATAGTAACAGTACAGGGGCTGGGCTCCTATAGAGACTATAGTAACAGTACAGGGGCTGGGCTCCTATAGAGAATATAGTAACAGTACAGGGGCTGGGCTCCTGAAGGGACTATAGTAACTAAATGAGAGAGGGGGAGGGGTGCGGGGGAGGGACAGAGCGGAGATACGGAGCAGTGGGAGAGAGATAGCGGGGGGCGAGTCAGCCTCACTGCGTGTCCATACGACTCCCGCTCTGCGACGTCACACACGGTGAGCGGGGCGGCCAGGCTCGGACGGTCCGATCGTGACTCGGGGACAGCGGAGGGCGGAGGGCGGTCGCATGTGACAGCAGGGAGAGAAAACTAGACTGTAAAACTGTCCCGGGGCGTCAGCGCGCCACAGGGTCTGCTCCGCGGTGGGGAGGGGCGGGGGGGCATCGCGACGTGACTGCGGACACTTCGCAGTTTGATCTCAGGGACTGTAAGCACCCGTCTGAGGGGCGAAGTTTAAAAGCGGGACGGAGAAGGTGTCTCTCCTCAGCGCACGGCCCCGCCAGCGCGCCTGAAGCAGCGGGGTGTCGGCACGGTCAGTCACGGCCACTTCTCGCTCGCCGCACCCCGCCTCTGCCGAACCGCCTCTCCGGGGTCCCGGGCCGGAGGGGTCTGCTCGCGGCTCGGGAAACTGGTCAACACAGTGGTAAACTGGTATGTACTATAGTACACTGTAGCTCACTGTGGTAAACTGGTATATACTATAGCACACTGTAACTCACTGTGGTAAACTGTGGTATATACTATAGTACACTTTAGCTCACTGTGGTAAACTGGTATATACTATAGTACACTGTAGCTCACTGTGGTATACTGGTATATACTATAGCACACTGTAACTCACTGTGGTAAACTGTGGTATATACTATAGTACACTTTAGCTCACTGTGGTAAACTGGTATATACTATAGCACACTGTAGCTCACTGTGGTAAACTGGTATATACTATAGTACACTGTAACTCACTGTGGTAAACTGGTATATACTATAGCACACTGTAACTCACTGTGGTAAACTGGTATGTACTATAGCACACTGTAGCTCACTGTGGTAAACTGGTATATACTATAGTACACTGTAACTCACTGTGGTAAACTGGTATATACTATAGTACACTGTAACTCACTGTGGTAAACTGGTATATACTATAGCACACTGTAACTCACTGTGGTAAACTGTGGTATATACTATAGTACACTGTAACTCACTGTGGTAAACTGGTATATACTATAGCACACTGTAACTCAGTGTGGTAAACTGTGGTATATACTATAGTACACTGTAACTCACTGTGGTAAACTGTGGTATATACTGTAGTATAATATAACACACTGTGGTAAATTGTGGTATATACTGTATTAGACTGTAACACACTGTGGTAAACTGTGGTATGTACTGTAGTACACTATAAACACACTGTGGTATCTACTGTAGTATAGTATAACACTGTGGTAAACTGCGGTGTTACTGCAGTACACTATAAACACACTGTGGTAAACTGGCATATACTGTAGTATATTATAACTGTGGTAAAATGTGGTATATACTGGTATTCATATTATTCTCTGAACTGGCTCCATCACTCTGCTCTCCTCCACACATCATCCAGGTAAAGTGCTTTGAGTGGAGTGTCCAGAAAAGTGCTATATAAGTGTAAGCAATTAGTATTATTATAACTGTAGTGCACAATAACACTGTAGTAAACTGTGTAGTATATACTGTAGTATAGTATAACACTGTGGTAAACTGTGGTATATACTGTAGTACACTGTAACACATTGTGGTAAACTGAGGTATATACTATAGTACGCTATAACACACTGGTAAATTGTGGCATATACTGTATTAGACTATATCACACAGTGGTAAACTGTGGTATATACTATAGTACACTGTAACTTACTGTGGTAAACTGTGGTATATATTGTTGTATTGTATAACACTGTGGTATATACTGTAGTATAATATAACACACTGTGGTAAATTGTGGCATATACTGTATTAGACTATATCACACAGTGGTAAACTGGTATATACTATAGTACACTGTAACTTACTGTGGTATATACTGTAGTACATTAACACGCTGGTAAACTGTGGTACTGTATTACTGTAGTACACTATAACACACTGTGGTAAACTGCGGTATTACTGTAGTACACTATAGTGACAGAGTGAAACTGTGTCCTTTGGTCAGAGACTGGGCAGTCAGAGCTCTGTCTACTGTCCCCTGGAGTCCAGCGTGCTGCGGTCAGAGACTGGGCAGAGCTCTGTCCATTCTTGTCCACTCTCCTCTGCGTGTGTGCTGAAGCGGGTGGCGCGTGACGGGGCGCAGCTCGGGGAGCCGTGTCCCCGCGAGGCGGTCTGCGCACGGGCCCGTGAAGCACAGTGTCCAGCGCGCGCCGGGGCAGCGCTAAGCGGCTCACTGTCGCGTGGATAATCCCTGCCGCAGCCGGACGTGGGCTGTCAGGGGCGCGCGGAGGAAGATTATTACGTTTTGTGTGCACACGGGGAGAGGATGTTTGCTTAAAATCAACAAGGGAGACCGTTTTACGAGCGAAAAAACACGTATTAGGCGAAAGAGTGCCGCGTTGACCCAGCGGGCTGTTTGTGGAATTAGATCACCGACAGAACGTTTGACGTCACGTTCTGAAACTCCGGGCTCAGTTCGCGCAGTGCTGAAGCTCCTTCATCTCCTGTCTGTATGACCGGTGTCCAGAGCCCGTCCACGGCCTGTGGCCACAGGGACCGCAGAGGTCACGTACCGCCCGAGTCCCCAGCTCTGCGCTTAGGGCACATTTCGCTGTTTATTTGATCGTACTCATCTCGTTATCAACTCGATTTCTAATTCTGAATGTGTTAGTAAAGCACAATGCAGTAAAGCCCAGTGAGATCAGGGTAAAAGCACAGTACAGCGCAGTAAAGCCCACTGAGATCAGGGTAAAAGCACAGTACAGCGCAGTAAAGCCCAGTGAGATCAGGGTAAAAGCACAGTACAGCGCAGTAAAGCCCAGTGAGATCAGGGTAAAAGCACAGTACAGCGCAGTAAAGCCCAGAGAGATCAGGGTATAAGCACAGTCCAGTGCGGTACAGCCCAGTGAGATCAGGGTAAAAGCACAGTAGATTGCAGTAAAGCCCAGTGAGGTCAAGGTAAAAGCATAGTACAGTGCAGTAAAGCCCAGTGAGATCAGGAATAAGATCAGAATAGAAGCAGACACAAACACAAACTGCGGTTTTAGCGCTAACGTGCTGTTTCCCCGCAGGCGGACTCGAGCTGACTTATACCGGAACAATGAGCTCTGGCGCGTGGCTACAGGGGCAGGTTTTTAAGGTGGAATTTTCTTTCCGCACGACCCTCTGATACAATATCCCTATTTTTTTTCCTAACCGCAGCTCCCCCGCACGCCCTCCTGCTGAGACGAAGGCGGACCACCTTAAAGAAAGTATTTATCGGCTGAAGGACAAGAACTCCGGAGCCAGAGTTGGGACTGAAACTCCGACGCGCCGCGGTGCTCCCTCCCGGCGCGCAGAGGAGAGGAGGGCGAGATTCCGAGCAGGACAGAGGCGAGGAGCCGCCGAGAGCCGAGAGCCGAGAGCCGAGGACGGGCCAGCGGACGGAGCAGGAGGCGCACTCGGAGAAGAGGAGAGGCTGTTTCCTCGCTCTGTGCGAGAGGGGCCAGCAGACAGGGCGAGAGCCATGAGGGAGACGCGTGGACGGGGAGGCTGCAGGTAGGGGGGGCGCTGCAGGACTTTGGGGGATCCGCTCTGGGAACCGCAGGGGAGCCACTGCGCGCTGCTTGACTGAGTGAGTGAGAGACTGACACACTGACTGAGAGACAGACACACTGACTGACACACTGACTGAGAGGCAGACACACTGACTGAGAGACAGACACACTGACTGACACACTGACTGAGAGGCAGACACACTGACTGACACACTGACTGAGAGGCAGACACACTGACTGAGAGACAGACACACTGACTGACACACTGACTGAGAGACTGACTGAGACTGACACACTGACTGAGAGACAGACACACTGACTGAGAGACTGACTGAGAGACAGACACACTGACTGACACACTGACTGAGACTGACACACTGACTGAGAGACAGACACACTGACTGAGAGACTGACTGAGAGACAGACACACTGACTGACACACTGACTGAGACTGACACACTGACTGAGAGACAGACACACTGAGTGACACACTGACTGAGACTGACACACTGACTGACACACTGACTGAGACTGACACACTGACTGAGAGACTGACACACTGACTGAGAGACAGACACACTGACTGACACACTGACTGAGAGACAGACACACTGACTGAGAGACAGACACACTGACTGACACACTGACTGAGACTGACACACTGACTGAGAGACAGACACACTGACTGACACACTGACTGAGACTGACACACTGACTGAGAGACAGACACACTGACTGACACACTGACTGAGACTGACACACTGACTGAGAGACAGACACACTGACTGACACACTGACTGAGACTGACACACTGACTGACACACTGACTGAGAGACAGACACACCGACTGACACACTGACTGAGAGACAGACACACTGACTGAGACACACTGACTGAGAGACAGAAAGACAGATTGCAAACCTGTCCCACTAACAGCTTAGCGCGCACTGCTGAAGCAGCAAGGAAACGAGGGGGGACCCCAAAACTGCAGAGAGTGAGAGTACAACTCCAGGGGCAGATAGCAGGAGGTCCTGACTGTAGCTGGAGTGGATCTGGAATAGGGACAGTTGTGTGTGTATTTGTGTACATGCAGTGTGAGCACGTTTCTCACAATAAGCGACAGACTTGCAGGACAGGTACACCCCAACAAAGGGAGAGACCCATGAGAGTGTGTGTGTGTGTGTGTCAGTGTGTATCGGAGTGTGAGTGTGTTTGTCAGTGTGTGTGTGCATATATATACAGTATATGAGAGTGTGTCAGTGCATGTCATTGTGTGTGTTAACTGTTTGTGTCATTGAGTATGTCAGTGTGTGTGTCTATAGGAGTCTGTGTGTGAGGTGTCAGTGTGTGGTCAGTCATGAGGACCCATCAGCCCTGCGCTGAGTCTGCTGAAGGGCTCTGAGCTCACTGGTCCAGTGTGGTCAGTCATGAGGACCCATCAGCCCTGCGCTGTCTGCTGAAGGACTCTGAGCTCACTGGTCCAGTGTGGTCAACACTAGGTTTTTCTCACTACATCACGCCTTTCCCAGGAACCCAGTGTCTCGCAGCCGGCGTGTTCCCAGTGTCTGTGGAGCGCTGAGCTGCTGTGTCACAGCCCCCCTGTTCCGTAATTCCCCCTTCCTTTTCTGGGAAAGCACTGCCCCGGCGGACGGGAAGCAGCCAGGAATCACGGAGTTTCTCTTGTGCAACCTGGGCTAGTCTGGACCCGTGAAGAGGGACAGGCCGTAGGACGACACCACCTCCACACGGAAGGGAGTCCGTACAGCAGTCTGATCCACTCCGGGATTTACAGTGCTGTCAGTCAGACTCCCAGTGCACAGCAGTCTGATCCACTCCAGGTTTTACAGAGCTGTCAGTCAGACTCCCAGTGCACAGCAGTCTGATCCACTCCAGGTTTTACAGAGCTGTCAGTCAGACTCCCAGTGCACAGCAGTCTGATCCACTCCAGGTTTTACTACCACCCTGTTACCTGTGCAGAGTAAACAAGCGCCGCCAGCGGTGTGGCGTTCCCCGGGTGTGCCAGTCTGTGAGTCAGTGTGCCGGTGTGTAGTAACTGCTCTCTGCCCCCAGGCTGTGTCTGCTGTCTGTGGTGCTCAGCCTCCTCTTCGCCGGCGTGCAGCTCTCCCAGCCCGAGCCCGAGGTGGGTTGTTAACCTTTAACTGCCTGCTCCGTCTGCGCCGCCGAACGCCCACAATCCCCCTGCAGGCTCTCCCTCTCCGCCCCTGCGTCCCCTCTGTCTTCCACCATGTCGCCCTGCAGTGCCACAGCCTTCCAGCAGGGGGCGCTGTGCCTGACTTCACCGCGCTGTGTTTTCTGCTCCGCAGGCTCCAGGCAGAGCGTCCCGGCAGGCTCCCGCAAGCGAGGGGCCGGTGGGGCCCTTGCAGGGGGTGTGGGGCCCCTGGGGCGCCTGGACGCCCTGCTCTCGTAGCTGCGGGTTTGGGATCTCGGAGAGGAGGAGGCAGTGTCTGCTGCCAGTCGCAGACCCCTCACAGACCTGGGGACCCTTTCCCCTGCACCCGGCTGCCCCCCCCAGCCTCAGGGAGCAGGGCGGCGTCATTTCGGCACTGCGCCCCAATTACGCCCCGCTCCGAGAGTTGAGGAAATCCCCGAGCGACCCCTCTCTCTACGTGGGACCCCCCGACAGCAGCAGGCAGCCCCATCACCTGCACTCTCCTCATTCAGCCAATCAGGAGCCAGGGCTGTCTCTCTACAGCACCGGTCCAGACCCGGTACACCAGCCACCCCTGACCTATCAGGAGCCTCAGTTCCACCAGCCCGATTTCTCCCCGGCCAATCAGGAGATGGTCTCCCTCTACCGCCAGCCCTTCTCCTCCTCCTCCAATGGCTACAGCCAATCAGGGAGGACAGCACATCGGCCAGCCAATCAGGGAAGAGGGAGAGGAGGTGGTGGTGGAGGAGGCGGGAACAGGAGGTCTGTGCCGACCAGTCAGGACGCGGGTTCATCTAGGAGGTAAGAGGAATCAGACAGACAGATTGTTATCTCTTCTTTCTGCTTTTTCTCATTGAACGAACAGTAAACGCCTGGTTTACCGGGAATTTGCTTTTACAAACTTTGGATTTAAGGGACAAAATCTGCTAAAGGGGAGTTTTGTCTGTCAAATCAGGAATACTGTACTTTTCCCCCTCCATAAAGGCATAATGACACAAGGTAAAATTAAATACTAAATGGGGTAGGTTCATCGCTTTCTGCTTCATTGGTGATGTTTGTGTTTCGTAGGCTTTCATGAATTTAATACTGTATATTTAGCACACGTGAAGTGCAGAGTTTGTAGGCTCATGATAGAAATGGCACAGAAACAATCGTCATTGGTGGGTTTGATTGAAATTGTTAAAAAATAAGATCCTGAGTGTATATATGGAGTGTGGATGTACAGTATGTATTTTACTGAAATAATAGTGTTTTTCCGGCTCGTGGTTTAATGGACGTTCGGCAGTAATGGACAGCCCAGGCTCTCTGTCAGTCTGTGGAGGCTCACTGTGTCGTGCTTGTCAGCGAGTTGAGATTCATCCATTTCCTGAGTAGATGCTTCAGTAAGAGGAGTGTGAAAAGTGTAAGACATTCAGAAAAGCCGAGAGGAGCCCCCTTATCTCCTTATCTCTGCCCAATTCACTCCAGAGGAGCCCCTTATCAACACTGCGATAGTGACTAACACACACTCACTGACACAGTGAGATAGAGACTGACACACTGACACAGTCACTGACACAGCGATAGTGACTGACACACTGACACAGTGAGATAGTGACCAACACACTGACACAGTCACTGACACAGAGATAGTGACTGACACACTGACACAGTGAGATAGAGACTGACACACTGACACAGTCACTGACACAGAGATAGTGACTGACACACTGACACAGTGAGATAGTGACCAACACACTGACACAGTCACTGACACAGAGATAGTGACTGACACACTGACACAGTGAGATAGAGACTGACACACTGACACAGTCACTGACACAGAGATAGTGACTGACACACTGACACAGTGAGATAGTGACCAACACACTGACACAGTCACTGACACAGAGATAGTGACTGACACAGTCACTGACACAGAGATAGTGACTGACACACTGACACAGTGACTGACACAGTGAGATAGTGACTGACACACTGACACAGTGAGATAGAGACTGACACACTCACTGACACAGTGAGATAGTGACTCACTGGCACAGTGAGACAGTGACTCACTGACACAGTGAGATAGTGACTCACTGACACAGTGAGATAGTGACTGACACACTGACACAGTGAGATAGTGACTGACACACACACTGACACAGTCAGGTAGTGACTGACACAGTCACTGACACAGTGAGATAGAGGCTGACACACTGAGATTGTGACTGACACAGTGAGACAGTGACTGACACAGTGAGATAGTGACTGACACACACACTGACACAGTCAGGTAGTGACTGACACACTGACACAGTGAGATAGAGACTGACACACACACTGACACAGTGAGATAGTGACTGACACACTGACAAAGTCACTGACACAGAGCCATTCGCACCTTGCTGCGTTGGCACACTGACTATAACTCAGCGAGTGTGTGCGCTCATACCCAGCCGATGGCGATGCTGGCGCAGGGAGGGGGTGCCCGTGGGCTGTGAGCCAGCAGGAAACCCAGGACGCTGGTAAAGCTGTGTCATCGAGGCGTGACGCCCTCCTGTGCGGGTCACGGAGCCCCCCGTCACGCGCTTTCCTTCCTCTGCACTCTGCCTGTGAGAAAGCAGACCCTCCCAGGAGCGAACACGCCCTGGGCTCAGGCGGGGGCCTGGAGGGGGCAGCTAGTTGAGATATTTTAATACAGGGAAGGGTGAGGGATTAGGCCTCTCCCTGTGTCTCTGTGATAATCAGCGTCGGTACAGTTTGTCTCAGTACTGTGTTCTCCAGAGTCTGTACTGCCTGTCTCTCTCAGTACTGTGGTCACCAGAGTCTGTACTGCCTGTCTCTCTCTGTACTGTGGTCACCAGAGTCTGTACTGCCTGTCTCTCTCTGTACTGTGGTCACCAGAGTCTGTACTGCCTGTCTCTCTCTGTACTGTGGTCACCAGAGTCTGTACTGCCTGTCTCTCTCAGTACTCTGTTCTCCATAGTCTGTACTGCCTGTCTCTCTCAGTACTGTGGTCTCCAGAGTCTGTACTGCCTGTCTCTCTCAGTACTGTGGTCTCCAGAGTCTGTACTGCCTGTCTCTCTCAGTACTGTGGTCTCCAGAGTCTGTACTGTCTGTCTCTCTCAGTACTGTGTTCTCCAGAGTCTGTACTGCCTGTCTGTCTCTGTACTGTGTTCTCCAGAGTCTGTACTTGCCTGTCTGTCTCTGTACTGTGGTCTCCAGAGTCTGTACTGCCTGTCTGTCTCTGTACTGTGGTCTCCAGAGTCTGTACTGCCTGTCTGTCTCTGTACTGTGGTCTCCAGATTCTGTACTGCCTGTCTGTCTCTGTACTGTGTTCTCCAGAGTCTGTACTGCCTGTCTGTCTCTGTACTGTGGTCTCCAGAGACTGTACTGTCTGTCTCTCTCAGTACTGTGGTCTCCAGACTCTCCTATCTGTCATTGGCTCCAAGTACTGTGGTCTCTAGAAGATGCTGGTGGTCTGTGCTCCCCAGTGCGGTAATTGGTAATTACAGTGTGGGAATTGTGGGCTGACACCAGTGGTGGTTACAGCATATATCCTGCTGTGTTTCAGGGCCATTAATGGCCTCCAACACATTGCAGCTCAGTATCGCTTACTAGGGCTACCAGAGTTTAAGATTGCTTTATTAGATAATCTTCTGCTTTCACCACAGTGTTAGTGTACTGGAGTGTCCAGTCAGTGTGTCTGTATGAACCCCTCTCTCTCAGTGCAGTGTTAATGTACTGGAGTGTCCAGTCAGTCAGTGTGTCTGTATGAACCCCTCTCTCTCAGTGCAGTGTTAATGTACTGGAGTGTCCAGTCAGTGTGTCTGTATGAACCCCTCTCTCTCAGTGCAGTGTTAATGTACTGGAGTGTCCAGTCAGTGTGTCTGTATGAACCCCTCTCTCTCAGTGCAGTGTTAATGTACTGGAGTGTCCAGTCAGTCAGTGTGTCTGTATGAACCCCTCTCTCTCAGTGCAGTGTTAATGTACTGGAGTGTCCAGTCAGTGTGTCTGTATGAACCCCTCTCTCTCAGTGTAGTGTTAATGTACTGGAGTGTCCAGTCAGTCAGTGTGTCTGTATGAACCCCTCTCTCTCAGTGCAGTGTTAATGTACTGGAGTGTCCAGTCAGTGTGTCTGTATGAACCCCTCTCTCTCAGTGCAGTGTTAATGTACTGGAGTGTCCAGTCAGTGTGTCTGTATGAACCCCTCTCTCTCAGTGCAGTGTTAATGTACTGGAGTGTCCAGTCAGTCAGTGTGTCTGTATGAACCCCTCTCTCTCAGTGCAGTGTTAATGTACTGGAGTGTCCAGTCAGTGTGTCTGTATGAACCCCTCTCTCTCAGTGCAGTGTTAATGTACTGGAGTGTCCAGTCAGTGTGTCTGTATGAACCCCTCTCTCTCAGTGCAGTGTTAATGTACTGGAGTGTCCAGTCAGTCAGTGTGTCTTTATGAACCCCTCTCTCTCAGTGCAGTGTTCATGTACTGGAGTGTCCAGTCAGTGTGTCTGTATGAACCCCTCTCTCTCAGTGCAGTGTTCATGTACTGGAGTGTCCAGTCAGTCAGTGTGTCTGTATGAACCCCTCTCTCTCAGTGCAGTGTTAATGTACTGGAGTGTCCAGTCAGTCAGTGTGTCTGTATGAACCCCTCTCTCTCAGTGCAGTGTTAATGTACTGGAGTGTCCAGTCAGTCAGTGTGTCTTTATGAACCCCCCTCTCTCTCTCTCTCTATTCCAGGTCATTTTCCTCCTCCGTCCTGCCTGGTCAGTTTGGTTACGGCCGAGTTCCCTTCTCCCTCCCTCTCCTCCGGCCCGCCCGCCGAGCCCGGCACAGTGCCCACATGGCCGGGGGCAACAGCACCCGGGCCCCTGAAACTGCCCCGCAGGAGGGAGCAGAGCACACAGGGCAGGATGGGGCAGCTGTGACCGCCAGGACCCCAGGGGGGCGCGAGGGGCAGGGGCAGGGGGCAGAGAGAGGCGGGGACAGAGGGGAGCAACAGCACCCTCAGCCAGACCGACGGACTGCAGGGGGCGCCACGGGTCTACCGAGGGGGCCCGGACCTCTCCCAGACCGGGGCCCGGAGGCTGGGGGGGGTCTCCAAAGAGAGCCCCCAGATGGAGGGGTGTCCCAGGCTGGGGGGGCGCAGATCCAGGGCTCCTGGGAGGGTCCGGGGCGGACTTTGACGGACACGCGGTCCCGATCGCCCCCGCAGAGCCGGAACAGTGAGGCCGGGACCCCCGCCCGGGCCCCGCCGGACTGGGAGCGCCCCCGGAGCTGGATGCGGGAGCATGGAGCACCCCCACATCCCCACCCCCGCCCCCGTCTGCGTTCCCGTCCCCAGAGAGAGCCCCCGTACACCCTGAACCCCGGCCTCTCGCGCCCGCTGCCGCTGGCTGGACCCCACGTCTGGCCCCTGCGGTCCCAGGAGCCACCGCCTGCGGAGAGCGAGGGCAGGGGGGGCCCCCGGGGGCTGCCGCACCCCCACACACCCCCCTCCAGCTCCACCCTCCCACTCCATAGCTGCCCGGGAAAGGAGAGAGAGCTCCGCCCCTGCAGCCCCCAGGTAGGCCGGTCTGGCTGCCAATCACCCGTCCTGATCCAGCCCATTGGCTAATTGGATCATCGTTAGAAGTGAGGAGAGAGGAGTCTGTCAGCAATAAACACACACACAGTGGGACAGGAGACACAGTGAGGGAGGAGACAACAGAGAGTCTGTCAGCAATAAACACACACACAGTGGGACAGGAGACACAGTGAGGGAGGAGACAACAGAGAGTCTGTCAGCAATAAACACACACACAGTGGGACAGGAGACACAGTGAGGGAGGAGACAACAGAGAGTCTAACAGTAATAAACACACAATAATATTGGGGGTTGTGTATGAGCCTGTGTTGGGGTGTGTGTTGAATTGTGTTGTGGTGGTTCTGACGAGGTGACAGAAGGGCAGTTGGGGTTGTGTATGAGGCTGTTCTAGGGTTTAATAATAATAATACTAATTGCTTACACTTATATAGCGCTTTTCTGGACACTCCACTCAAAGCGCGGACCCCCAGTGTGTGGCCCCACCTGGATGATGCACCAGTCCTCTCCCCACACACCAGCTCTCAGTGGGGAGGAGAGCAGAGTGGTGAAGCCAGTTCAGAGAGGGGGGTTATTAGGAGGACATGATTAGTAAGGGCCAATGGGAACTTCGGCCAGGACACCAGGGTTACACCCCTACTCTTTTGGAGAAAGATTTTTAATGACCACAGAGAGTCAGGACCTCAGTTTTATGTCTCACCCGGACGGCACCTGTTTACAGTATAGTGTCCCCGTCTCTATACT